>NC_044278.2:102754533-103079325 GCF_004027225.2 Strigops habroptila
AGAAGAAAAGCCCCCTTCTGTGACATGTAATAAGCTAAATTACAAAGTTGCAGAAATATATACATGTAGTTCTGTGAAACTCTATATGTCTTTCACTAAATACTGAAATAAACATTGCTGATGATGTTGATTAATAAAGTGCAATTCTGAGCTGCAGAATGGCCAGCTGACTGGAGGGTTTGGGTGTTTTGTTTTGTAAATCATGTTTTGGTTGCCGGATGTAAGTTTTGTCCTTTCCCTAATGCCTCTCTTGAGCTCTTTGAAAAGAGCTCTGAGAAAAAAAATTGATCTGGTGTTCCTGTTGCTGGATTAGCACTGATGAGCAAAGAGGAATCCTGCCCACAGCACGTAATACATGTACTCAATTTTACACAAACTGTGATCAGTGTTGACCCATGTGTCCTGGGTTCAGCTATAGCAGTCATTTTTCTCCTTCTTAGTAGCTGGTGCAGTGCTGTGTTTTTTAACTTTCAGCCTGGGAACAACGCTGATAACACCGATGTTTTTAGTTGTTGCTAAGTAATGTTTATTCCAACCAAGGACTTTCTCAGTCTCATGCTCTGCCAGGGAGGAGGGGAAGTCGGGAGGAAGCAGAGACAGGACACCTGACCCAAACTAGCCAAAGGGGTATTCCATACCACAGCACGTCATGCCCAGTATATAAACCGGGGGGAGTTACCCGGAAGGCCCAGATCACTGCTCGGGTTGGGCTGGGTATCGGTCGGCGGGTGGTGAGCAATTGTATCCTCTGCCCTTGTTATTTCACTAATCATTATTATCATTGGTGGTAGCAGTAGTGGTTTTGTATTATACCTTAGTTGCGGGACTGCTCTTATCTCAACCCATGGGAGTTACATTCTTCCGATTCTCCTCCCCATCCCTCCGGGAGTGGGAGGAGGAGGGGGGGGAGTGAGCGAGCAGCTGTGTGGTTCTGAGTTACCGGCTGGGCTCAAACCACGACACCATGTCACTCAAGAACAAGGAGAACTGAAACACTGGATGTGAAACACTCACCCAAATGCATGATTTCATGAAGAGGCAACGAAGGTTCACCTTGGGATGCTCTCAAGCGATGCTGACTGGAGAGAGCCGGCAGTCCTGCCAGGATGCCCTGCTGCCTGGGCTCCAGCTACTACTCTTTCTGTCTTGCAGGAGGACAGACATCACACTGCCACAGAACTCAAACACTTGTTACACCAGTCCTCACAAGGCAACACCACATACAAGATGTGTTCAGTATTTGATTGCCATCAGGAATTTCACTGATGGCTAATGGTGTAGTAGGGATTTTTTGGTTTAGAGTGCTGTTGTGAGGAAAAGTAATTGTATTCATGTCAGGGATACACACTTCTAAAAGCAGGGCTAGCACAGCAGCTTTGTGAGAAAAGCGAATCTATCTCTGTTGAAACATGTTTCCCTTTCCATGTCAAAAATTAAATCCAGCAATTTGCTTGGGCTAACAACGGGATTCCAGGAGGCAGCTTTGAAGCAGTTCCAGCTTGTTGAGCATGCACTGGGCCACCTACCAAACAGCACTTGTCACAGTAAACATAACACCCAGCACTCTGAGCCCTGTAAGTAAGATACTGGCTCAGCTCCATCGTGCTACTCCCGGTATTCAGAGCGCCAGTGGGGTGCACCTCAAATTCCTCAAATCCCATCCTTCTCTCTCTGATTAGAGTCAACAGAATGGAGTTCATCAAACCCACAAGGGCCACAGTAAACTCCGCTAGTGGGGTACAGTGCTTTCTGAAGAGGGTCACCTCCTGATGTATTTGTGCACTTGTGTCTTCAGAGCTCCAACTGGGTAGGTATTTTCCAGCAAAGATAATTTGGTTCAAAATCAATGATTTATGAAAACTGAAATATTTTGTGATAATTTGTGGTAAAACAGCTTGCAGAGTGACAAGAGCAGTACACTGCTTGCCTGCCAGCTGATCAGACAGGTTTATGGGAGCCCAGATTTTAGGACTTGAGCATAACGTAGCTGCGTGAACTGTTCAGTGGCAGGAGATCCCGCATGGTGGAACGGGCTACTCATGAGATTTGAAGACAACACAAATATAGAAGCAGAGGTGTTTTCTTGTGCTGATAATTTATCGGTATCTAGAGGGACTGGAAACTTTGAGATAACAGAGCAAGAGATGGGCTGGTTGTCTTCCGACCAGTTTGATATGAAAAGAAATGAGTCATGTGCTAGTTAATAGGGAGAAAATTAACTGTATCCCAACCAAAACTAGGACACAGAAGCAGCCAAGAAGAAGTAATTGCTCCCAACTTCACATAGGGGATAGATTCTGTGATTGTATATGAGATAGCAAGCAGGCTTCACAGACTTTCTGAAGAAAACAGGTGACCTTGGAGCAAGCTTCTGAGTCCCCAGGCTGGAGGAGATAGTTTCCCACTTAACTCTCCATTCTCATACCTGCTCATTCAAAGACCCAATGTGGTCCACATAACGTGGGGTTACCCTCTGCCAGGGCCTGGGCAATGGTGCCTGACAGAGGGGACACTACCACTTACTCTGTTTTTAGCCTGGAAACCCTCTCTCCCACCCAGTGCTTCTGTTGTATTATACAAAAGCTACATGCTTTAGGCACAAGACTTCCTTCCTGTCAGTGGTCTGCTCCCCATCGCTATCTGCAGTCTGGCTTGGGCAACCATGTCAGCTTAATTTTCCTAACAAAGTCACAATACCTTTTCCTTCATCTCTATTTATGCATAATAGGAGTACTCTGCATAAAATTCAGTAATTTGTAAACTAAAAGCATTGGCAAGATGACTTCATTATCTCCTTTCTAAGCAAAATTATCCTTGAAGCTCACCTGTGAAATCATCTGATGTACTGTGTCTGCTGCTAATAATATCATAATTTTTCTCCTTTCCTAATTTTAAATTTACACTGCTCATATCCATTTATATCTCCCAGTGAGTTACTGTGTTATCCTGAAACTGCAGGGAGGACCAGGTTATTACTGCCTGTTTATAAAGTATGAGTCCAGTGGGGCTGGGGCCCTATATGCTGTGGAAGGTCAATCATAGCAATCATTATCTGTGGAGGGTATTAGACACTCCAGTAGGAGGTATTCATTACTGCTGAGCTCAGATTTACACTTGTATTCCCTGAGACAGTGATGGAAACTGCATTTTCTATTTTGTGATGAAATTAGTTCTATTTTTTTCCTCTTTTGGTGGTGGTGGTGGTGGTTTCCGTCTGCCACGGGGCTCCTCATTCTCGGCTCCATCTAATGCATTGCCATTTTAATGTTCTGCCCTGCATAGCAGGCATGTCAGGGTTTCCTGCTGTAATTAAGCCATGGCGGTGGAGGATGGGGGCACTGGAGGGATCCTGGGGAGGCATCCATGGGGGCAACACACTGGCTGCTCTACCATGACACCCGGCTTCACAGGTCTTGCCCAAACAGCATCACCTATGAAACCCAGCAGATGCATAAGGCAAGGAGGAAATGCTGCAATAAAACAAACTCTGTGTTACAACATCTCTGTTGTATACAGCTGTCTTGCTGCTGCTGTGGCTAATAGCAGGCCTGTCTCATCTCTTCTGCAGCAACAAACCAAGCTCTCTAAGAGGACCGCTTTCTGCCTAGAGAAGAGCGTGCAACCAGCACTGTGAATTCCTGGGTTTCTGTCGACAAGTAACGAGCAGATGCAGGATGGACCCAATGTTTCTGATGGGGAGTGAGTCACATCCATCTGAACAGTGCTCCAGTTTGGCACACTGGTTATCAGTGAAGGGGGATGGAGTTTTCCCAGCCGCTTCCCCAGCAGAGGTTGTTCACGGGGTGCTGCTCTTCCTGCCTTAGCCCAGCGCTGTGGTGGCTCCCCGGCACAGCTCCCCAGCACCAGCACCTCCCTTTTCCTTGTCAAAGGAGGTGAACAGCTTGGCAGCAATACACAACACCTCAGAAACCAGCTCTCAGGGAAGGGGGTTTAGAAACATTACATCAATTCTTCACGAAGCGGCATGAGGCTGTAATAGGGAGTGATGAGAGGAGGTGTGGTTCCAGCATGCTGCTAATTAGGTCCTAAAAACCTGCGCACAATTGTCAGCACCTCTCTCTCCAGTGATAATTCCAAACATGGTATTTGTCCCCTGGTGAATCCCCCTTGATGAATAAATAAATGATATTCGGCTATAATCACCAAAAGTTACAGCAAACCCCATTCACTTTAAGTTGTTCCACACCTAAGAACAGTCCCTGGCAAAGCCAAGAGGACTCATTCCAATTACGCTGGAACACGACAACATATTGCTCTCTTCTTTATAAACAGTTACTGAAAATTGCACTTGTTATTTCCCCACAGCCAATGGCAGCAGCGCCGCTGCCTCGCCTGGCTGGACTCCAGCCCTGGGCTGTGCTGTGCCTGCCATGGCTTGTCTGGGAAATCAGCTCCCGAGCTGTAATTTATCCCTCCAGCTGGTGCCTCTGCAGCATCACTGGAGGGATGTGCTAATTACCTGGTGTTAATTCAAGCTGAGACAAGCACACGGCGCTTTCTCATTTGTAGGTAGGATGAAGACGTTGGACATTGGTCCTACCTTTAACAGCCTTTTGGTTTGTTGTGGTGATTGTTGTGCTGGGCAAAACAGGTGTTAGCAGCTTGCGGGAGATTCTGATATTTGCACTTTCTTTCTATCCCAGCTGAGAACAAATACACAAATATTGGAAATCTCCCCCCAGTCAGAAAGCCTCAACAAGCCAGTTCTTAGATTTTAAAATTTTTGTACTTGATAGAATCATTTAGATTTGAAAACACCTATATGACCACTGAGTCCAAACGTTAACCCAGCACTGCCAAGTCCACCACTAAACCAGACCCTTCCCTGCTTCTTTAATTCTGAACAATATAACTCGTTCTTCTGGGACATATTTCTAGAAAGTCAGTGACTGCAGGCAAGTACCAAGGAGAGGAGAAGTTCTCCCAGTAATAATATAATGGTGTCCCATGCTCAGAGGGCAGGACTCTGAGTGTCTTTTCCCTGCTCAATCTATGCCACCATGCAGTGTATTTTATTCCAGTAGGGGAAGAGTGATAAGAAGGGACAGGTGTTGAAAGTCAGCATTGCAAGTGCCTTGGTCACTTACTAGACTTTTCTGTGAGTTAATCCCACTACACATGAAACATCCTTATTTCAGGTGTGTTACGTGGGAGAGGTAATTGAAGAATGAGAGGCGCCCAGGCATAGCTGTGTGGCAATGAATGTGTGTATGGGAGAGCAGGAGGTGCTGCCTGCAGCTGTGGGAGCCCTGAGGAGCTCGGTGCTGGGCAGCCGAATCATGACAGGCACCTATTAGGCATCTATTAGATTAGATATAAGGAAGACCTTCTTCACTATGAGGGTGGTGAGACACTGGCACAGGTTGCCCAGAGAAGCTGTGGCTGCCCCATCCCTGGCAGTGTCCAAGGCCAGGTTGGACACAGCCTGGAGCAACCTGGTCTAGTGGAAAGTATCCCTGCCCATGGCAGGGGGTTGGAACTGGATGAACTTAAGGTCCTTTCCTACCCAAACCAGTCTGTGATTCTATCTCCCTATGGCTCTGCAGGGCCTCAGCTCCCCCCATCTCGGCAGCCAACCTCCTGTATGGATGAGGGTGTTCATGTCTCCCGGCAGACAGGGCACAGGTAACATCCCTTCCAGAGGGTCAGCTGGAATTTCCCCATAGACACAGCCAGACCTGATTTGGGTTAGCTAAAGCAGCACATGTATTTTAAAGCATAGACAAGTAAAAGATTCAGCAAGACCTACAGGAAGGTTTTCAAAACTATTTTTTTAAATCCACACCTATAGGAAGCGAAGACATTACACTGCAGTGCTCACATTGGGCTGTTTGATTTAGAAGGTCAGATTGAGCACAAACGTAACTTCATTTGTCCCTCTTCTGCCTGCTGGCCTCTTATATAGGCCAGTTTCCCTTTAGCTATAGTTGAAAGACAAAAGGTATGATTTCCAAATGCCAGGAGCTCCTGTTGTGCACTAGGAATCAGACCCCCGATACATTGCACATGCAGCCTTTCCTATGTAGGTCTATGTAAGCCCAAAATCAGCTGTCATGTGAGATCCCTACAGAGTAAAGGGTTCATACATTTCAGTGACTCATTCAAGGTTGTCCTTTGTTCTCCTACTCTTCTTCTTGTGCCACCCTAAAGCGTGTGAGGGGTGGAGGAGTGCTCACCCATGTGCAGCTGCTTGGAAGGAGAGTGTGAAGGGAAGGAGAAGCTGGCTCTGCTGGCGTGGGTGCCAGGAGAGCTGATGGCTCAGTCATGAGCCTCTGTGATTATTTTTGGTGGGGATAATAGAACAACTTGGAGAAACAACATGGAAACACTCGGGCCTGTCAGCTCAGTCCAGGTACTGTCTGGGTACGCCCAGTCATCCCTGCATCTCCTATCAAGGAAGGCTCTTGCTGTTGGGAGGCTGGAGAGGCCCTGGTGGCTCTTCTGCTTGGGGAAAACAGCAAGAGGAAAGAGGAGGAGCACCTTAAAATGAGACAACACAAGTGAAATTGTGTCAGGCTTGCCAACCTGGTGAAAAGGACCTTAAACTAAAGTTGCTGTGGGAGGGGAACCTCAATCCATCCCACTCCTACAAGTCTGATGTCAGTGTCAGCAGCAGATGCCCAGAGCTTGGACAGGGTTCATACATCACCTGGAGAGCAATACAAAGGAATTCCAGCCACTCCAGCCAGTAAGTCAGCTTCACTGGGGGTCAACAAATGCCTCTATACAAATGCACATAGCATGGAGAATAAACAAAGGGAGTTAGAGATGTGTGCATACCTTCAGTGCTATGATCTTATTGGCATCATGGAGATGTAGTGAGATGGCTCCCGTGACTGGAGTGCTGCAATGGAAGGATACAGGCTGTTTAGGAAGGTCAGGCAGGGGAGGCAGGAGGGGCATCCACAGCCTCTCTGGGCAACCTGTGCCAGAGTCTCACCAGCCACCATAAGAAAATTCTTCCTTATGTCCAGTCTATACAGAAATCTCTTTCAGTTTAAAACCCTTGCCCCTTGTCATGTCACTACAGGCCCTGCTAAAGAGCTGTGTGTCCCTCATCATCTGCTGTACGTCGTATGTGGGTATGGGACCATGGTCCCTCCTATGCACATACCTGAGTCAGTCCCTGTTTGTGGTTCAGATGGGGAAGGGCCAGGAGGTGGTGGCTGGGAGCCTTGGCAGCCCTTACCATGCTCTGTGGGTGCTCATCCAAGGCTGCTCTGCAGAAAAGCTGCTGGGGTGTCAGGAATATGCCTTGTGCCTACAATCGTGGTGAGAACCTGCATCTTGTTGCTTTTCTCCTCAATAAATTGTATGTAGGTGGAACCAATTATATGTAATGTACTTCAGCTTCCTAAATGCAAAGCATAGGAGGCTTACATGTGCCCCTGATTGACGTCAGTAGTATTTCAAGTGTGTAGCTGAAGGCAGCATCCCTTTGATATCTGTCTATTAGCATCTGTTTTGCTGATGTCATGGGTAGCTTTTTCTTCCATTTGTCTGTTTTGAGTTTTTTAAACTGTATTTTAAACAATGATTTTCACCAGCAGAATGAAAGAGAATCAGCAAAGACTGGCGTGGGGGGGTGTGTAGCTGTTCCAACAACATGATGCTGTAGAAAACACTTTGAGCTTCCTGGGTTCAGAAACAAACCCAGAGCCACATTCTTTGGAGGTGTGAAGTGCATCACTCACAAGCCAGTGGACTTTCAACTGTGCCTGTGTCTCCTGGCCTTTGGGGATTCAGGTAATGGTTCTGCTTTCATAAGCACATGTATTCGGTAAGAAGTGGTTTCTCAGCAGCTTTGGAAATGCCAGAGCTGGCTCAAAGCTGTGCAGGCAGATTCATCGCTGTGGCAGGCAGCAGGAAGGGAGGAGCGTGGGGGGAGATGGTGGGGCACACATCTGAGGGGGCTGTTGGCAGGGAGCATCTCTCTTTGTCCCACAACACCTCCTCCCTCATCCCCTCAGGGAAAGGAGAGCCCCACATTAGACTCTTGCAGGTCCCGGGAGCCAAAGCTACCCTTCTGTTCATGCTGCTGCCTCCCATCACCCCACCAGATCAGCCCACAGGGAGAAGGTAAGGGATGCACAAGCAGCTGGGGAATGCAGACCCACGCAAGAAGCTTCCAGCAGGTAAACAGACACAGCTCCTGTGAAGGCTGTGAGATGCAGCCTATGACCTTAAGCAAACAAATGGGAGCACCTGGAACTGCACAGCAGAAGATGCACGCTTCTCACTTGCATAGGGAACGCTATTAATTCAGACAAGGACGGAGATTTATTTATGAGATGCTGGACTTATTTAGCACACTTGGTAACCAGCCACGTCTTTTTCACCGGTCAAGATTTACTGCCACTTCGGGCAGCCGCAGTGCCTGTATCCTTCATTGCTACTGATGTTTTCACTGCAGGGGGGAAAAGGTGGAGAAAAAGAACAAGGATGTTGTCTGTTTTCAAAAAAGACCACACTTTCAGTAGCTTCTGACAACCTTCAGTCATGTATTTCACTTGCTAACGTAATACCCACAGTAATGCTTCATGCTGTGGATTCAGTATAAGCAACAGCTTTACATATGCTGCTGCTTCAGAAAACTCATATCCTCCACTAATAAAGTGTAACTAGTAATTGGGATCTTTAATGATGTTATTTAAAATGAATTATTCTCTATGGATGATAATAATGTCAGTCTTCTCTCTGTATCTTTTCCTTGAAAGCTCTACAAGTACTTCTGCCCTCCTGATAAGGCCACTGCTCGAGGAGTTGAGAAATGAAGAGTGAACCTGAGCGCATAGGCAATTAGTTGAAAGCACATCTTATCCCTTCAGAAGCTGGTCCTGTTAATGGGCATTCAGCCCACCACACTCAGGAAATACCTGAAGAGATCATTTGGGAAAATATGCTCTGCAAAACCAACATGTACTGAACACACTTGGGTAAAAGGACATTCAGGTTCCTGAGAAGCCAGCAGCCATCACCCTGAGGGCTGCTTACACCAACAGCTCCCGGCAGTCCCCGTTCCTCCCACTGCCTCTCATTCCTTCTCAGCATCCCACAGCCATCACGCACCACTGTACTCCATGTCTCTGCCCATCTCACTCCACCAGCACTATTTTCCCCAGCACTCCAGCAACTGCATCCAGCCGTGCAGGATGGAGACTGTGGGGGCATGAAGCTGTGCAGAGGGATGTGTTTGACCATGATGGGCTTAGAGAAGAAAGAGTCCACTCTGCCAAACAAGAGTGAACTGTGGCCTAGGAGCTGGCCAAAGCTCCACGGGGTTCAAAAGCAACATGAGTACTCTGGACATGCCAGTCACATTGGCCAGCAGCCTCGGAGATGCAAACATTTCTCCAAAGCCACTAATACTGAAAACCATGGTAATTCCCCTTATTTCATGCTTGCAATGGAGCTGAGCAATTTTGGCTCAAGCTGTTCCAAGTCTGCCTGAAACAAATACCTATCCTGGAAAAGTCAGCACAGAGTTAAAGCTGATAATTTTAAACACAAATAAAACCTTCATTGCAAGAAATGTCTATACAGTGGGGAAAGGCTCAGCCTGCCTAAAAGGACTGTCCTGAGCTGGGGAATGTCTCTTCTTGAATGAGTAGGAGGAAGATAAGGGGAAGATAAGTAAACTGCACTGATGAAGATTGAGGACAATGCCCTGTCTCCTTGGGGAAGTCACTAGCTGTGCTGCATTTCAGCTTGGAGAAGTACCCAGACATAGGCTTGCATGAGGTTTGTTTTCTTTCTGTTATTTCTTCCTCAGACCCATCCAGAAATGCACCTTGCCAGCTGATAAGAACCACCACAAAGCGCACCATGTTTGGTGTTGAATGCAGGCACATCGCTCCCTCTCCCTCTCAGTGGCTGTTACACATGAAAGCCAGCAAAGGATAGAGCAGTAATGAGCAAGGCAATAGAAGATCAGTGGAGCAGGGATGCTGTGGCAGGGACTGTGGCAAGAGAACCTCGTTAGTCAGAGGGACAGTCATGCTGGGTGACTCAGCCTTGGAAAATGTGCTTTTTTTGATGACTTAATAAAAGGTTGTTTAATTTTTTTATTGAAATAACTGCTATTACTGACTCATTGCTAGAGGATGTCAGGGGCAAAGGGAGCATGATGGCATTAGCCAATCTCTCAGACTTGCAGCTATCACTTCAAACTCTGCTCCACGTGTATCTCAGGCTCTCATTTACGCCATGACTGCGATTTTGATGGCTTTACAATTTTATCAAGTAGGCACCATTTGAACCAAGTTTTCCCATGTGGGTGGCCTGCCTTGAGCTTGTTATTACTAACAGGACTGTGGTGTTTCAGCTGTTTCCGAGAACTAAATTAGGCGGAAATGTTTTGCAGATGACTGTTCTGTACATCGCAGGACAGGACAGTGACATTCTGGGCTCAAAACACCACCACAAACCATCAATGCTTTTGAAATGTATCACCCTCTGTTCTCAGATCTCATGTGTTCCCCTGAGCCTTCTCCGAACTCAGCATCCCTGCAGATGCTCCATGCCAGCGCTGAGCCTGCTCTGCCCTCACACGTCCCTGGTGCATTGCCCAGTGTACACACTGGCCATCTTTAGGGGACAATGGCCGCTGCTTCATCCACAGGTCAGCGCTGGAGCAGAACTTCCTCAGCAATTACTTTATTTCAGATCCTGGGTGCCGTGGACAAGAGGCCAGAAAGCCTCTCAACCCGCTGCTTTTGATACTTCTCCCATTGGCACAGAGAAGCAAGGAGGGAAAGGAAGTCTCTTTGTTCAAATGCCAGACAGAAATAAGTTCATCCAAGGATAAAAGGTATGGGGGGAAGGAGGAGGAGGGCAATAGGAGACAGCCAGACTGGAGACTACAAGGGTAGAAGGGGTCAAGCTAGCTTTGAGGGTATAAGCAGATGAAGAACAGCCTGTAACCAGTACAGCACGCTCCTTTCTTGAAACCTGGAACAGGACCCAGCACTGGCAAGCCTTCACATTCCTCTGCAACCAGCAACTCTCTGCTGATGGAGATGGTGTGGGATTAGCAACTGGGGTGCACAAGCATTGGCACATGGACATCCCCTGTGGGTTCTGCAGTCAGCTGCCATGTCCCCAATGAAACTTGTGTGGGGTATTTGGGGTTCAGCAGAGGGGAATTACTGCATGCTGGGGTGACCTCACGCATGGGCTTTTTGCTCCCAGGTAGGACAACGTGGTCTGTGACTAGACTGGGCATTACATCATAGAATCATAGAATCACAGAATGGTTTGGGTTGAAAGGACCTTAAGATCCTCTAGTTCCAAACTCCCTGCCATGGGCAGGGACACCTCACACTAGACCATGATGTCCAAGGCTCTGTCCAACCTGGCCTTGAACACTGACAGTGATGGCTCATTTACCACTTCTTTGGGCAACAAGTTCCAGTGCCTCACTTGTTTTATTCCTCATTTGAATAACTTCATGCTTTAATCAGCACACCTGAGTGGCTCCAGGAGCAGAGGCCTCAAGCATGTTCCCTGCTGTCACAGCTGACGAACTCCTTATCCTTTCCGTAAGTGATTCTGGTCATCAAGGGAGACGACTTGGGTCTGCTTGTCCAGGAAGGCTCTGTCCCAGGCTCTCACTTCTCACAGCACTCATCAAATTCTGATTATCAGCCTCAACTTATTCAAGTTTAAATCCATTTATTCTCAGGCTTTTCAAAGCTTAGGATACATCATGTACCATTTGAAGGGCAATCTCTATGCTAATAGGTGATTCCCCAAAGAAGAACCAGCCTGAGAGTCAGAGTATGATTGATTTTTTTTATTGCTTGGTCTCCTGTTGCTTGCATTTGTAACACTGAATGTTTTTACAGATATTACTGTATGTTAGCTAGAGTTATTGCACCAGACTGAACTTAAACAACAGCAGTGTGTTGCTGATGTTGAAAGTCCAAACTGACTGAGAACTATGGGTCTACTAATTTTGTCCTTGTTTTGCTTAAACTTAAGCCCCAATAGTCTCAAAGAGGACAAGGAATTCTTGTGAGAGCTGGAAAATTACAACTTAAACTGTTTATCCACAAAGCTTTCTGGAAAATGGATTAGCACTGAATTTGTTTTATTTGCCATATAAAATGTAACTAAATAAAGCTATAAGAATGTGCTCTAGGAACAATTCAGCACTGGCAGGAAGACAGATTAAAACATCTATGGGCCTTCTCTTCAACAAGGTTTTACAGTTTTCAAGACAAGGCTCCCAGTTCCTGAGCATGAAAAATGGGTCTCTCCAGTTCTCCCAGTTGCACTTGTGTCAGTCTCATTTTGTGCTGGTGCAGCCTAGATGGGAGCCTGGGGACCTATGCCCAGGGTAACAGAACAGAACATGGCACTTTTTTCTGCCAAAGGAGCATCATGGAGCATAAAGTAGTTTTTGGGGCAGATCTACAAACAGCAGCTACTCACCTCCTCCCCATGCCCTAGGAAACCCCACTTCAAACACTCCAGCTCTCCCTGCAGCTTTTCCCATCCCTGCAGCAGTGCCCACCAAGCCTTGGCACCAGCCCTGGCTTTTGGGAAACTTTTTCTGCCCTCCCCTTTTGGTCACATTTTCCTTATTCCTCTTTCCTGTCTTCCTCATGCTTCTCCTTTTCCACAAAAGCTGGCATTTGCTTTCCCTCTCCTTCACTGTCAAATCAACTGGCATGTGTGTGTGCCCATGTCCTTGTTCCCTTGGTCCAGTTATATGCACACTCTCCCAATCAAGCATCAGAGAATCATAGGCTGGTTTGTGTTGGAAGGGACCTTAAAGATCATCTAGTGCCAACCCCCCTGCCACGGGACACCTTCCACTAGACCAGGTTGCTCAAAACCCCATCCAACCTGGCCTTGAACACTGCCAGGGATGGGGCAGACAGAGCTTCTCTGGGCACCTTGTGCCAGTGTCCCACCACCCTCATAGTGAAGAATTTCTTACTTATACCTAACCTAAATCTCCCCTGTTTAACTTTGAGCCCATCCTTACTCTCCCCAACCCCGTTGCTCAGTTTTACAGACTTGCCCCTTCTCATATGTCCCCTTTCCTCCAGCATCATCTAAAATCACTTCACTATATCAATCTGGTCTGGTTCAAGCTTTGGACGACCACAGCCACCTCCCACCGCACCACCCAGCTGGAAAAACAGCCAGAGGTCCCTGGGAAGTCCTGTACCCACTCCTTAACAGCTGAGTGTCTGCTTTAACTGCAAATAGAGGCGATGCAGGAGGTACAACCATCTCTGAGCGGGGGAAGAGGTGGATGGACACTCCCCATCCCGCCGCGGGAGGGGAGCGCCATGCGGTGCCACAGCGCCACCTGGTGGGGAAGGGCGGCTCCTGCGCTGCCCCCCCCGCCTCGCTGTAGAGGGCGCGCACCGGTGTTCTCCCTGTCCCCAAAAGGCGGGTGAACCCGTCCGGGCACGCTCTGGGGGTTGTTGTGGTTCAAAAAACAATCAATCATTCAATAAACCAACAAACAACAAAGCGGAAAAAAACACCCCCCCAAAAAAAAAACAACAACAAGTGGTGCAAAAGAAAACTGAAGCCAAAGGTGGCTGATGCTCAACCAGCCCCCCAGCATCATTAGCCCCCTGCCAACTTCCCCAGCCCCCCCCCGGTTTTATTCCTGAGCATGGCACCATATGGTCTGGGATATCCCTTCGGTCAGTTGGGATCAGCTGTCCTAGCTGTGTCCCCTCCCAACTCCTTGTGCACCCCCAGCTCACCCACTGGAGGGGTGGTGTGAGGAGCAGAAAAGGCCTTCGCTCTGTGTAAGCACTGCTCAGCAACAACTAAAACATCCCTGAATTATCAGCACTGTTTCCAGCACAAATCCAAACCACAGCCCCATACCAGCTACTGTGAAGAAAAGTAACTCTATCTCAGTCACACCCAGTAAATTCTCCTGCAGATAGATGGGGTACTTGAGATCCCCAGTAACATAGAGTCCCAAGAACACTTTAAATGTCATCACTAACACCCCATGTCATAACAGCAGCCAGTGTGACACACACACCTGTGTCATACAGATCGATTTTAAATCACCCCAGCTCATCTCCTATCAACCTGGAGAGAAACGTGGCTTGGCCTTGGGTCCACCCTGGTGCCACTGCTTAGCAAGGGGAGACCTGGATCTGCAGAATCTGGTCCCATTGCTGTTCAAGCAGTTACCAACCCCTCCCACCCCTCAAGCCTGGTAAGGGTTGGAAACCTTGAAAACCCTTGAAGAGCAATGTCTTTGCCTACAGAACATGCACAGAGCTTCCTTCCATACAGGTATCTCAGAGAAGGGTTAACAAGGAATTAGCAATAACACACCCAAAAGGATCCTCTGGTATAGATGAAGTACCCCCAACAGAAAATTTGGCCAAAGCCACTTCCTGCGCAATCCCAAGGAGGGCTCCCTGGGAAGCAGTGAGATTCCCACCTCCCTTGCTTCCAGTCTTGCTGTCTGTATGCAGCAGATCTATACACAGAGGCAAATTAAACCCACCGCTGCCAGAGCTGTTGCAGATCTCCTGCTCCTTTGCTTATATCAGGGGTGATTGTAGCCTACCACTACTCACCCCCACCCTTTCCATTAGAAATAGCCATGCATTTCCTTTCATAAACCTGCAGGTCCCATGGGAAGTTGGAGAAACAAGTTTGGGACACAAGGAAGGGCTCACAGATGGTGGATTAGAGCCTTATCCTGTACATCACCCTCATTTTTTCTGCCTCCAGAATGTTAACAACAAGGGTGCCCTTTTTTTCTGCAACCTAATGAGGTCCCCCAGGAACAAAAGAATAGGCTGTGGAGGTATGGACTGAAGCTAAACACTTTATGGAGGACTGCATTTGAGGGCTCTCCATTAAGCAGCAGATGTGTAACCTCCATGCGTGCCACCTCCCCTGGGCCAGCAGCCCCTGCTATGCTGCCTCCCCTGCCTGCTGCACGTATAAATGTGCCATTGGAAAAGTTATGAGCTTTTTATTGTCACTTGTGGAGTGAGATATTGAACCATCGAAGTGCTTATTCATTTCTGGTTATCTGATTGTCGTAATGTTTCTAAACTGCCAGTTGAAGGTAAGAGATAAACTGCAGCCAGGCTCAGACTGAAAGGCGCCTTTGACACAGCTAGGCTTTTTTTCATCAGGGATGATATATGATTTATTGACCTACACAGGGTCACCTGGAAATACTTCATGCAGGGAATCGAAAGGGAAGAGTAAATACTGAAATCAAAGGCCTGCAGCACCTCGTTCTGCCAGTGGGACAGTTTTTCTCTGCTTATGTGGCCATGGTGGACCCAGCCTCATTCTCAGAAGGAAGAGAAACTCCTGTGCCCTCTGTCATTCCAAAAGGAACAAATTCAACACAGAGCAAAACAGGCAGCTACGTTATTTATTTCTCAAAGAATTCCCTTTACCTGTGTCCATAACCTCACTCTTTAACACCAGCTTGGAGATGGTAAGCAGTGGTTTAGGGGTCAAGCTGCTGAAGGTACTTGAAGGAGTGAATAGCAGGGATCTCCTTGTGGATGTCAGGAGACTTGGCATCACTACCGAAGGAAAGCAGACTGGGGTGGGGTGGGGGGGCTCACTGTTACTGTTCTTTAGATTTCCCAGGCTTGCTTTCTACAATCTAATCCAAATGCATCCCCATGAACCAGCACTCACATTGTAGTATGAAGAAAAGGCTTTTCCGAGGCTCAGGGGAGTTGTGTGTGTGCACAGGGTTCAGAGATAACAATTTTCTGAACAAATCTTTGGTGTTAGCCTTTCAGCACATAATTTCAATGGAAGACAGGAGAGACATCCATCTGCTAAAGGGAATATTTACCTCTTCCATTCTGCATCTTGCTTCGCTGTTGCTATGGTCACATGTTGTTATAATTGTCTTTTATTATAGAGACTCTCTTTCAAAGACTTTTCTACCCAATGCATCCTGCCAGCTTTCTGGTTCATGAATGTCTATTTACCTATTTAGCCTGTCTGATGATGGCATTTTTAAGGCCCCAGGGTATTTGGTTTCCAAGCAGTGATAGAATTAACAGAGAAGTTCCCAGCATGATCATGATTTCCTGAAGTCAAAGACAAGTTG
Source organism: Strigops habroptila (assembly GCF_004027225.2). Taxonomy (NCBI): domain Eukaryota; kingdom Metazoa; phylum Chordata; class Aves; order Psittaciformes; family Psittacidae; genus Strigops; species Strigops habroptila. The sequence continues at coordinate 102,770,645 of NC_044278.2, forward strand.
AAAGCAGTGGGGTTGGATGTATTTTTTGTGTCTGTTGATAAATAAAACGCTCGTTTCTGAAAAAGAAAATGTGTGAAGATTATGGCTTTTTATCAATCAGAGATCAAATAGAATAGGCTGAAGGAGATTAATTACTGCAACTCATCTGCTTGGATGCCTTCCGACAAGATTTTGTCTAGCCTGGTTTTCAAAGGCCTCCAATTGGCCTATTATGGGCTACATATGGATTCTACAATTTCTCTTGAGTCACCAGTGCCCTGAGAAAAGAAGTCTTCATTTCAAAAGGAGATTGCTTTGCAGCAAAGCCTTGCTGTGCACCAGGCTGGCTGTGAGCAGTGAGGCCAGTGCCTTCTCCTCAGGAGCTGTTGGAGTATGTGATATCTCCATTCCTGTCCCATGTGCCTGCCCATCCTTCCAAAACCAGCATTGTGGGGAATGAAGGAAATGTGCACTTGGATCCCATTCATAAACAGGAGCTGGGACATTGCAGCAGGATCTAGAGCCTGGGAAATGTTCCTGTGTCCCACAGTTTTTACAGAAGCCAGGTTACTGTTGCCCTGCTGTTGGTAGAGATAGAGAATATGGTCACTATACCTTGTGTAATTACCTGAACACTCTTGCCATATGACTCTCAGTTTTCTTCCTCAAGAGCATCAAACCTTGCATATTATTTTGCATGAATTTAATTTTTCTTCTTTCAGTCCATTTCTGCACTTCAGATCATATGACACCCTAGTCCCATCTTCACGAGCATTCTTCCTGTTTGCTGACATAGGCCAGTTCTATAAGGATGCCCTTTACTCTGTTAACCACATGATCATGGTGCCAGAGGATCACAGCATGGTTTGAGTTGGAAAGGACCTGAAAGACCATCTAGCTCCAACCCCCTGCCACGAGCAGGGACACTTTCCACTAGACCAGGTTGCTCCAAGCCCGGTCCAACCTGGCCTTGAACACTGCCAGGGATGGGGCAGCCACAGCTTCTCTGGGCACCCTGTGCCAGTGCCTCACCACCCTCATAGTGAAGAATTTCTTCCTTATATCTAGCCTGAATCTACCCACTTCCAGTTTAAAACCATTACACCTTGTCCTATCAATGACCCCACTAAATGATACCTAATGAGAGCAGATCCATGTTAGGCTTCTCTTCACATGCCCTCCAAGATGGGAAGTGAATTGTTGGTAACTACTTATTAGCTTTGTTTGGTTTGAGCATGCAGAGAGGTTGAGCTCGCAGCGTCCCCTCCACACTGAGTGTTAAACATTGGCTGAGTTCAGCCTGACCTGGCAGCAGGACAGAGCTTTCAAAGAAAATCCTGTCTGTATAAATGTCATCAAAGTGCATAACCAGATGGAGACAGGGCCCTTTTCAGAAACTTTGCTGAGCAAACAGCTGTAGCTGAGCTCTTTGCTTGTCAGGTGCCAAGGAACCCACACAAGTGAGAGGTCTGATGAACCCTCCAGGCCAAAGCAGAGCTGGAGCCAGGCGTTACTGCCTTCAATGCTGGAGTCAGTCGAAAGGCAGGTCTGTAGGCAGGGAGGCTTCAGGAGGCCCAGGGCTGAGTGCAGCTCCTGAAGCAGCTCCAAACCCACTTTACCACCACTTTGCCCTCTTTGGGGGAAACACCACCTTGGGCAGGGTCAAAAGCAGCTCATTGATCAAAAGCAACAGCAAGTGGTGAGTCTCACCCTGCAGAGAGGCAATGATGCTGATGGCTCTGTTGGCCAGCATTATGTGGGCTGCTGGGTATTGAAAACAATAGCAGAATCCTAAATGAAGCAAACCCAGCTCCATAGCTGTGTCTGCTCCTGAGTGTCCACACGATGCCAAGTGAATGCACAAGAACTGCTTTACGGCCCGGGCTGTGTCCCGTGCCACTCGTGGGCTGTTGTACCCCTTCCAACACAAGGTCTGGGCTCAGCTCTGCACATGCTTGCCTCTTGAGGTCCAGCTGATGTGCTCAGCATTCGAGCTGAGGCACCATGTAACGCCAGTGGGACCAGCTGCAGCCAAGGCCTCCCCAAACTGCGTTGCCATAGTGATCTGTGCTCCAGCCTCATCCCTTCTGGTCACATACCTAGCACACAAGGGATCTCACCTCTGTCTTCTCATGTCTCTCATCCCTCCTGCCCTGTTCTCCATGGGGTACTGAGCCTCCGTGGTCCCAGCTCCACAAGCAACTGCTGTCACACAAGCTCTCTTTTTTAGGGAAGCATCCATCCTGGCTTTCGCTGGACTGCTTTGCCATGGTTTGCTTGGCAGCTGTGGTGAAAGCAGTGCTGGGGCTGCTTGGGCACTGCAGTGATTACATCTGATAATTTGTGTTAAACAGGAGGACTACAGAGCCAGGACAAGAGGTGAAACTGAAGTGGTTTCAATGATTGGGAGCTTTGTGCTCAGATGTTGTTGTGAGGGTAAAATAATAATGGGGCTGCTGACATTTTGCTGGTGTTTCAAAGAGTATTACCTTTCAGGGGAAATGGGAAAGAAAGAAAACAACACTCATCTAGGTGCTGCTGAGTTAATTGGGAGGAAATAGAGTAGTTTTGCCTTGCCCAATACCAGGCACTGGTCATCTGCTCCTAAAATCTGCCTCCATTTGGGTGCCACTTCTGCCATGTCTGTCGTTGTGCATGGCTGTTTTGAAACCAAATGTGGATGAAAAAACAGGTGATGGAAAGACAAAGCTGAAATTGCATGGTCAGAAACTCACCCTTCCTTTGCCTGGGGCGAGGAGGCAGGATGGGAGGTAGAGAGGGCTGTGTTTCTCCTCCCAGTCCACAGCATCTCCATCTCAAAGGAGCAGTGCCTCAAGAGGGGAGCAGCTGCAAGAGTGCAGCTCGGTCTCATGTTCAACTGTATGATTACCTGCAATTAGCTGTGTGTAAATCCAGTGGCTGGAGTGCAATAGGAGTTACCAGACCCAGCTCCTGAGCAGTTATCTAAATATTTAGAAGAGCATTGCTAGTCACTAAACCAGGGTGGCACAAGGATGATGGTGAGAACATAGGAGTGGCTGTACCAAGCCAGCCCAGCACCCTGTCCCCAGGTGATGGCTGAAGAGAGAAAGAGGCTGTTTAATTTGTTAAGGTTGTGTTGATGCACATCTCCAATGGAAAAAACCAACAGAAGTGGCTCAAGGAAAAGTAGAAGGATCAAGCAAGTATATGAGATGTCTCAAAAACATGTGTTCCATAACGCAGTGATCTATGGCTTGGGTGCCTCTGGGGCCTTTGCACTCACCTCAGTGGATTTCACCTCCCTGAAAGTGTCCAGAACATATGTGAACCTGTGCACGTTTACCTTACATGCATAATGTCCTCTCATGGGGAGCATCACGGATTTAAACACTGTGCAACCATATGAATTCCACACTGTATAAAAATAAATCTCATTTTCTTTCCTTGAGATTGCAGCCTGCTGGGTTTGTGTGAGTTGCCTTAGCTCTTCTATTAAAAAAGGCTGACGGGTGGTTCCTTATTCATCTTCCCCATGTCATTTGTAATTTATAACCCATTAGCGTATCTTCCTGTCTGGTTTTTGGGCTCAGGAACTATTTTTACCTGTTTTTTCCATACGCAGAAGACTTTCTGTACCTTTGATCATCTCTGTCAGCTTTCTCCATATCTTTCTAGCCATAAGCATCTCCTGGAGGGAGATGTTTCAAACATGGGAGGGGTTGGACACATCCTTAGAGTGACAAAGGGCTCCCTTGAATCAAGCACTGGAGATCAACCTGTGCCAAAGGGCTAAGTCGCTCTGCAGTGTCCAGGTGTGTGCAAAGAGCCTGTGATGGCAGCTATAGCTGAGTGCAATATATAAGTGTCTGCCTTAAATTCCCAACAGGGTCTGGGTTATACAAGGAAAAGTCTCCAAGTGTGTGGAGTGGAGTCTGGTCTCACTGTTCATGTGATGTAACAGTCTGGATCCTAACACGGGGTCCTCCTAGATTCTTAGCATGGTCCTTGGAGGAGTAACTTTCTCCTTTAATGGCTGTCACTGAAACATACAAATATAGAACCTGACACTTATATGCACAGATCATTGCACTTCTTTCTCTCCTAGAGCTGGAAGAGGCATCTGTTGTTCAGGGTGGCTTTGCAGACCCCATGTGCTGGTGACACCAGCATTAATGAGCCACACACCGAGCCCTCACAGCACCTTCCTCTAATATCTTCCCCAATTTTGCCTGCCCAGGTAGCACACACTTTGAGGATAGCAGAGATGCGAGTCTAGTCCCTGCACAAACACATTGCAATCCCCATCTCCATCTTGCCAGGAGAGTTCTCTATTGCCTGCCATGCAGCTAGTCGATGTATGTAAGAAGGAAGAAGAGTGCAAATACCAGTTCTAGGTCATCAGAGCATTTGAGGAGGAAAAGGGCTTTCTTAGGGAGTGATTTTTCTGCCCTGTTGCAGATGTCAGTGCTCCGAACAGAGCCCAGTTTTATGTCAGGTAGGACTGCTGCTCTTCATGCACTGCAGGAGTTGCCTCAGGGGCCCTGCCTCAGAGTTGGGCTCTCATCTGGCCAGGTAAGCCCTTCCCCAAAGCCCCAGCAGACTGACTTTAAGTAAGGCAGAAGAAAAGTTCACCATCACAGATGTCTGGTGGAAATCAGACAGGCCAGGGACACTGTTTCTGGTCCTTGGCCACCAGCCTCGCTCCTCTCTGGCACCTCCGTGTGCTGTTACTTCCTCCTTGGCTGCTCCCCTTGCCATGACACAGACCTCAGCTAAATTGAAAACTGTGTGGTTGTGTCTTTATGCAATGAATATTGAGGCTTAATGACAGAAGTGTAGGCACTGTTGCTTTGAAAACGTGTTGCTAAGAAGCAAATGAAGAGCCTGAAATATGCAAAATACAGGCAGCAAGGGAAAACACAAGTACTGCTATGGAAGGAAGGAAGCAGCTGTACTCATAGCTCCCTATAATCAGGTACTGCAAGGTTTAAACCCTTGCTTTCAGGAAAATCCCAAAGCCATTTTTATTCTAGGCCATAACAGCCAGGTGCTATCATCAATAAATATGTTAATCAGAAAGTAGAAATTGGCAAGTAACTGAAAGGAGCAATTCAATAGGATCTTCAGTTTCTCAGGTCTTCCTGGATTGCTAGGGGAGAGATGTGGGATGGGTGAACATGGAATAGAGTCTGTCTGAGGCAGCACTACATTTTTTCCCATGTTATACTTGGATGATATTGCAAGGTCAGTGAAGAGTGTTTGAAACATGTCTCTGAGCCTCAGCAAAGGAAAGAATGGAGTCCAGAACATTTTAACCTTTCATAACAAACACTCCAAAGGTGCTCTGAGTTGCATGCAATGACTTCTACAAAAAGTATGAACATTTATAGTGCTCTGAATACTTAGTGTGCCATGTAAACACCAGCTAATTAATCTAACTAATATCATAAAGCAAATTAAACTATTTATCTCCTCAGAGATAAACCAGTAAACAGAGTTAAAAAAAATCCAATCAGCTCCCTAGTAGAATGCTCATTTAAAAGGGGAAACTGTTACAGTGTTTATTTCTCCAGGATAAAGAAATTTCCTGCTATTTCTGCTACAGATGAATACAGAACAAATGGAAAGGCTGCATTATATTCATTTGGAAGGCCTGCTTTTCCCTCCAGTGTTACACCAACATCAGGCCATTGTTTTTGGAAGTGTTGCTTTTTGTTGACTGGTGTAAGCACTTGGAAAGATGGAGTCCTAATTCCAGTGACTGCTCCTTCAGCTGTTGTCTTCCTCTTCCATATGCATATAAAGGAAGACTTAAACAATGCACATAAAAGTATTCTGATGCTGAAATTGGGTTCAGCTGCCTTTCTGTCTGCTCCTCCCCTGCTTTGCCTAAGCTAAATGGTCTTTCATGGGGCTGAATTCATGCAGCCCAGCAATGACTGTCTAAGAGCTGGGCATTTATTTCACTGCAGCCTTCCAGCCTCTCTCATGAGCACATGAGCAGAGCAGGAGCCTGAACTGGTCATGCTAACAGGAGGCCGCAGGTCCCGCTGCCTCTGCAAACCCACACCTTGGCTTTGGTAGAGCCTTACTTAGCTGAATAAAGGCTTTGAGGATGTAGCCATATAAACTAATGTAAATACCATGTAACAGATAATCTTCATTGAAGAGGAGGAAGTAATGCAGCTTTATGAGTGGGAAGGTCAAGGAATGTTATCCACTTTTACCCAGGATTTTTGTGGTCTCCATTTATTTATTATCCATTTGCTTTTCTATTGACACTGGCTTGGGATAGAGGAAACTCATGCAAACACCAGATTGCCAGTCAAGATCCTGACAAAGGAACGAAACGGCCATTGATTACAAAGAACCTGATTTGGCAACCCTTGCAGGGCTCCTTGCCCCACTGCAGTGCTTGCTGCCCCTTTGCTGCCTGCTTTAGGTGCCTCAGCATTGCAGAGTGGAGCCTTGTGCTTGCCCAGGGCTGGCAGCAGATCTCTGGTGTAGCTTGTTTGGGACCATGCTTGGGCAATTTCAACTGCAAGAAGTAGTCAAAGTGGTTCTGATCATTCAGGAGAAAGCTTGTCTTGAACAACAGCTGTGTCCATATGGGTCTGTTTGCTGACCCCTCCACCAGAGGGAAACCAAAAAAGGTCAGAAGGGGATTCTGTCTCCATTCTGTCTCCATCATCCATCCACAGTGTTCCACCTTCTGGAACATTTTTTAAATCTAATGGAGCATAGGGAGAGTGACAGTAGGTACTTCTAATGATTCAGATCTCATGATGAGTGTTATTCTTTCTAACACGTGTGGTCCATCTAACAACAGAACGCATTTACATATCATTACAGATCCATTATATGCGTATAGATACACACAGACCCACAAGTGTTTATGTACCAAGAGTAACAATCTCACATAGTATAGTTGGACTCGTTTTAAACACCTGTTTTCCAGAAAGTTGTGATAGTGAGCTTTAAAACATGGGAAAAATTCCTAGACTTTAAACAAAACAAATAGAAATTAAGAACAAGGAAAAAAATTGCATGGGATCTACAAGTAACTGGAAAATTATTTGGCTTTGGATATTAGCAGTTTAACAGATCACCACTTGGTTTTAGGATATGCGCTGACACCCAACACAACACTCAAGATTATATTCTATCAGTTCAGGTAAAATTTGCAGATTCTACTCTCAGTCAGCGGATCCGAAATTAAGAAAACTCCAGTTGTCTCCAATTTCAGATTCACATCCGTGAACCAGAGACTAGAATCTGGTCTTGCTTATTTGTTCATTACAGAAGTTAGAGAAATGCTAACTTGATCCCTCATGCTTGTTTCTGCTCTTGGGTTTAATCACAAAGGGAATTCTCTGCCGATATACAGAAAACCAGGAACGCCATGCCATAGTATGGGTTGAGTGAACAGCCCACCAGGACAGAGGCTTTGCCCTGCAAAGGGTTTTCTGGGCTTGGGACAGATAAACTTTCCCATTGGCATATGCACGTGTGCATGCACATACACAGAGCCAGCCAAAGCCTCAGGGACTTTTGCCACCATCCTGTTAATCATTATCAAAGCAGAGCTGTATTCTTTGAGATCTCTGACCTGTTTTGCAGTCCTGAAGGGTTTATTGCAGCCAGCACAGCCTTGGCCGGTGTTTGGATTGTGTGCTGACGGCCAGCCAGCTGGCCGTGGTTCAGAGCTCAGCGATACCGAGCGTTGCAGGGCTGCCCGTTTGTCCTTCTTGGCCTCTTGGGAAAATGGAGCAACCCCTGCTTCCACAGCCCGGGGGGAGCGGGCAGCACAAGGAGCCAGGTTGAGGAGGAAGAAGCCAGGTGAATTTTCCTTGGATTATAATGAGATCACATGGAAACTGTGGTTGCAAGAACATTGATTCAGGACTAAAGAGCAGTGAGGTGAAACAGGATGGTGCAAGAACAGCCTCTGCCTTCAGTGAACTGTGCCAAACACATGAAATCTCAGCCTCAAGTCTTGAGAGATTCATGCATACAGAAAAGACTTCTCCTAGTGTTCTTTGTTTAAGTCCATTTATTTTCTTTTTTATTTTTCATGACTCTGGAAGCTTTTCCTGAAGCCTTTGGTGATTTGCTGAAGCCTTGAAGCTTCAGCAAGATTGAATGAATTTCTTGCTGAAGTTCATTCAATTATGAATTCATTCAAGGACTTAAGTACTGTCCTATTCCTGTTTTCGTAAATAATTTTAAACAAAGAGGAATCAAAACCATTTTGTCTTTTTTTTTGATTAGCCAGTGTCTTGCTGGCTTCTGCATATCCTTTCTGGTGGATGACTCTCAGGGTAGACATCTGCTTCAAATCCATGGAAGTGAGACAGTAAAAAATCTGTAAAGTGAAATTAGGAGTTTAAACCCAGTAGTCTTGCTGGGTGAGGTGCCTGTGACTAGATAACCTTTAAAGGTCCCTTCCAACCCAAATCATCCTGTGGGTCTGTGACTCTACAATAAGTGCATGACCATGCAGTCACTCAGGGAATCTCCTCTTTGGTACACATTCCTAACAGGATATAAATAAAGAAAATCATTACTTAACAGTACCAGAATCTCATGAAAATTATCTGCACCAGTTACAAGAAAGGGCACCAGCCATGTTACCTAGAAGGCATCTCCATGAGGGTCGAAAGAAGGAAGCAGAGATAGCTATCTCCAACACAAGAGTCTGTCTGCTCTTCTGAAGAGCATGTTCCCTCTACTCTGACTAGCAACAAAACTGTTCCGGACATGACATTTATTCTTTTTCATTTACCAAGAAGGTGTTAGGAAATGAAAGGAAGTTTATTTCCCACCATCACCCCAGTAAAGTTTCAGCATATTTTGGCGTATCTCCATACAGCCAGATTTTCTGGTCCATTGCCTTACATGTCACCTACGTAAGGCACAGAGTTATGGGCAGCATGAACTTGTAGTGGCAGACAGCAATCCCAGTATCAGCACCAGCCAGGCCTATCAGCTAGACCAGGAGGACTTGCTTTCTGCTCCAGTTAATCAAACCCCTGTAGCAGCTTCCAGAGAGCACAGGGGGTTGCATAGGATCTGATCCTGGCTGCTGAGGTTCACACTTCAGTGGGGCAGGAGCTGACCAAAGGCTTTTGTCTGGTTCCAAAATGCTGAGCCCTAGCAGAAAGTTGTGTGCTGCAATGAGGATGTTATCTACTGTAATCCTTCTTTCTTCAAATCATGGAAAGGTGTGACTTTTTCATGAGACCAGGAAAGGGCTCTATTGATTTTTGTGCGTGTGTGAAACAGCAGTACAATTCTGATCCTCCCCTGCTGTCTCACCAGTTCAAATCCCAATGCTCTGCAGAAATAACAGTTCTGTGCAGGATGAAATCACTTGGAACTAACTGGTACAAAGAAGACTGAGCACTATTGACAAAAGCCTTTTCATCAGTTACATCCAGCTGTCTGGGTGCATATTCCCAAAAGCCTTTGAAATTTTGGGGGCTGAATCACTTTAGTTGCATTTATCCATAATTTTTTCAGCATTACTCAGGAGTTTGCAGTAAGCAAATTTTACTCATTAGGGATAATGAACATAACTCACTTGCAGTTCCGCTCCATTTTACCAACTACATCACAGGCAGTCGTCTTTACGGTATAAAATATACATGTTCAGTAAAGGCTTATTTTACTGCAGTTAGTAAGATATGAAGGCACCGTGTGCCCAGGAAAGAACAATTTAGGGAAATTAAGAGATGTTTCATGGATGCAAGAACAAAGCTCACTGCCAGCAGCTCTCTGCTGTATGGCTTCTATGGTGCCTAAGGAAAGGCAGCATGTGCCCAGTGGGGACACAAAGGGTATAAAACCTCCTCTCAGCTGTCACTGGAGCCCTCTTTAGATCTTACAGATGGAGCTTCTTGGTGAGTGGAAAGAGCATTAGTGTGCACCAAGGGTGGTTGACAGCCATGCACTTCTCTGTGGGTTGTCTTGCTGGGGTGTTCCTGAAAGCCAGGAACCATGTCCTCATCAATCCGGTTTAAACAGAGAGCTCTGCATCCCTGGCAGATGTCTTCAAATTCTGCTTTTAAATGAACCAGTCCTGGAAGCTTTGTAAACCCGACTCACCTGGGCTGACGCTTGGTGGGACAACACACCTGACTGCAGGTATCTACCATTTGCCCTTAGCTTTTACTAGGATTTGGCAGAGTCCCTCTTGGCATATAGCAAAGATGATCTACACTGCGCTGAACTTCTGAGGTATGGGGAAAGCAAGTTTGCTCTTCCTTTGATATAGACCTCTGTGGAGGCAACAATGCCACTGGTACATTTTGTTAGTGAAAAGGGTAACACAGGATGTTGCCTATACTTTTCTTTGTCCCCAGGAAGGGAGCAGTGTGCATATATACCCCAGGACACAATGTGCAGAGGTGCACTCACATTTTTGCTGTATGTATCCAGCTTAGTACCATATGACCACCATGGTGGCTAAGGCCAAGGCGACAAGCAATACAGACTGCTCTCCAGAGTTGCCAGATATTACCTCCTTCCTCCATTGATGGCAACACTTAAATGAGGCATGTTGAGTAAGCAGCCTACGTGCAGTGTAGAAATATAGGACAGGGACAAGTAGAGTATGAAGTGTGTAAAGGCAGAAAGTAAGATAAATTAAAACAGAGACAAAAGCCTGCCAGGATAGTGCAAGTTTGTGAAGAGAAGCAGAAGAGCAAGAATGAGAAGTATAGAAGTGAAAAAGCCTGGAAGAGAGTGAAAGAAGCAGAGGAAAGCATAAGGGTTAACTTTGGCAGCAGTTTCCTTGGAACAGGGAGGGGGGAGAAGAGCTGAAAAGATAGCAGAGTCTCCAGTCCTCTGATTTATAGGGCCTATATAAATGCTTAGTCACACAGCACTTTCATTTTCCAAAACTGCCTGGTCATGGCGCAGAAAGCTTTCATGCCATCGCTGTGCAGCCTGAGGGAGGATGGCTCTTGTTCCTGGTGCAGGGTGCAGAGCCCCGGCCAATGCCTCCACAGACCCCACACCACAGCCTCAGCATCTCCCTTCCTCCTGAGGTCAGAAGATATGCTGCAGGCATGTGTGGTCTGTAACTTGTACCTATTTAAATCAAGTTTTCCAGACATCTTGTTCTGCATGCAGGTCTTTGTACATGTCTCATCACTAAAGCACACAGGATTATTCATGCTGATAATTTAACACAAGTTTGTGGTCCCACATCCTATAGCTCTCTAGTGGAAGTCCCTGGTTGGAAACATGCTGTTTGGAGTGGGAGGTTCTTGTCCTCCTTGTCACTTCAATTGATTCAAACTCTACTTTCAAATTTAAAAGCAAGCCCTGGAACTGCAATTTCATCACATAAGGTCACCTTCAAGTGCTTAGGCTCACTAGAAGGCCACCCATGCAGGATGCTGGGCACTGCCTTTGCACCAGTGTGCACAAAATGCCATGATTGTTTCTGTAAACTACCATATGACAAAGTGCATTGCCTATATCCCTCTGAGTGGTGTTAGGCAATGTGCAAGCATTTAAAAGACCTTTTTTTTTTCCTGTAGAATAACATAAACTGACACAGGGATGAGCAAGTTCATACAATTAAGATGTGCTACCAAATGTCAGTGGTCGATCAATCAACTGACTAATTGCCTCTATCTGCAGCAAGTAGAGATTCTTCTGTCACCTAAATAGCCTGAGGCACATGCTAGCCAACAAAATCAGTCATTTCATTCAGTCACCTTTTTTGATGGGAAAATACAGTCCACACCCTGGTACCCCTGGAACCTTTATGAAAGAGTTGGCATTCAAAGAAATACTTAGGATAAGAAGAATTTTGTATTTTTGATGTATCTCTAAAAGTAACTGTTATTTTATCACCTAATCAAAGTATATAGTAGTGTTTTATTACTGAATCTGAAATTTATTACAGTTGTTTTGTGATTATATACAAAGATTGAATTAGTGTTTTATTACTATAAGCAACTGATAACACATACCTAATTAAGGTATCTTTGTATCTATCTCTCTTTTTTGGAATTGTTCCTACACCAAGTACTTTCTAGTTGTGAACAACTGTTATTATTAGTGACTTTAGTGACCTGAAACAGGATTGAACGAACAGATAGAGAAGATGTGGTTGCACCACCAAACTTCTAATAGTCTGATTAGGAAATAATAGAGTAATACCAATTAGAAGATCATAGCTGCTTATCTCTTGGAGATTACACAATAAAATAAATATGGAGCTGTAAATATATCTTGTTATTGTGCAGTCTAGTTTGAATGATTTAAACTACTTATAAGAAACAAGCTGCTTAGTGAAGTCAGGTAACAGAAACAACATTGGTCTGCACCCCAACTTTGTGAATACATCATCATAGAAAACACAAGCAAATGAAAGAAAAACATAAGCCAGATTTACCAGATGTTATTTTGTGATTCTGAGTTCCAAGCAATATTTTATGTGTTGTTTTGTGTCTTTGCTGAAAAAAACCCAAACAACCGAAAGTAGCTGGAATATGCCTGGAAAAGGTGGCCTCATGGCAACAAAGGCAGAAGATTTGATCTTGGTGCTAACCAGAAGCAGGGCTGCAAGTTACAAACTTAAAATTTGCTATATTTTGTCAATGACCTTCCTGTGCATTCAGAAAATCAAGGTTCTCAATGCCCTTCGTAAAAAACAAGGCTGCAATACGCACACACCTGATATTAGCAGCCATTTCCTTTTCCAGCTGCATCTCCCAGGCCAATATTGCTCCAAAGAATAAGAAATATCCCAACAAGTGATCGACATGGTCCTCTGCATGGTACAACTACTTAACTTCTGGCTCAACAAGATCATGGTGTTAATGCGGACACTGTGCTGAGATGTGCTCCATGCTGCTGAAGTGAGAAGAAGCACTGCACAGTGCTGGAGTATAATCATATTCCTGAGGTTTTGGTGTCTCAGGGTGAGCACTGGAGGCACCTCGTTTTCTATTAGGGATTTAGTCTTTTGTTAAAAAATGTATAAGAAAACACATGCACAGAGAGCATGCAAGGCAGCTCAATTTGATTTCCTTATAAAGAGAGTAAGGAAGAAGCAGAGACTGTGATGTGTCCAGTCACAGCTGTAGTAACTGGGGAAGGTGGGAACAGAAGGTGGTTTTCATTATTTCCCACTCCATGCTTAGCCACAGGACCAAACCCAGAGGATCTCACAAAATTCATCAAGACTAGAAATAAAAGGATCAAACATATTTCAGCTCAAACTTTCATTTCTTCGTTATTGTGGAAGCAGACCCATCATCCTTTTGTAGGTAACTATCTCTTTCCTTCTTCAGCTAAAATTTTATTCAATTTCTCAGTTCCTCAGTCATAATTTTATTCAGTTCCTCTCCTCCTCCCCTGTTTTCCCCTCAACACTAGGACTCGGAGTGGGAGAGGCAAATGGTGAAGTCCTGCCACACACATTCAGCAGGCAGCAGGGTTAGTAAAAATTCCCTGCTCCCAGCTTTTATGTCAGGGTGCAATTGGTGGCTTGTGTTTGCTATTTAAACAAAGGACCCTTGGAGTTAGAGGGAAGGTCTTCCCCAAGAAGCTGCTGACTCCTGAAACCCAATGTCTTGCTCCTTATCGGGCCAGTTTATGACAGGATTCATAAATGTTTTATGAGACCCTGATGACTGCATCGCTGAGCAGGGTGGTGGCTGCTGCCTCCAACTTTGTGTGTTGTTGACAAAAGATCAAAGACCAGATTTACCACCCCGATAAGACTGGATGGATAAGAATCCTGAACTGACTTTTTCCTCATTTCCTGCACGGACAAGCACATTGCAGGACTTATTAACACAGGCTCAATCCTGAAGATCTTGTTTGGACAAAACTCGTACCGATTTCTACACCACTCCCCCTAAGCTTAGTAGAGATTCCTTGAAAGGGTCAGTAAAGTTTGAGACCACTGTCGATTTAGGGTAAGCCATCACTTCAACTGAAAACCCATATTCCAAGACACCCCAGACAGAGGAGTGCTGAGGGGATTGCTGGTCTTAGTGGGGTTGGGTCGATGGGAACCCCCATGCGTTACCGACTTCCCTCTTTTTAAAGCTTTGCTGCACAAAGCCTTCCTCCAGCTGTTGCAGAGCTCCATCTCACTCCCATGTGTGGTCTAGGAGCTGGGGATTTGGGATATGCTGACCAGTAGTGTCCCACCGGCTAAGCCCAGTGGGTCCAGCAGCTGGGATCATGGGCTGCGTGACAGAAGCTGGCCAAGTCTGTCATACACAATGTGTCTGATTTTAACATGTCTGATTTTCTACCTGTCCAACCCCCAGGAAGGTCCTTGAAGCCAGGGCTTGGGACAGTACTTGTCCTACAGAGGGACATGTCCCTCCTGGGCATGTCCACCAGCACCTCCTGCACCAGGAGCGCTGACTCCCAAGCTGAGTGCTGTGGTGTCAGGACCTAAAGGCTGCAAGGTACGAGGGCCACTCAGTGCTGTCAGAAACACACCATACCTGCATGATTTAGGATATTAGATGTGTTAGCAAGTTAAAGAAAGTAGGCGATAAGACAGGGCCATAGTGTGTTTCAAACATAGCTAGAAGTCAGAAGAGTTGACTTCTGTTAGCATTTTTTGCTGTAAACTTTCTGGATAATTGTCAAAAAAAATACATGGCTCTTTGCCAGGGAAGAGAAAAGGGTTTTACACCCTTTTTGTGGAAGTGTGAGTAACTCCACAAAATGATGAAAAGCCCAAAACCAAGCCTAGTGACCTGAAGTACCCGAGGAACTTGGCTTTTAAAAACAGCATATGGAAAATTAGCATATTTAATCATGACACATGGTTTTGCAGGAGGTAAGAAGAGCAAATACTCTGTCATACTACAGGTCCAGTACTAAAACATCAAGAAACAGAATGTGGAGAAGCAGCTGTGGAGAAGCAGCAGCTGGCAGCCAAGGAAGGGGCTGAAAAATTTAGAAAGAAGCAAAACACCCTGTTTGAAAAATTTAATGTTGCTCACAGCTCATCTCCAGATGATGTTGATCATAAAATCTTGACTTAGGTAATCATCTGGCTTCTAATTACTTAATCCTCTTGCTTGTTTGTTGCTGTGGGAAGTATAGGTAACACTCTGCATGGGGTTTGGTGTTGCAGTTACCATCCCCACATGGCTGATGGTGCCAGAACCAGCCCCTGCGCCTGGTCCCCCTCCACCACAGAGATGGGTTGAAAAGGGATGTTGGGGTGAGCCATCATGCCCCATGGACCATGGGGTCCATCATCCTGGGCTCCAGAGCGCTCCATGCTAAAATACATGACAAGCCCTGACATTTCTTGAGTCTTCCCTTCTGTGAGGTGTAAGAGCTCATTCCCAAGGGAGAGGCAGCGGGGGAAGCAGCCCTGTCTGGGGTCTGGTGGGTCTGGCAGGGCAGGAAGGCAGGCAGCAGAGCCAGCTGGAGGCAGGCAGCACTGCCTTTTATAGTGAGCACAGGCAGGTGGACGTGGATCTTTATCTTCTCCAAACTTGTTTTCTAAACATTATCAACTCAGATAACTGTCCACAAATTTCACTCCAAAACTTGAGAGTAATAGGCTTTTACAATGTAGTAAAGAAAGATATTAACTGGTTTGGGGATTGACTAGACAACCATTTACACCGCTCTTTTATCAATATTGCCATAATTTGACACTTCTGAATGGAGGAGGATTGTAAAGTGCCTGCAGACCCTGTAAAACATGTTAAATGGAGATTAGTCTTACTGCTTAGTTTAAGCCTAGTAAAAGATAATTAAATTGACTGATGCAGCTGTAAATCTCACTTTTATCAAATCCTGGCTCTCTTTGTCCTTATGATTTTACAGCATCATTAATGTAGTGACAATATCATTAATCTCCTCCTGCTGTTCAGAAAATGAAAGGCAACCAGCAGACACTGTATAAAATCTGCTCTCCCCTCGCTGGCGTTATCTTTTCTCCCTTCTTGACTTTCACAGAACTCAGACACACATTTCATTCAGGAGGCAATTTCAGAATCTGAAATTTAATTGTAAATATACTACGTGCTTCTTTCACTGCTGCTTGTGTGAAAAGGTTTTAGTAGATTTTTTTATTTTTGCTTTGTGAAGCAAAAAGGGATTAGGAATAATTCTTCAGTGTTCTTTGGTGTTTTGGTTTATTTGGGGTTTTTTTTATTTAACTCTTTGTTACCACATGAGAGACCATGAGGCCTATAAGTGGAGATACACTGCTGCTTTGGAAACGCTGGGAACTCCAGCTCAAGCCATCAGGGACATACATTTTATTTTTCCTGAATTTTTAGACAAGAATGGCTGACTTTTTTCCGCTTTTGGTTTCCAAATGAGGTCTGAGACTGAATGGGGCATGGGGAGGAGATGAACAGTCTGTATGGGGAACCTGTAGCTGAACAACGCCGTGTAAGGGATCCCAATGTGGTAACTGGAGTCGCTCAGCATGCAGAAGGCTTTGCACGTCTTTCCCTAGATTCCTAGGACGAGTGAAGCACCAGCAGGATTTTAAGAGATGACTGATTAAAAGTCATCATAGAAGTAACCAAAATACCTTTTCTGGTGTTTCACAGCAGCCACCAGAGGCTTTGGAAAACCTCTGGAGAGATGCAATCCTCATGACTGCCTGGGGGTGCCACTGCCTCACCACTGTATCTCAGCTCCCTAAAATTATTCCATCTTTCCTTTGTGTGCTTCTCCCCTTCACGTCTGCATATGAGCCGTGCAACCTGAGTCATATGGGCTTTTCATTTCTAAACCACTCTACTCTACAGAGGAGGGTGACTTGCCTTCCCAAGATGTAACTGTGGACACTGGGTCATGCACCTTAGGTTGGTTGGGGCACACAGAATCCCCTCTCTCAGTGTGAGGTGGACAACATAATCCCGCCTTAAACACCAGGAGACTTCAGATAAGTGAAGTTCAGATAACCACACTGTCTACCTTCCCCAAGGTCAGCTGGCTCAGCAGGGCTTTATCCACATTGTTTTACCAAAGATGTTTACCTGTGACCCAGAACTAAAACCCTTCAAAGCTACATTTCCACTCAGGCACTTCACCTTGGGTGGTGGGTCTCACATGACTGGAATTCTGCGGGGTCTTTCTGAAAAAAGAAACCGAAAACTAAGCAACCAAACTAAAAAAAACCCAACCTAAACCCAAACAAAATCCCTCAACAAACCCCCTAAACCCCAAGCCAACAAACCTGCAAGAATCTGAATGCTGACTGAAGCCAAGTGGCTTCTCCTAACAAGGTGTGTCGGCTGGCCTTTTTCTCCATATCTGTATTGTTCTGGTTAATTCAAGGTTTGAGGCTGTCCCCTAAGAATAATGTAGAACAAGAATTATGCTGCACTTGGCTGAAGTCAACGGAAAAAATTGGGTATTTTAGCTCACTGTTAGTGGTGGAAGAGTTCATGTAAAAATTATTTTGGAGTTTATGATCTGGTATTTAAATTACAGTGAAGCCTAAATTTAGTATTTTAACCAGCAGCTATAATTTCACTCCCATATTTCTTTAAACTCCTTGGTTTGAAAGTCCAAAAGATAAGAAGCCCTTCTCAGCGTTGCAATTAGACGCAGAGCACTGGGTTCACCCAGAGGCCGTTCCTCCAGCCAGGGCTGTGCTTACCTTTCCAGCTCCCAGGTAACTGGAAGGAAGAAAACAGAGCTTCCTCCAACCTCAGCTCTTTCAAATCCTTGTGGTAAGCAAAGTTTGCCCCTCTGCAAAGATCCAAGGCAGAACCAGCAGCTCTTTTCTGTGCCAACCCTGTAGATAAGCAGCCAGAGTGGTTCAGAGCAGTCCCTAAGCTCTGCAAAGTTGGGGAAGTTATAGGGAAAGTACAACAGCTAGAAGTGGTCTGGCATAAAGGGATGGTGGGAAGAAACACATAGTTTAGTTTGGATATGCTGTGTCCTAGGCTTAGCTATATTCTCATACAAGCGTATGTACATAGGGGCTATAGGTAGGTTTTTTCTAGGACCTGTGTAGTTGATATCTGCCAGGTAGCGTTCTCCTCTCCATGCGGATGCATCTCACTTAGACGGCTAACTTCAGTCTTGCAAAATGTAGGTGTTTAGCCTTAGGCTGGTCATCTGAGCTCTCTGAGCCTGCGAGGGAGATAGACAAGCATCTCCTGAAGACAGTTCATCAGGAACCAGGTTTAATAACCTCCTGGAGGAACCTAACTCTCTCCATCGACTGTGCAGGTGTACGTACAGCTTGGACTATGGGGCTTTGAGCAACCTTGTCTAGTGGAAGGTGTCCCTGCCTGTGACAGGGGGTTGGAACCAGATGGTCTTTAAGGCCTCTTCCAACTCAAACCATTCTACGATTCTCTGATTCTCTAACTAAATGTGTGATACAGTGTGAGTCCTGTCCAGTAAAGGAACGACAAGGAAAGAGAAACCTGTGTGAGCAAAACACAAGGATGACTGGAACAGGTTGCCCGAGAATGTTATGAATGCTCCATCCCTGGCAGTGTTCAAGGCCAGCTTGGACGGAGTCTTGGGTGACATGGTTTAGTGCGAGGTGTCCCTGCCCATGGCAGGGGGGTTGGAACTAGATGATCTTAAGGTCCTTTCCAACCCAAACCATTCTATGATTCTATGATTCTATGACTGTGCAGGAGTTCCAGGCATGGTGTGGGCAGCTCCCTTCCTTCTGCTGCCTGCCAAGGATTTCACTCACGCAGACAGGCCCCGGCTCTGGGTGCCTGGAGCAGGGAGGGAAGGGACAACAGGCAAGGCAGGTCAGCAGGACAGGAGATGGGTGTCCCTACAGGGCTCTTGCTGCTCAAAGCTATCCCCCATAGCCCCAGGGACCCTCCAGCAGAGCCCGTGCCTGGCTCGTTTCACAGCACCATGACCTCAGAAGTCCTCTGAAGCAGGTCAGCAGGTGCAGGTGCTTAAGTCCAAGGGTAGGGTTTTGTCGAAGTCCACCTGTTTATGGCGCACAAAGGTCTGCCACTGCTGCTGGGCAGCTCTGCTGCACCCAGAGGTGAGGCTGCCCTGGCTGCAGGCAGCACGAGTAGAGCCCCTGCTGCCCTGGAAAACACCTGCACCCAGCAAAGCATTGAATTTCCCAAACCCTGCTATGAACCAAGCACCCAGCCACAGCACTGGGTATCAATGGCACCAGTGATGCTCAGAGGCCCAGTCTTGCAGCAGCTGGAGCGACTCCAACATCTGGTTCCAGACGAATGACTCAGGAACAGGCACTGGAACAAGCTGCCCAAGGAAGCTGTGGCTGCCCCATTCCTGGCAGTGTTCAAGGCCAGGTTGGATGGGGCTTTGAGCAACCTGGTCCAGTGGAAGGCGTCCCTGCCCGTGGCAACGGATTGGAACTAGACAATCTTAAGGTCCTTTCCAACCCTATGCTATGATTCTATGATGCTATGATTATGTGGAAGTATAAATAAAAGAAGATATTGAGTGTTGTTACTCCTCAATAAAAGGTGCGCATTATTTGGTTCTAATTATATTTAGTTCAAGTTACTTCCTAATGATTAGCGTTTGAAAGACATGTCAACAATTTTCACTTTCTTTAAATGAAGGGTGATAGGCTTTTATAGCAGAGTATAAAGATATCAGCTCGGAAATCTATGGCTATCAATGGCTTTACTTTTTTCCCCTTTATCTATTGATATAGCCCTAATTTGACACTGTTGTCTGCTGAGGAAGCTTGTAAAGAGGCTGCGACCCTGTAGTGCAGTTTAAATTTAGATTAGTCTTACAGCTCACTTAAAGCTCAGTAAATTGATAATTAAATCCACTGTTGTGGCTGTAAACTCTCAAGTATCTGGAATTCGCTTTATTCCTGCCACTGGCAATGTGGCTTCATTAAAGTTGATACTGTCCCCTGCTCTGGGGCCCCTCCAAACACCAAGCAGAGGTGAGCATCAGCTGAGGTCCTGCAGCCTCATCAGGCCCATCCAGCCTGGTGAAACATTGCGTCATTGCTGCCACGAGTTGCTTCTGAGCCTTGGCACAAGGCTGATATGATGGTACTTATCTCTAAACTCAGATCAGAGGTTATAATCCCGGTCAAAATCATTCAGTTTATCAGAGAGCAAAGATAGCCCTGCCCTGCTGTTGAGGAAGAAGACAAATAATTTTATGTTATTCTATCTTGGATTCCACTTGTAAACAGCATTAGTCATTTGGGAACTGAAGCTATCAGACTTTGGCCAAGGTTTCATCATGTCTGTGCTGAGTTCTGTACCAGGGCATTGCCCAGATGCCCCTTTGCTTGTGTTGCACAAGAGCCAAATGTGCTGCAGCCTGTGAGGACAGCCCCAGAGGAGAAAGGGTGCTGGAGGAGAGCATGGCAATCTGCTAAAGGGCATAACAAACAGACAAGCCAAGGGAAAGCCTCTGAGCTGGAAATATAACAAAAGCTGGGTGAGGGAAGTATTATATATCACAAGGCTGTCCTTAGTCTTTCCTTGGCATCTGCCATTAACAGTATCTGTTAGAGGCAGGAGGCAGATGGAGTTTGGGGCTGAACCCAAATAACCATTCATTTTCTAAATACATTGAGAAACTGGCTGAGTAGTGCCCACCTTTGATTTGATGCCAGCCTGGTGGCACTGGCTGTGTCACATCCCTGCCCTGCTTGGATGTGACAGGATGAGATAACCCTGTCCTGAAGCAGCTATTAAATTTAGCAGCCTGCCTATAGGTTGCTACATGCAAGCCCAGCCTCTGAGCTCCCCTTACAGGCAGTGTTGCGGTCAGGAGCGTAGTGTTGCCAACCTGACAGATCCAGGCTAGTTCTCTGAATCACTAGCTGAGCTCAGTGGGCTGCATTGACAAGATCTCTGTTGATGATAGGTGTGTTACACACTTTGCGTGCAGGTGGGTGCCTAAATCTTAGAATCATAGAATTGTTTAGGTTGGAAAAGACCTTTAAGATCATCAAGTCCCCCTGCTAACCCAGCACTGCCAAGCCTAACACTAAACCATGTCCCCTCAGTGCCACAACTACACATGTTTTAAATACCACCAGGGATGGTGATTCCACCGCTTCCTTGGGCAGCCTGTTCTGGTGCTTGACAATCCTTTTGGTGAAGAAATTTTTCCTAATATTGAATCTAAACCTCCCCTGGTGCAGCTTGAGGCCATTTCCTCTTGTTCAATCGCTTGTTACTTGGGAGAAGAAATTGACACCCACCTCACGACGACCTTGCATCAGGTAGTTGTATGTAGATGTCTTTATCTTGGGCCGAATGCTTTTATTGTAAAGTACGTATAATATGACAAGGTAAAAGCTTTTGGAGTCCGATCCTTGTACTGAATGCTTTGCAATGCAGCAGACTGTGATGTGAGGCTGTAAGAGAGATTTATACTGTTTAGACAAGGACCATGACACATACAACGCTATTTCCAGAAAACTGTTTAAAGTTAGATACTGAGGATGGCACAAAAGAAACTCAAGTGTTACAAAGTGAAACCCTTGACAACGGAGGGAGCACTAACGCCGGCAGCCAGCTCCTGCCATCAGCTATGTCGCTGCGGAGCGCGGGACGATGCTGCCACCCGCCGGGGCTCTGCTCCAGCCACACCGTCGGCACCGGGAAATTCCCGGCCAGGGGAATGCTGGAGCCTTTCTCGCTCGGAGTTTTTACCGTTATAACCCCTGAAAGCGTGCTTTGTCCTGAAACATGCCGTGGGGTTGGGTGCGGAGGTGCGTACAGCACCTTGGGAGCCCTTAAAAATTGAGATAAGGAAGAAGAGTGTGCTATGAGACTAAATCACATTATTTCATAACTTTCAAGCAGTTATTTTGCTGGACTGGTACTTTGAGTACAGGAAGATGGAAATTGCTTGGTAGCTGCTACCAAACCAGGGGCAAGGAGGTGGGCTTTGTTTCTGGAGCCAGGACGGTCCTCCATGCAAAGACCTGCCCCTCTGTCTTGTTGCTGTTCCTCTTCCCAGCTCCAAAGCATACATGCACTCCTTTCTCAGACTCACCCCTGGCAAAAGTGGGATGCCCTCCCTGTAAGGGCTTTTGCATTTGTGAGTTAGTTTCCCTTTGGGCTTTCACTCCCCCTCATCAGACAGGACTTCAAGAAAGGACAAACTGTCCCTGCCAGGGGACTTTATGTTGCATGCCAGGGCAGTTGAAACCACCAAGTCAAGTCACCAGGATGGCATCCATCATTTCCGTCTGCACAAATGAAACTCTTTGCTTGACCTTGTCCTTCCACTTTTGCCTCTGTGCAGTGTGTGAGGGTCTTACCTCGGCGCTGTGGGGTGGTGGACCAGTGGCCTTTCAGCAGCCCCATGATACCCAGCTTCTGCCTTCAACCCTCCTGCACCAGTCTTATCTTCAGCTGTGATCACCAGAGAGAACAGCAGAGGATATAAAACACCCCAGACAGGGACATTTTAATGAGAGGAGGGAGCAGAGCAAGACGTGATTTCTCTCTTAAAGCAACCAAGAGTTAGGCACTGTCCCATGCTATTTGAAGATATAATAAAATTTAATGCATTAGCCCTTCAAGAGTTACCAGTGCATTTCCCCTTGGCTGCCTTCAGAAACACTTTTTAAATATTGAAAATCCCACTGAGCCTTCACTATGAAACTTTAATGGAGCCTGCTGAAAGGATTTCTCTGCAGCATCTACTGCTGCATTTCAGATGATTCAGATGATTCAGATTGGGCTTCCTTCTCCTCAGCACCTTCCTTTTCAGCATCCTCCACTCTCTCTCTCTCATGCTAGTTCTGTTCTTTGTTTCATTTTTCATTTCTTCTTCTCTTTTTAGACAGAATTAATTAAACCTTCTGGCCATGTTTTTTCTCACCCATTTGATTTTAGGCTAGATCCTTTCTACTTTTTCTCCCTTTGACTTCTACTTTACATCATCTCTTTCCTGTGTCTTTAGGTGAGTTCTTTTTCTTCTGCCTCTTTCCATATTTTTCCATATTTTCTCCGATAACAAACTTTGTAATTAATTGAATGGGCTAAATGACCAGAGCAAGCCATTCTTTGCCAGATGACTGAAGCTCAGGAGAATATACAGTTGCTCAGTAAAATGTGACCAAATGTAGGGTTATGAACATAGGTTATGAAGAAAGTCTTCCAGATGCTGATAACCTGCCTGGACCCCTTTGAGTAATGTTCTTCATACCACTGGACAGACATCTCATCTGAATTTGCAATAGCAGACTGTGATATGGCATCTGTCTCTGAGGGACTTCTCTGACACCCTTTATAGCCAAAGGAAAGGAATAGGCACTCTGGGCTATGATTCATTGGACAGATTTTTGGGTGTAAGATGATCTTCTTCTGCTTTCTACCTAAAGTATTCCACAGAGCTTTAAGCAGTAACTGTTCGTGTTTTCTTGCTGTGATCGCTTACTTCTTATGGCATTTTCTCTGAGTACATAGATTACTCAGCATTTTCTTGAGCTGTGGACATTAGACATGAACACAATATCCAGAGGGTGCTTGTACTATATAGGTTCATGCATGGCTGGTCCCCTGCATGGGCAATGGCATATTGTGATGTGGTGGATGGAAATCTTGTCTCTGCTGCAGCATGTGGACCTCTGTTGCCTTCCTTAGTGCCCTGTGTCCTGCAGCACTGGAGCAGCTGGGTATGACCAGCTCAGATGAGGAGAAGAGCTCTGGCGATCAGCAGCAAATCTTTCATTCTGAAAATGTAACTCTAAAGGAAATAAGAAAAAAGACCAACAAAACCATGTAGCAGTTCAACTTCAGTGTCTTCTGTTCTATTCCCCTTGAGGAGATCTGCCAAGAAAAAGTTCCTAGTTCAGGCAAAATGAAGCAAAAATCACCTGTTTCCCAAGTTTAGCCTCTGATACCATGTTGTTAACAAGGGATTCAGATGGAGCCTGTTAACACGTCTTACTTTTGTGAGCCTCAATTCCTAACCATTCTAACTGAAACTGTTACCAAGGATGAGGAGTGGGGTTGTGGTGGGTTGACCCCTGCCAGCAGCCAAGCACCTACACATCTGCTTGCTCTTCCCTCTCCTGTGTGATGGGGAGAAGATAGGAGGAAGGCAAGAAGACTCATGGATAAAGATAAAGGCAGTATAATAGGTGAAATAAAAACTGTACACTTCAGCAAAGTGAAAAGAGGAATTTGTTCACTTTATCCTTTCTGCAGCAGATATTTCGCCGCGTCCTGGAAAATGGGGCCTCAGCACATGTAAAGGTTACTTGGAGAGATACATGCCATAACCACAAATGTCCTCCCTTTCCTCCTCCATTCCTGGGGCTTTTACTGTAGCACGCTATGTTGCATGGCATGAAATCACCCTTTGGTCATCCTGGCACAGCTGTCCTGCCTGTGACCCCTCCCAGCTTCTTGCTGACCTCCAGCCTACTTGCTGGTGGGCAGAATGGGAAAAGGAGAAGAGCTCCATGTAGTGCAAGCGCAGCTCAGCAACAGCCAAAACACTGGTGTGTTGTCAGCATCGTTTTACTCACACATCCAAAACACAGCACGTGTGGGCTGCTGTGGAGAAAAATCAGCTACATCCTCACCAGGCCCAGTACAGGAAGTCCGCCAGGAGGTTCAGCGAGTAGGCTCCAGGTGGCCTGTCCTCTGAGCTCCCATGATAGATCAGGGGATCTCTAGGGTCTCAGCTGACATATGGAGGCCCACCAGCCCACCGTTCCCCAAGAGCATGGGTCTCCATAAGTCCTGTCCCACATCTGCCAGTCCCAAACAAATGCCTTGGAAACTCTTGGAGGCAAAGGGATGGTGCCATCATGGGCATGCAGGCATCTGCATCTCCTCTCGCACTGAATCCCATGCAGGGGCAGCTACATAAGGACCACAGGATGGACCCTTCTTGGTGCTCAATCCAGGCAGCCCTGTCTGCCTGAAGGTACCTGGCAGAAGGCAGCTGGCAGAGCACCCAGGAGCATCACCGATGGGAAAGGTTCAACAAACCACTTTTAGACTCCATCACACCTTCTACATCCTGTCCCCTGTACCTTGCACACTCATTTCCAAGCATTCCCTAACTACTGTGTTTTATATATTAAGCTCTATTTTTTCCTACATTTGCTATAATTTTATAAAATATACATCGTATGATGAAGTAACCTTTTGTTTGTTACTTAAAAAATACTAATTTAACCTTCCACTTTATCATTGAAAAAGCAATAATTCCACTCCACATTCCCACCATTTATACTTAACCATTGTGCTGGTTTTGGCTGGAATAGAGTTAATTTTCTTCACAGTAGCTGGTATGGGGCTGTGTTTTGGGTTTGTGCTGGAAACAGTGCTGATAACTCAGGGGTGTTTTAGTTGTTGCTGAGCAGTGCTTACACAGAGTGAAGGCCTTTCTGCTCCTCACACCATCCCTCCAGCGAGTGAGCTGGAGGTGCTCAAGGAGTTGGGAGGCGACACAGCTAGGACAGCTGATCCCAACTGACCGAAGGGATATCCCAGACAATATGGTATCATGCTAGGCATATAAAGCTGGGGGAAGAATGAAAGAGGGGATGTTTGGAGTGATGGCATTTGTTTTCCCAAGTTACCACTATATGTGGTGGAATCCTGCTATTCTGGGGATGGACAATATCCAGAGGGTACTGCCAATGAGAAGTGGTGAATGAATTCCTTGGTTTGCTTTGCTTGAGTATGTGGCTTTTACTTTACCTGTTAAACTGTCTTTATCTCAACCCATGAGTTCTCTCACTTTTATTCTTCCGATTCTCTCCTCCATCCCACTGTGGAGGAGTGAGCAAATCGTTCTTAGTTGCTAGCTGGGGTTAAACTATGACAACCATACATACAAAATATCACGTCTTTGGGGTTTTATATACAGCCAACAAATAAAGCTACTATCACCTTTCTGGACAAATGCTTAAGTTCCATATATCAACACAATCAAGTTCAGTTCACTGATGCCAAATACATCTCTTAGACATAAATTTTCCCTGACAGTATTTCTATGAGGGTAAGAAGTGTTTCTATATAGAAGTGTTTCACAATGTCACAGTCTGGACATTGTGCTGATGGATAAAACTGCTGCAGAGGTGGGCTTTAGTTTTTTTATCAGCTCTGAACAGTCTTAGACTGGAAAATCAAACTGCTGGAGCTCTTCTGAAGGCATAAAATAATCCCTCCTCTTCCTCAGCTAGCATAGCTCCTGATCTGAAGCAGCTGCTGCTGTTTCGGTCCTGAAATGACTTCACAGTCTTGTTGAAATGCTTCAGGGTTGCCATGCAACTTCATTCCTCATTGACTCTTTGAAGCCAGTGGGACCAGCATAGGCCAATTCAAGAGAAGGGGTAAAAATTAAAGGAACTGAAAAACGACAGGAAATGAGTGAAAAGTGTTTGGCTCATTTTCAATGGTCTGGACACTGAAGACAAAACACCAGCATTCCTTCTGATATTTGTTTCCCTGTCAGAAAGGCAGCTTGGAAGGGAGAGGCCCCACACCAGAAGGAAGAAAATCTGTTGTTGTGGGAAAAATGGAAGCTCAAACCACAGAAACAATTCCTGGAGCACAGGGAACAGATGGATTTAAAAGACGTGAAATGCCATCTGAAAACTTTTGATGTTGATTCGAACTGATACCTTGAGAAACAATTAGTAACAAACTGGTACAGCAGAACTTTATTCCATCAACTGGCGCCTTTTATGATCCCAGCACTAACTCTGTAAGACATTCCTTCATGCTGACAAATTCCTCTTTGTTCCCAGGCTTGCAATCAGGCTGGGGAAAAAGTCAAATTACAGGGAGGAAGAGCTTGGTGGAAATTCCTGCATTTCATCCAGGAGTCACTTTATTGAACTGCAGCCCTCTGAAAGATGGCCACTGGATCAAGTGGTTCTAGTATGTGGGCAAGGAAGCTGGCTGAGACACGGGGTGGGGATCTGGTCCCTCTCTCTTGCTCTTTGCTCATGAGGGAACCCAGAGCTTGGACAATGGGGTGGGTGCGACCTTCATGCAGCCATTCAATACCTTCAGCTTATTTGAATCAAACTTAATAGTGATACAGAGACCTCAAAGGTCTAAATCGCACAGGCTGAGTGATGGCCGATGACTGTGAACTGGAAAAACATGCTGGTGCATGCAGGGAGGCAAAGGCCAGTGTAATTCATCCCTTTCCCTCCGGAGAGCAGTGGCCACCGAGCCGAGGCAACGTCCCATAGCTGGGCATCTGCGGAGAAGTCCGCTCCACAGCATCCCCAGCACCTGCTGCCACGTGCTGCTGCTGCCTGGGCAGGATGCAGAGGGCTACAATGTGGACACTCAATGTGGGAGCTTGGAGGAGACCTGAGGTGGCTGTGAAGGGGCTTCCTCCAGGGAAACCAGGCTTTCATAGTGCCACTGCTCTGGGAAAAGCCTGTTTAACTGTTGAGGGTTTGCATATATATAAACGTCTGTGTTATTTCTCCATCTCTTAATCACAGTAATAAACCTTTGAGCAGACCTGGCTTGTGCAGGATCACTGTGTCTGGATTGTCTATAAGAATGACGTCATGATATGGGAATAGGTCTATAAGAAGCCATCTAGAAATATACAGCTATAAAATAGCAATTAAACTGTGAATGAACAATCCAGAACCTCCCTCAAGGGATATAAGGGAATGCCAGATGCCTCTCCCTGCATCTCAGATTATCTCAAAGGATTTTGAAATAAAAATGCTAATAATAATAACAGTCAAGAAAGCTACCAACTGCAGAATATAAAATTGCTAATAATAACCTGAGCTCTGAGATAAGTAAAAATGTTACTAAGGGGAAAACCTTGGGAAACCTAATTAAAAAAAAAAAAATCCCTTCTTATTAAAAAAGGCAGATTAATCATATGGGTTATGCAGTTTAAACAGGAGCAGAGACAGAATTCTCTCTTAATCTGTTCCCTAGAGATACCAGTTCCTTCTAATTTCCTTACAACAATCATCTTCATTTACACTCTGCATCAGGACAGAGTCTGCAGATGATGACACTGCCAGGAAGAGGGGCGTATGGGCCTTGTGGCTCCATTGCTACATGCAAAACCAATAGGTGAAAATGCAGCTGCCTGAGACACAAAGGGATGCTCTACCTTGCGGGTGTGAAGAACATGTGGACCTTGGGAAATGCCTGTCCTGGATCTGAGCCCAGCTTCTCCTGGACTTCCACTGAGTCAGCCCAGTGTGTGCACCTATATAGCGGTTAGTCTTATAGATGTCTTTGGGGAAGAGTCAGATTCATAAAAATTATCTCATGTAAGAAAGTTTATGCTGGAATTACAGCTAATGTTGTAACATTCAAATGCTCAGAAGTTAAGAAATGCCAGAATTCAGACTGTCTGAAGAGATGCCAGTCTGTCCCTAGGATGGTATAGATAGGCCAGAAGTGATCTTCTGGATTTGGGGTACTAGGTCTGAGGTGGTCCTGTTAGATATCAGAGGTTGAAGGCAGCTTAATGGCCAAAAAGAATTTAAAAATTACCTAAGTGTGTATTTTAACTAAAAATTCGATTATTTATTTTCATGTTCTATATTATGTCTTAAATAACAGAAGAACTTATATCTAGCAAAAAGTACTGAAGGCAGAGATGCAATGAATAGATACTATCCCTTCTCTGCACCTTAAAAAAAAAGCAGTGTTTTACCTTTTACAGGACTTAATGTAACTGAAAAGTACATAACTTCCAATTCTTTTTTTTTTACTTGTAGTTTCCTAATCTTTAGAAAGGAAACCCGGATAACTCCACCTCTGCCACTCCACAAACTGCTATTATTTCCATTTTCCTTATACCCATGCCCTTCTGATAAAGTTTTAAATTACTTTCAAATGGCCACTGAAGCAAGTGAACAAAGTTTTGAGTAAAACCAAGGGATTTCATAATCATGTCCTGAATACCTGGTAAATCCCTTGGCTAGAACAAGAGTGCTGGTGCCCAGCCAGCCAAGAATGTGCTACTTGTGAACGCAGGAGCAAGTGAACGGAAGGGTTTATTCTTTCCCTGAAATTTCTCCTTTCCTCCTGCTCAGCCAGCTGTGTTTTCACCTCCAGGTTGTCCAGGCTTGCTTTGAGGTTTGGAGCATGCCGCGGTGAGAAGTGCTGCCTGCTGCTCCAGGCTGGAGCTCCCGCCTGGCCAGCAGTGATGTGCAGACAGCGGTAATTGCAAGGAGGTGGGGAAGCCACTTGGGGAAGAAGCTGGGAAGCCTTTGTACGCTGACATGTTTAAACTTCTGTATTTATCAGAAGTCTTGAGAAATGAGTTGTCTTTCCCCACTTGTAGCCATCAGCCATAGCAGAGGGCAGAGAGACATGAAATAGAGTGACATGTTTTAAACGGTGGTTGACATTTAGGAAGCAAAAGTAGGTCCTGTTTCCAAAGGAGACACGTCTGCTCGCAATTCATGCATAGAAATGAAGCACAAACCATCACCAAAAAATGCAGCCTGTGCCAATTTTTATGTACCTGAAAGAAGCAGGCTCAAAATAAATGGGGAAAAGAAATCATGCTTTAAACTCCCCGTTTTGTTTGTTTTCTTTTCAACCAGTTTTTTCCTTGTGAGAGCTACTGAGCTCTTTAACGTTTGCTTCTAAAAAAAAAAAATTGAAATGCTCCTCAGAGTATTTTGACAGCTTGTTATCTCTGGACAATCTCTGCACTGGAGAGAACTCCAGGCATCAGAAAGGCTTCCCAGCATGGGGCTGATCGAACAGCTCTGAGAGCAATGGAGTGATTCTCACCATATATTATGGGAACAGACCAAGCTTGTCACATACATACAAATAATTCGTGATACTAGAAACCTTATCTACTCAAATCATAACCTGTAGCTCAAGAAAATGACAAATCTTTTTCTGCTCCTGTGGTTTTACACCAGCGGTAAATAACAGGGATGGATATTCCTTCCATCAAGGATTATTTTTATCTGAAACAATAGTTCAAGTACGAACCATTGAAGTTGAAATTGTTCCTTATTTCCCTGATATTTTGCAAGAGAAGTAACACCCTGAGATGGAAATGCCTCCTTATCTGTACCATCTCTAAGCTAATGCATAGCTCATCTCCTTGAGCATTTTCTAATGTTCTTGCATACGCCACTGTAGAAATCTGAAGGTGTGAATGGTGTACGCCCAGTATATTTTTTCCTGTCTTAGCTTATTTCTAATACTTCAGGCTAAACTGTCCTCCAAGGTCTTAGGTTTTCCCTCTCTCATTCTGTGCACACCTTTCAAATTCACACTGCAATATGCGCTACCAGGTTCACCATCATGTCTTTAAACCTTGCTTGTGCCGCTGGATACTGCTCACAGAACAGCAGCATCCCCTCACTGCAACACAGAGGGGTGGAAGTCCTCTCGCTGGTCTACCACCACTGACAGTGGCTGAGGTGTCGCTCTGTGCTCCCTTCAGGGCTACTGACCTATTTTTTGCCCTTCTGCAGGATGCTCTGCTCTAAAAGTGCCTGTTTCTTTCCATAGCTATGAAGAGAGACTCTTTCCAGCAAAGAGCAACCACTGCTCTGCTACATATAGGGAGCATCCACCACCAAGACACTCAGACCAAGGGGAAAACCGTCTGCACCTCCAACTCCATGTTTAGTGCTGCCTTATCCTCCATTTTCACAACTATCCCTCCTTCCTTGCCTTCCTCCAGACCTTTCTGTCTCCCCTGGGTTTTCCCCTGACAAGGGTGAGGTCCTCTAGCCTGCAAAGCCCAAGGAGGATGCTGCACTGAAACCTCAGCCAGGCCACCCAAATTAAGGTCCTCCTTTCCCGCCATAAAGATCTGGTGCTCAATGTAGGGCATGATTCCTTCTCCAGAAAAAGTAGGTGAATAAGGTTTGATAGCACATTTTTATACAAACACTCCACTTCAAAAGCCATGTAATTTTCATCCAGATTCTTAAATCTGGATCAACAACTCTTCAAACATCAGTGCTGATTTTTGTAGGAGATTTGCAATCAGCTCTGGTTTGCATAATTTTGTCAATATTTCCATCATAATCCCAGCCTCCTTGTTCACAGGTCTCACTGCTATGTGGGCAGTAGCAACCAAGCCTGTTCCCCGCCATTCAGATAGGGATCAGGAGGATGTGTTGTTCTGTCAAGGATGCATCCAGTTCCCACCGGTATTAAGCAAAGCTTTTCTGCTAGCTACGAGCAAGTTAGGTGGTCACTCAGAAGACAGATAACTCTGATGCTGGTAAAGAGTAGGTGCCATTACTACAGCTTCTCTCCTGCAAGCATCTGGCTAGGACCAATCCACATCCCAGCCTTGAGGGGTTTGGCCTTGTATCTTCACTCCCCCAGCAAGTCCAAGGTGGTTCTCAGTCCCCCACGTGTGTGCTCCTCACTTTGCTTTACAAAAAGGAAGGCGACAACAGGAATCCAGCTATTTACCTCCTGAACAAACATTCTCACCGTAAGCATGCAGCCATGCTTATGTTCTTCCCTATTTCCCTCTTAAGGGACACACCACCACCCTTGATAGCAAAACCTCCTACAATTTGGGTTAGTTCTTACTACTCCTGGATGATACAGGCACTGCACTGGGAAGGATGACAGCTGGGATTGCTCTCCCCACCCCAATATATCTTTTATCTCAGTAATAATTCAGTCTGAATCAAATTCTCAGCTAGTCCAGACCACTACTGTGTCAGATGGCAGCCAGAATTGAGGGAAAACATACCAGGCAATAATATTAGAGCTTTGCAATGAAAGACAAAGGTAAACAGATAGCAATATGCAAGCACATCAGGTTTCATTATAAATAGAGTTTTAAACGGAGATTGGCTTTTTGCTAAACTGCCTTTTTTTCAGGCACTTCAAAGGCTCTGCCACTAGATGTAGCAAAAGCTCTCTTAGAAGTTCTCTCATATACTTTGCTGCATTACCGTTTCAAACGGGAAGTGGACTAAAAGACAACAGTAAGATAAGGATGACCTTAGAGTGCAAAAGTGTCCAGATGAAACAGCACTAATAGCAAGCAGCATTGTGTAGGGCACAAATTAAAAAAACAGAAATGCAAATGGGGTTGCATCCTTATTCTTGAATGCTCCTTGCTCAGAAATTCTCTGCACACCAAATCCTGCTCAGCCTTCTCTGAAGTAATCCCAAGTGCTTTATTAAACCTGCACATCAGAGTTAGCAAAAAGGAGTTCAACACCCTCTGCAATTGGTAGCCAAAATGCCAAAGCAATTGGGAAGCCCAGGGTGTACTACTAATGTATTTCAGTTCTTCCATGAACTGTGCCATCCTCCACAAGCAGATATTTTTAGACCCCAAAATGCAAGAATCAGATATAATAGATCACAAACAAAATAATGTGGTTTATTTCATTTACTTATAGGACTAAACTCCAAGAATCTCCACAGAACTGGTCTGCACGGGAAAAAAAACCCAAACAAAAACCAACAAATGTCAAAAAGAAACTTTAAGATTATTATTTCTTTTTTCCCTCTAAAGAGAAGGTTATTTCGGCTTTCTCAGAAATAAGATACCTGGAAAGATAAAGCATTGTAAGCTAATGGTACAATTAAGGAGACAGCCATGGGAGGCTTTGCAACATTTAAATCCAATATTTCACCAAGCAGCTTATGATAGAGTGGAGACAATTTAAACAAAAAACCAACACCTTTACAGCATGAACAAAGAAAGATGCAATTTAAACAGAACTTACCATGAAATGATAAACAGATCTGGGAATTCAACCAGTGGGAATTCAAACTAGATGTTTTCTTTACTACACAGATATGGTACACAGTGTAGGGTTTCTCCAGTCCCATGGGGATGTGTACATCTAAGCTCGTCTCCCAAAGCTGCTTTCACAGGCAGTAGAGCCCATGGGGTGTGATTCATCCTGTCCCAGAGCAGATATCCACACTGACCTGGCAAACTGCATGCCAAAAGTGGCCATTTCTCCCCACTGAGCCATGGAAGGAGCCTGGGCTGAGCACTTCAGCTACAGGTCACTCCATCACACAGACCTGGAGGGATCCAGGTGACAAATCCTGTCTTTTCTCTCTACTTAAAGAAAAACTGACTGAAACAAAAGCAAATAAATAAAAGCTGAATCTTTAGCTAACAGAGCTACATTATCTGGGGTGGTGGCTATGAAGTGTGTGGTTCACACCAGAGCCCTGGAGCCAGCACACAAAGACAGGAGAAGCCCATCTTAGTTGGCTGCGTAGGGACCTACATCATTGCCTGCATGTGCTGACCTGACTCTGCCCAGGGCTCGGCCAATTCAACCTCATATTCTTATGCAAGGTTCTTCCAAAAGCAAACTCTATTTGGACCTTAAAAGAACTTGTTCTGGTTTATGTGCTCCAGTCTGTTGAAAGCAAATTATCTGAATTTTAGGCATGACTCTGCAGTCCCTGCTCAGTTCCCCTCAGTGAAGGGATGACTTGTTTCTCAGCTACTTGCAAAGTGGGTGGTTTTGAAGACAATCTCAGAAGACAGCATGAGTATAAATCACCACTGCTAGCCATGCTATTTACCCCATGGGGAGAGGGAATCTTCTGAGCAGGGGGGTGACAACATACATCTCCATCCTCCCATCATGATTTATCAATGGCTGGTAAAAGGATGGTAAAAAAGGACTTCTATGTGAAAGTGAATTGGGCACATAGGTATCGGTTTTTCCCTGAACTCAGAAACGGGGGAGTGTCTTGTTTCAGAGTACCAGCAGGTCTAGATCTGCAGACTGAAAATCATGGAAAAAACAATCTCTTCTAGCACAACTAAAGTAGTGCAGGTCCCTGTAAAAGGAGCTTCAAATCCAGCTCTCAAGGTCTCCTGGCAGGCAGTTAGTCCAAATTCCGTGGGCCTGGACATCAGCTACAGTAGCCAAGAAACAATCTTGGACAAGATGGTTCATACTGTGTTTTTTGCATCATGACATACCCTAAAAAAGCAGATTAACCCAGGCTAGACATAATCATTGAGAAACAGATGGCCATGGTGCAGGAAAGCAGCTCATGTACTGATGGAGCAAGGCCTATCTATCTGGCTCATTTAAGCAACTTGAAGAGAATGGAGGCTTTGAGATTTATAACAGCGGTCAGGACAACTTGTGCTTAGAAAATCCTAGGGGTGTGTCAGCAGTGTTATACAGTCTCTCAAGGGGATCAGATGCACAGATTTATAATGGGGATGATTTTCTTTGTGTCATTTTCACCATTACTCTGATTTCTCATTGGTTTTAAGCTGACCTCCACCTGCAAAGCATGTCATGTCTTCTGAGTGCTACAGCATGAACTGGAAAGAAAGTTAACAAGGTGTTATAAGCTAGTTAATGTATTCAATTACACAAAGTTACTTAACTACATATTCTAGGAAGTTCATCAAACAGGAGGATCTACCATGGGTTACACTGCTCATCATCTCACGTGACCCTGGAAGTCAATCCAAAATTCCCTTGTGGAAAGACAGCCTTTGAGAGAAGACAGGCTACTAGACACCAGTACATACATGGGAGAGGGCAGGCATTCAGCCACTGGCCTTCCAAGTCTGGGTGAGAGACTGGGGGCTTAGCAACTTGAAAAAGGCACCCGTACTGTGGTGTCAGGGGTGCAGGCACAGGATGCACACTGGCTCGTGAGGGGGAAATGTAGCTGTGTGGTGCTGCACCACAACCCTTCTCTGGAGGTGTCTGGGTCACTCCATTGCTTATGAGGAGGGCCACGTACCCCTTATGCAGCTAAGAACAAGGAGGACGGGTCAGAGTTTACAAGCCAACTGAAACACTGAACAGCAGCTCATAGAGAAACAGCACTAACCTCCAGCTGTGCTGTGGCTTATTCTTCCCATGCCAAATTCCTAAATAGAATTCGAGAATATTCATATTTTCCTGCTGCCTACTGGGTAAATTAGATCACGTCTTCAATGGGATATAAAACTCATTAGTCTGATGGAAATCAAGAACTGGGTAAATACAAAAGCACAGACTGCCTTTATATGCGTCTAAAAAAAATCCAGCAGAGCTCATAGAAGCACACATATAGTGCAAAGTCTGTTTTTGTCAGGTTTTATTGCCATCCTAATGACACATCACAGTTCTCACCACAAATGCTATAGGAGATCTGCAGAATCTGTTAACCCATGCAAGCAAATAGAAATAAAATGACTTTGAGCATTACTAAAATGATGGCAACATCTATGGATGTTTGACCCTCATTAAGCAAGGAGTCCTTGCGGTAATGTGGAATAGCATATGGATGTTGCTAAAAATATGCCTCAGAGTTGGTTGTTTATATGAATTGCAGTGGGCGGCACTTTTACCAAAGGGTTTTAACCACTCAGGGGCAATTTTTACTGAAGTAATTATCAATCTCTCTGTTTCACCTTTCCTTCCTCAACCAGTCAGTTTGTGTTCAGGTTAGCAAGGCTATACAGGATGTTGCTGTGTGCAGATTCACTCCTGACCCAGCTGGTTGGAGCTATTTCATGTTAATGCTGCTCATGAGTTCATCTCTGCCACACGTGAAATATCAAGCAGCTTTCAGGCACTCAGTTCTGCAGAAGAATGTGCATGGACATATCACTTAGTTATTGCCCTCATTAAGGTTAATAGCACATAAAGGTTGCCCACCTTCCATTCTCCCCATTAATCAACAGTGATAATTGGCCTAATAAAAATTAGGAGGGAGAAGAGAGGAAGTCAGAAAGTAAAATGGCTTCTGGGACAATAAACCAACACTGATACCATCCCCGGAGCCCAGCAGCGATGCACAACACACAGAAGTGTTGAAGGCACCGAAGACAGATTTGGTTAATTGCCTTGCACATGTCCCAGATCTGCCTCTGCCTCCTCTCTGTGGCTCCCTCAAGCTATTTTCTTTTTCTCTCCTCTTCCTTCTGTGATTTCCCCCCATATACTCCAGTGCTCTTTCTCTTGTTTCTCTTTGCTGTATTTTCCCCTCCCTGTCTGGCCCTGCTCACTTCCCTCACTGTACTCTTTCTCTGCTGGAGCACGGGCTGTTCCCAGGGCGGGTCAGTGGCTGTCCTGACAGCTCACAGCTCAGACAGATCAGGATTGGAGCCACCACGCCATACATCTTATTAGGCTGGCAAACGGAGACTCACTCGCCCTGGCTAGTGACCCACATTTTGACCACAGGCTGTGACAAACCGG
Organism: Strigops habroptila; assembly: GCF_004027225.2. NCBI lineage: Eukaryota > Metazoa > Chordata > Aves > Psittaciformes > Psittacidae > Strigops > Strigops habroptila. Next base: position 102,806,697 of record NC_044278.2, read on the forward strand.
TCGTGCAAGGTTGGCATGGATGGGGTAAAGCCAGCCTGCAAAGAAGGTTTTCAAAATGTTGGCAGTAATGCAAGTCTGGTAACAAATATTTTCACAAACATACAAGTCATAACCTTTAGTGTTTATGCAAATATTTGCACCTTCTTGGACTAGGAGGGGGTGGTGTGCTCATGCTGGAGGTTCAGAAGAACTTCGTGTCATCTTCTCTACTTCCCCTTTCCACTGTGAGCTCATAAGGACTGGCGTGACATGTGACCTCCTCGAGATGAGGAGTTGCCATAGCCACATCTTGCAGGTGGCCATGGCACAGCATCCTCACCAGGCACTGCAAACTTTAGGCAGAAGTTCCCTGGTCACTGCCAAGGCTTTGCACTGCTGCATATGTGGCAGCCTAGGCAAAACCATCCATCTGTGGGCCAGCGTCATAAGAGATAACTCCTAGACCAGCATAGCAGCAACAGTGGTTGTGGAAGAACCAGAAGCATCTAAAGCCTCTGTTGCTGATGGGAGTGAGTACAGGTCTGCCATTATGTGATGCTGTGTAATAGGGTGAAGCAGGAAGATTCTGGCATTGATCCTGCCCAAACTAGTTGAGGTGCCAGAAGCAGAAGTGTTGCATTAGCACCATGCTCTGATATTTCTTGCCTGAAGGAAAACACGACCAGAAGCAAGATACTTTCTTAGTCTGAGTTCTCCCAAGCTATTTCCTCAGACTAACAGTCAGAACCCACAGGAAAGTTATTCTTCAGGACACCCAATCTGTTGGTTGCCACCAACAATTTGTATCTCGAAGGCTTTTAAGCACTACCTATGATATCATTCATTAATTTAACCTCGCTGCAGCAGTCCCTCTGCATCCAAGACATTGCCATTAATCTAGAAAACTACTACTGGAAAATATCAGCACAGTCAACCCAAAAGAAAAATGTCCACTCAGCTGGTACACAGAGGATAATGGAGTTTCTCTCCAAGGTTGGCCATCACAGTAATGTTAAAAGAGCTACATATTGTTCAGATGAATGTCACATTAAGAGCTTGATGGAAGCCTACAGAACACAGATAACTTCTTTCAAATAAAGTAGAGATGAGTAATCCTTAATGTGAAGGTGCAGAAAGTAAAGAAAAAGGTCTCCTTTTAAAATTATTTATTTAAAGACAGATATTCTTTACCAGGCTCTTCAGATCCATGAGGATTTTTTTGAGGATGGAAGGACAGAAAAGCGCCCTTGATTCTGGTGTGGGATATACAGCTTGTAGGAATCTTACTTTGTTCTTTCACATACCTATTTACTTCTCCTTTAAACCAAAAGACCTAAATGCAAATACAGGCAGTTCATTCTATAATGTTAAGTAACGATGGCAAACCAGTGTCTAGAGACATGCTGTACAATCAATCTGAAAAGTTAGTTATTAAAAACCCACTGAGACCATGCAATCTCTCCCCTCCAGATGGAGGGTTTTGTCCCCTGCAACAATAATCTAATATTACATTTGTCACTGTTGACTTTCTGTGCCAAGTCAATTCTGTAGGGACGTGCGCTCCTAAGATTTGGGATGAAATTTTATCAGTCAGGAAACTACACAGTGAAGTGCTTTATCCATAACATTTTTATTTATCTTAAAAATAAAAAGAAATGTGCTCACTGCCCCACAAAAGCATGTTTATCAGCAGTGTCTTGTCCTGCTGCCTGAATTGCTTCACCTCACTGCTCACGCCTGGATGCTGGCCCTTGGCTGCCTTGGTGTGCCCAATGGAGACCAACAGGCATCACCAACAGAGTCTCTTCCCACTTCTCTTGAGATATACCAAATCCCTCCTGGAAGTGCATGTTCCTCTTCACTGGCTTTAGAAATTCATCGGCGTGACAAGCTTAGACTTAGACAATGGACTTAGATCCTGAGTTGGGTGAGGTGACTCCTCAGGTGAATGTTTCTTTCTAGCAACATGCTTTTCTATGGCCTTGGTGCCCTCAGGAGCAGATGAGGCTGAACAGTTTAATGCCCATCATATGCTCAAGCCCTGTAGGAAGCCATTCCTTGCAGTACTTGCTCCTGTAGGTGCTAAGCTCTCCATAAAACATGATTGCTGGAGATTTCTCCAATGGTGTAAATCAGGATTGGGAATTCCACCAAATCCAAACCACGATGGTCACACACTTTCCCAGATCCATCTAATTTACATTTAGCCATGTGCAACGCACGCCTCTACATCTGAGACAGGCACAGCAAACCCCCTAGGTACAGAGAAATGAAGAGAAATTGTGAATATATATACTTTCTGGTGTTGTGATTAATTTTCTCCCAAGACAGACATCTGAAGGTGACTGGGCAAGTTGTCTACTTCTCCCCACTAACTATGAAGCTACCCTGAGGATATCTGCATTTAGCAGTGTATAAACCATATAACAAAAGTGTATGTAATGTGGGTTATACTGAAGAAATTCACAACTGTTTTCTTCAGTTAATAATTCTTTATAAAATACATGAAAGATGGAGTTTTGTCAAATCTTACCTTAAAATCTAGGCCTTTGACTGATTTCACTTTAAAATGCATTTCTTAGTATATTCATGGAAAAAATAATGGCACAGCAAGTGATCAGTAGCATCTGTGACTAATTGCAAACAATCACAACATGAAATTATATTCTCAAGCCTTTAATTAGCTGGAGAATGAGTCCCTTGATTATTTCTGGTATGCTACTGTACTGCCTGACCTAGCAGGCAGAAGCCACTGTTTTCTTTCAAGGTCATTATAACACATATTCCTCTACTTATACCACATACTGCAGAGCGTACTGCAAAGCTGTGTGGTTTACAGCCTATTACGAGTCAAAACTGGCTTAAGAAAGGTCTCTCCCTGCCCAAGGAAAGTGGAAAATCACATAGGATACAGTAACACACACTTATATGCATTGCAGATTTGGCCACGGAGGTTTCATTGGACTGCTACCTTTTGCTTCTTGCTGCAAATGTTGAATCTACCTTCTATGAGCAAGGCATTAGCTACAATTACTGAACATTATAGACAGTACAATAGTCATGACACACATGGGAAATATTTAATTGTGCACCTTGTCCCACCTGGTAATTCACCTAAAGCAGTGGCTGCAGCTACAGAAATGTTTAAAATGCAAAATGAACCCGTAGATTCAGCTTGAGATAGGGGCTGGGCTGCTGATGGCTGTGTCTGCCTGACTTCTCCGGGTTATACCGCTGCAGGAGAGTTAGCCTTGGGTTCATTCTGCAACACAGCAGATATTCTGACCTGTACTGAAGATGGCTGAGAAAAAGTGGGCAAGGTTGGATTATTTCAGTGTCTGTCCTGAGAGCAACAGACCTGTCGTCATGTGTGGCAGGTAGCATTACCATAGCACTGGTCATCTTGGGAAGTTTCCCTGATGGATGCCAGCAGCAGCAGAGACCACATTTGTGCCAGGGGAAGTCCCTCAGAAGGCTCAGGCTGGTCCCTGAAGGGATGTGGAACAGGCTTTCACCCCAGCTCCAGCTGGACCTGCATCATCTCAAAACCAGCTCATCAGCATCTTTCACTGAGACTTATTTCACTGAGACTTTCACTGCGAAAGTGCTGGACATCACTGTGCTGTTTCTAAGATGTCTCATGATAGATGGACCACTCGGTGGATAAAAAACTGGCTCAATGGCCGCACGCAAAGAGTTGTGGCAAATGGCTTGATGTCCAGTTGGAAACCCGTAACGAGTGGTGTCCCTCAGGGATCGGTGTTGGGACCGGTCCTGTTCAACATCTTTGTCGGCGACATGGACAGTGGGATTGAGTGCACCCTCAGCAAGTTTGCCGATGACACCAAGCTGTGTGGTTCGGTTGATACGCTGGAGGGAAGGGATGCCATCCAGAGGGACCTTGACACGCTTGTGAGGCGGGCTGATGCCAACCTTATGAAGTTTAACCAAGCCAAGTGTAAGGTCCTACACCTGGGTCAGGGCAATTCCAGGCACAGCTACAGGTTGGGCAGAGAAGAGATTCAGAGCAGCCCTGCAGAAAAGGACTTGGGGGTGTTGGGTGACACGAAGCTTAACATGAGCCAGCAGTGTGCACTTGCAGCCCAGAAAGCCAACCGTATCCTGGGCTGCATCAAAAGAAGCGTGACCAGCAGGTCAAAGGAGGTGATCCTGCCCCTCTACTCTGGTCTCGTGAGACCTCACTTGGAGTACTGTGTACAGTTCTGGTGTCCTCAACATAAAAAGGACATGGAGCTGTTGGAGCAAGACCAGAGGAGGGCCATGAGGATGATAAGAGGGCTGGAGCACCTCCTGTCTGAAGACAGGCTGAGAGAGTTGGGGCTGTTCAGCCCGGAGAAGAGAAGGCTGCGTGGTGACCTCATAGCAGCCTTCCAGTATCTGAAGGGGGTCTATAAGGATGCTGGGGAGGGACTCTTCCTTAGGGACTGTAGTGGTAGGACAAAGGGTAATGGGTTCAAACTTAAACAGGTGAGGTTTAGATTAGATATAAGGAAGAAGTTCTTTACAGTGAGGGTGGTGAAGCACTGGAATGGGTTGCCCAGGGAGGTTGTGGATGCTCCATCCCCAGGTGGTGTTCAAGGCCGGGTTGGACAGAGCCTTGGTTTAGTGTGAGGTGTCCCTGCCCGTGGCAGAGGGGTTGGAACTAGATGATCTTAAGGTCGTTTCCAACCCTTACTATTCTATGATTCTATGATTCTATGTTTCCAGTCTGCCAGGGCTTGGCGATCCCTCCATTATAATCTGGCCCCTACCTGGGCAAGTTAATCCACCCAACTACCATGGTTTCCATAGGAAGGATGATCTTGAGGTCCTTTCCAACCCTAACCATTCTATGCTTCTATGATGGGGCCACAGAGGCAGGCCAGAGCTGTGGAGCACTTTTTCCCCTATAGAAACAGTCAGAGGATTTGAGGTGTAGGAGGGCATTCCCCATGGACCAGATGGATCTTGGTTCTGGTGTCCTACAGACATCTTGTTCCACAGATCCTTCACAGGTGGCTATGAACTGTGATGAAATTGGGTGACATAGAATCATAGAGTCATAGAATGGTTTGGGTTGGAAAGGACCTTAAGATGATCTGGTTCCAACCCTCTGCCATGGACAGGGACGCCTCACACCAGACCATGTTGCCCAAGGCTCTGTCCAACCTGGCCTTGAACACTGCCAGGGGTGGAGCTTTTACCACTTCTTTGGTCAACCCGTTCCAGTGCCTCACCACTCTCACTGTAAAAAACTTCTTCCTTACATCTAACCTGAACTTCCTCTGTCTTAGTTTAAACTCATTACCCCTTGTCCTGTCACTACAGTCCCTGATGAAGAGTCCCTCCCCAGCATCCTTGTAGGCCCCCTTTGTAGGCCACCAGCTGAGGAGGAGGGCCCATCCATATCCTGGAGAAAAACAGGTCAAGTCATGTCCTGCAGATGGGAACCCACAGCACTGCACAGAACCAGACAGCCTCCAGTGCCACACCAGAGGAAGCCTCTTTGCCTCTTCACTATAAAAGCAATGTCAAAAAATGATGCTCAGGACATGTGCTGCCTTCTGCAGCCAAGTGCATTAGATCCTGAATTGAAGGAGAAAAGACTGATAAGCATTTCAGGAGTACATCCCTCCTCAGCAAACTAAACCATGGCATGTTTGCTTGATTGGCTGGTATTTTTCCACCCTTTTTTCATTTAAATTGTTCTATTTTACAGGATACATGGCTTTGGTCCATTATAGCACGTGGCTGTTGCTATATGTATTAGGAGGCTTGTTGTGTTTACTCATGCCTCCAGCAAGGATAAAGAGCTAAAAAAGAAATATGTTACTCTCAGGCTCTGATATGTGGGCAGTAGATGTTCCACAGACAACAGGGTATGAGCTATTTTCAGATTATAAATCAGATGTCTGTAGTCTACTCTTAAAACCCCAGATGTTATTAATTTCCTACTATCAGATGCTATTAGTACACACAAGACATTTTCATTATTAAACACTATTAGTAGGTAAGAGCTTGTATTAATTATCTGTATTATCATTGTAATCTGTGCAGGCTTTTCTGGCATATTGGACTTTTCAGCTCTTCCCTGAACCCAAAAAGCTGGGTTTGCCTTGGATCTCTGTCCTCTCACCTACAGCTTCCCAGCCTGCTAAGCCTGGCCATCCCTCAGGGCACCTATCACTCAGACCATCACAACATCCTCAGTCTTCCCCACCATGCATCCCCATGGTGTGGCAAACTTCTCCTCTTGCCCCAAGCCCAAATCCTGTTACTGTTGGCGCCTTTCCCCATTCCTCCCTGCCTGCACACACACTCAAGCATCAAATGTGGCAAGTCTTGAAATGCTGGGCATCTATGCAAAGGTTAATAGCCCAAAGCAAATGCAGACGAACTGAGAGGCACAGGCTCTGCCTGACTACACTAGATCTGAAGGACACTTACATTCAGGGCAAGTCTAACACTGCTGATAAGCGCAGCAGCCCTCACACCAGGGACGTCTGGTCTTCTACAGACCACAAAGTCCACCACTTCCTTCATTGTCCAGGGCTCAACCGACATAGACTGTGAAAGAACATCAAGTCTGCTCCTGCTATATCAGCTCAGTTTCTACTAACAGGATAATTATCTGCTTATATTTCAAGGCTAAAGGAAAAGAGCTGAAGTGAGGCTTTGTGCAACTCAGTGCTACATCCGTATTTGCATTAAGATATGCAAAAGGCTATGGACGTAGCACTGCAAGGGAAAGGAAACAGCACTGTTGATGCACCACATCCAGGAAGAGGCCCTGGGACCAAAGCAGTGCATAAACCCGCTACAAAAGTGAGGAGCCATTAACAGTATCTGCAGGGGGTCAGATTCAAACCCTAAGATTTTGGGGGTTTGATGCCTGGGGTTTTTTTAACCAGTCATTTGTTTAGAGATGTTCAGGAGAAGTCAGTAACCTGACATAGGCAATCCACAGCATCTTGTGTCTCAGAAGCAGCCTGGGGTCAGTGCCCCATAGCTCTGCATTTCATACCACCAGTGGCCCTGGGGACAAGCGAGTGGGGAATAGCAACGGATTGAAGCTGCTTTTGGTAGCCAGCAAGGGGCTCCAGAGTGTCTGAGCATTATCCACTCATTCTGCAACCACTTATTTTGATAAGCCACAGCCAGCACAGAACCTAGTTTATCCTTGTGTTTATTTTATGGATGCTCTTTCCTGGCAATTATTCCCCTTTCCATGCATCCCTGCAGAAAATTCTCTGCTCCTGCTGGGACATCCCCCAGGTGTCCTGGGGGAAACCAGAATGTTTCTAATGAGCTTGATGCATGATTTACGTTGGAAGTAAAAGGAGTGAATCAGCCAACATTTTAAACTGAGAGAGGAGATGGAGACTGATCAGGAGATAAGGAGGCAAACCTGGAGCATGCAGCAGCACTGAAGGCTGGAAGGTCTCAGAGGCAACTAGCTGCAGAGAGCAAACATTTTCACCACAAAATCAGCTCATTGGCTTTTTTTAATCCATCAATGCTCTTCAATTTTCCAGGTGACCTTGGGCAAAATGGTACATTAGCATTACTGTTAAAAAGGAAATTGTATTGTTCCCCTTTGCTGCCTGTTGTACCCATGAGCCCCGTGAGTATGGTGAGATGCCACAGCACCTGCCACAAGGTCAATCCTCATCTCAAACTGCTCCTTTAAGCGTTTTTGTAGCACAGTTATCACAGAATCAGTATTTACTATCTAAACCAAAAAGTAGTGCATTTTCCATGCATTAGTGTCACTGCGAGGCAGTGATGTATTTCCTCAGCGAGGAGATGCTTGCTCTGGATTGAAGCTCATCTAACCCTCATCCAAGCCCTGGTGGAGATGATGAGGAGAGTGGTGGTCTGCAGCATCCCGACACCTGGGTTTTGCACAGTGCGTGGCTGTGCTCTCCTGCAGCACGCAGGGAGCAAGCCCAGGGCATCCTAAAAGCTCAGCCTCTCAGCACATGAGCTGAATCTAAGTCATATACAGAGGAGCTTTGAAATGCTGCCTGGTTTTAAAAGGATCATTTTATAGGAGGGTCTCACTGCACCATGTTGGGTGACACTCCTGGTATATCTTTAGCACATGGCACATTTGTTCTGCCTCTGAGGGACCACTGTTTGCATCACAGGTCTGATGGCACTTATCTGAGGAAGACGAAGTGATGTATTCCTCATTATGCTTTCCTGTGTGGGTTCAGTGTGGAGAATATAAAAGCCAAGACAAGAGCTGGGACAGTGTCCTCATTAACTCCTCTGGTCTTGCAGTGAGGCAGCAGACACACTGGAGTTTGTTATTTTCTGTGCAATTTTCATGTATATTTTATATTTCTGGTACTGGGTTGCTTTTCCTTTTGGGGATTGTTGTTCCTGTGGCTACATGGTGCCTTCTCTTCTGAGAGGGAGCAAGAGGAGCAGGCTGAGTTTGGATACAAACAGGAGGTATGAATTGTGAAAGTCTCTCCAGGTACCAGATTCCCCTGTCCCAAGCTCTCATTTTCCTCTTTGCATATACAGGGGCAGAACATTACTTTTGAGGGTGCACTGTGGGGGACACACCAGCATCTCATTTATTTTCCTGACAAACATAGGAAGGAAGCCCATTTTCTAATGTCAGGAGCATGAAAATGTTCTTAGTCTTCCCTTGAAAGGCGCTAGAACAAGAGGTGAAGCAGAGACCTACTCAGAAATGCTCTCCCATGTGTTTTATCAAATTTAATGACTCATTCATATAAGCCAATAGTCAAGTAATGACTTTCTTTTTTCACCAGGCAGATTCCAAAGATACCAAAAGACAAGCGTGAAAATATCTGCAACCTAGAATATGAAATTGGCAGCCCTGCATATAGCTAGCTGGCAACCCATCCAAGATGTTTGCCTTCTAATAATAGAAAGCTGAAAGAGGCATATGGAGAAATTGAGCTCAAAGACTTGTATTTCCTATGTAGAAATACACTGAAGTCACAGATGCCTCTGCAGCCTCAATCTGCCAAGACCAAATACAGGGAACAGATCCAAAAGGAAAGACACCAAAAAATGTGGAATAGCAAGTGAGGGTTTATTCCCTTTCTGACAGATGGGTGTCTGAAAAGCTCTACCAACCAATCTGAAACAAATGGTTTGATTTATAAAAAAGCTGGGTTTTCTTTACATTGTTTTATTCCATTAAACCAGGGTGTTGGTGCCTGTACGACTAAGGGAAGCCAGTGCCTTGCCAGCAGCATGTGTCTGATCACCTCCCAGAGTCCTGAGAACATTGTCAGCTCTACCAGAAACCTCTCTAAGAGGTCTGAAGCATTGTGAAAGCAACTGTTATGTAGGTAAAATCTGTTTTCCACATGTGTCTGGTGACACTCAGATCAGATCCTTGCCCTGTTAACAGAAACTTTGAGTTCTAAAGGATGAAAATGTCATTTTCTCGCATATCCCATAAACAGAAATCATTAAAATTCATGACATTTTCAATCTCCAGCACTGCAAGCAGCACTTTTACACACCAGACCAGCTGGTAACCTGTAAGTCTTACAAGATAATGCCTATGATTGATACTCATAAAATCTGCAAGGGGAGCCTGTAAGTCCCAAAAGAGCAATAGGCTGTCTACAGGTTTTACAAGTTCTGCTGTAGCAGGAGGCTGAGATTGCAATTGCCAGGGGAGAAATATTTATGGGTCATGAACCTTCAGGCTGTGCCAGGAGAGCCTTCAGCTATTGTCAAGAGTGTATATAAACTCCGCTTTTATGTTACTCAGTTGTCCACCCATGGGCAGATTGAATTCATGCCAGCACTGCCAATATCTGCTGAACGGGTTGTAATTTGTTTGTTGTTGTCATTTCTTTATGAGGCGTCGGGCGGAGTATGACAGATTTATTATTAAAGTCATAGGGGAGGCAAACAGATTTTGCTCGCTTTTTCTAGGGAAACCAAAGCCTTGTAGAATCTGGAAAGCTCCATGAACAAGTGAGAAAACAAAGGGAGCAGGAAAGTGAAAGGTGGTCAGACTGAGTGAGAGGTGTTTTTTACTGAACTAACTTCTTTTATAAGTTCTTTGGAATTTGTACTTGCAGGGTGAAGGGTGGGGGCTCTCTCTTTTCTCCAAGTATTTAGAATTGCATCCTTTCCATTGTGGGGAAGCAAAGAAGCCATCCAATATCCATTAGTTCATTATTCAGTGGTTTCCTGCAATAAAACAAAAGAACCGCCCTTTGATATTCCCAGTAATTTCTAGGAGTCAAATTAAATGATAAAAAAGTACTCTCTAAAAGAAGACAGAAAAACAGGCTTCATGCATAAGGGTTTAAAAATATCTTGTTCCCTCCTGTAGATCTTTCAGTAATTTAGGAAGCCTTTTGAGATCATTTGTGTTATATTGCAATAAAAATGGAAGCTATTATGACAGCAGGTGTCATTTGGTGCAAAGGAACATATATATAATCAGCTATGAAACACCTTCCTGCTGAAAGGAGTTAGTCCTCAATTAAAGAGCAAGGCTAATGTCATCGCTGAGTGTATTTGTAAGGCAGCAACCACCACCACAAGTAATGGCACAATTCAAGTTAATTTCCAAAAGGCCTAGAACAGACCACTTTCAAATTGTAAGACTATATTTATTAGTAACTGAATCATGGTACAGCAGTAATGTAGCTGTGAGAATAGCCTGGTGGTTTATTTCAGCAATATCTGTTTGGCTAATAAAAGATATTACCTCTTGCTCCAAACTTCTGCCTTTCTGAAACCATTCCTAGAACTTATACATACTATTTTTAACTAAGGAGCAGCAAACATCATATAAACCTCCCCCCAGGGTTTTTTTTTTTTGCTGTTTTTCTCAGGCACTGTGGTTTGGCATCCATTCTGCCTGCTAAAACACCAGGATAAAAATCAGGTCTGCCTTGGCTGGAGCCCCAGCCTGACATGTATAAAACATTGTTCTCACTCCAGCAGCAACCTCTGCAGATCATTCCTTGTCCCAGTGCCTGGGTCCTCTGCAAAGCCATCTGTAAGTCCCGTAAAAAGATGGGGATCCTGATGCTGCTGCTGGAGGGATTGGAGCCTGAATACCATTAAGTGACAATGCCACAATGTCCCTATAGCTGTTCCCACTGTTCCCATTAAAAACCCACCACTCCAAAAAGCAGTGCAACCTCATAGGGAAGGTGCTATCATCAAGCAACTACCAAAGAGGTGCCAGATGAAGCTACTTCCCTTGATGTGCACAGGCACAGGAATCCCTGCCTCCCTTTGGGACCACAGTTGGGCTGTGGCCTGTACAGCGGCATCAGCACCATGAGATGTGGGGGAAATGAGGAGCTCCCAGCACTTTTCCTTTACCAATCACACAGGGAGCACAAGTGCTGCCGATGAGCACCCCTCCTGCATGGTCGCTGGGGAGGCAGGTCACAGGAGAGGTGATGGGGAGATGGCACTAATGTGAAATCTGGGTCTCCCAAAGGAGTTAAACATACCTTTTTTCTATGCCTTTGGATGATCCAGCTACAGGATGTGCTTTCAATTCTACCCACATAGCCACTGGAATTAGCATTATGAAATGTGAAATGCCAATTTTTGTTAGGTATTTTAAACAGGGTTTATGCCAAATAGCAGGAGCTCCCCACTCTTGGCCTAGGAAGTGTTTTCAGAGTCATCTCCTGTTCCTGGCACTGGTCTTATCCCTTGGCAATTGAGCTTCCCCACATACTCCCTTTCCTTGCCCGTAGCAGCTCAGGCAGGAGATGCCCAGTGCACCCCTCCCTTTCTAGGAGCTGCTTTTTGTGATGCCCATTGCAGCTGTCTCTGAGCAGACCCCTTGTGCAGGAGATCATCCCCTTGCAAGTATCAGCTCCAGGTGTCATTCCCATTGAATCCACTTGCAAAATCCCTTATGCCTCTTTCAATGAGAACAGGGTTGTTTTAAGCATTTTAGGAAACCCGCTCTTTGTAGCCCTCATTTCAAATGTGAGAGTGGGGATGGTTTTAATACAGGCTGTTCAGTGCCTCACCTTGATGCAAGGCCTGTGCTTGCCTGGTGCCATTCTCTCCTCTGTGCTGCATGTGGAACTGTTGCTGCCTTCCCAAGAAGATGCCCCCAAAAGATGCTCAACTTCCTGGGCACAAGCAGCATGTCCATCGGCAGCTGTGGCCAGCTGCAGAGCTTCTGCGTTGCTGCCAGCATGGCTCAACCCACGCACACAAACCCTGCGGGTTGTGCCCATCCATTGTGCAGCAATGTGGAATGTTCATAGCATGAACCATGGGGACAGCAACCAGACAGTCTCACGTAGCGTGAAAAACTGATAATCCTGAAAAGCATACTCATTAGCAATCCAGTCCAGCCAAGGTTCTTTTAAATATATAGGTACAGGCAACGTTGTATATGTATGTAATTTTTTTGTGACAAGAAAATAAAGTGTTTTCAAATTCTACACCCTGTGCTGTGGAAGTAATTTCATTTCCTTCTCTTTCTTAGTGCTAGAAGCAAGAAAATACAGCCCACCTCATGAGTGAGATCTGAGCAAGCCAGGTCTCGTTTGCTTCAGACTTGCTACTTACACATACTTCCAGCTGCAAGTTTCCAAACCAGGGACACAAAAACACAGTTTCCACCCACCACATCAACCTGCTGTGCAGAAATTTGCATGCAAAAAACTCACTTCAGGTCTGTTAAACACATGGCCAACCCCCAAGGTCCAAAAATAATCCCATTTTCCCTTATTCCAGGCTCCCCCACCAGAGAACACCCCTCCCATGAGTCAATATCAGCAATCACGAGGGTTTGCAGAGGTGGATCAAAAGTTGGAAGTCTCTTGCCTGTAGGCAGGGACAGGCAGCATGGTGCACAGGAGCCAAGGAAATCCCCGGCGGGGAGCTGGGAGATGAGGTCCTATAGCAGAGCCAGTTTAGCACTGACAACTAATGTACACCAAGTGAATGCATCAGAAACAACCAGGGAAGATGAGGAAGGGCCCCAGGACTGAGGATGTGCCAAGGAGCCCTTTGCAGTTTTCTGGCTTTTCATCCCGATGGGAGGGAGAGCTCTCTCACACCCCAAACCCAACAGGGGTGAGGTTTAACACATGTATCAGTCCTCAGCATGTTCACTGCTGCCTGACTTAGGCAAAGTCAATGGTTTCCAGTGTTCAGTGAGAATGTTTTGTGAAACCATCAGATCAGTGCTCAGCAGAAGTGAAATGGGAGCTTAGAAATGGAATCGGGAAAGGCACAGCAAGGGAGATCATGATGGCTGTCAGCATACCATGCATGGTACAGCTCTCTTCATTTCAGAAGTGAAGGGGAACTGAGAAAGATGCAAAAAGAGGGGATAAGGATGGCCGAAGGCTGCTGTGCAAAGAGTAACTGGGCAGATTAGGACCTTTCAATCTGGAGAAGACATTGCTGAGAAAGCAGATGAGAGAGCTCCTCAAAACATTGAAACGTGGAGACTGTAACAAGAAATTATGTTCACTGCCTCATTGATATAGTCAATTTACCAGGTGGCGGATTCAAAACAGTGGCAAAAGAAGCCAACCAGCTCAACCTGGAAGGGGGAAGACCCTGCAGAAGGATGAATTTCCTCCTGGTGCAGAAACCCTTTTAAGTGCCCTGCTGCCAAGGGACCTGTGATGGTATTACACCACCTTACTCTTTGGGTCTGCCCTGCTGTATTTTCTACACTGCTTAGGAGATCTCCCATGTCCAACAACATATTTGCTTGTTTTGTTACTCAACATCTGAATCAGAGAAAAAGCAAAAACCTCTTTTATTGAACAGCCTGCTGTGGCTTTGATTGAGAAATTTAACATCCTGAGATGAGTTATTGGCCCAATTGTCACCCCTGAAATGAGTGTTATTGGTGACAGACTGAGAGTGTATGTGAGTGTGCACAGCACATCTGTACAGCTTTCACAATGCCCAGAGCCTGATGCTTCCAGGTCCTTCACCTTCGATCCACGTGTGGTACATATTCCTTCCCTCTGACTGCCAGCTCCCTGCAGCCTGCAGAACACCAGAAAAACTCAGTCTGACACACTTACATCTCTATGGTTTTGGTTTTTTAATGATGTAATTTATGGGTTTGAGAGCACTGATGCTGTGAATACCAAGCAAACTTTCAAGACAGCCCACACAGTTCGTGGCATAGCTGCCGTAACACTGTGTCAATCACTCCAGCTCTGAGCACAGAAGGCTGCTGTGGCACTATTAGATTTCAAATAAAGATCACTTATGTAGGAACAGGGTAATTTCTCTGCATGGAGCTGTCTATTTCAGACGCCTGAAAGAGCAAATGGAACTAAATATCATTCATTATGTTTAACTCATCTGATTTTTAAAAGAAATTGTCTTTGAAATGGCTCGTGGCTTTAAAGCTCTCCCCTCTGGAGGTCTGGGTATTTCAGTTGCCTGAGGCTGGCAGGGAAGGGTGTGCCATTTGCGTTCCAGTCCTCAATTTCATCAAATTCCAAAGGATTAAATGCAATTAAATACGTCTCCATGTGAAGATAGGTCCATAGCTGTAACATCCCTGTGTCAGGCTGTGTGTTAAAGGTATCACAAGAATTTGCCTTTGTTTACTGCCCACCAAAAGAAAGGCTCATGGTCTGCCTCCCTTCTGTACTCCTTCCTCTCTGTACCAGTGGACAGACTGTTGAGCAGCACTGAAACAGCTCCAGGTATTGCTCTATGAACTGTGGTTTGACAGTTTTAATCCCTGGGTACTTACCTCTGATTTGCAGCTTCATCGCTGCTGTGCAAGAAGGGTAAGAAGACAGGGCATGCCTCTGTATTTGGCATGCTACTTTTCCATTAGTACTTAGGAGAGCCAAGACCACTCACCACATTCCCACTGCGGACATATCAGGCTGTTCAAGCTCACGGCATCTAAGGAAAAATCCTAGCTTCTCCAGGCTAACTCCAGACTGCCTTCAAAGTACCATCAGCTGTTGGGCTGCAAGCAGTGGCTGTGGTTTTATGACATTGTGGCATACTCAAGGCCTCTGTAAGCCTCACTGAAGCTGTAGGCAGTATGTGCCCGGCATGGAAACTCCCCAGGCACTGATGAGAGTAGGGGTCCCCCTGAACTGCACCCACAGGGCAAGCTGTGCAACTGGTCAAGCTGCAACTGCTTTTGGTACGGGTAGCCAGAAAATGCAGTAAAAGAATCCTTGCAGAACCATGAATGGCCATCAGAGCTCATGAAAGGATCCATCAAGTCAGGAAAGAGGGTTACCATCCTTATAATAGCTCCCTTGCTCAGGCCTTTCCTTCAGCAACCTTTTAACACAGAGTGGACACCCCATCTTAGCTCAGGATGAGCCGAGCTGCACATTCAAAGCTCAGTTTCTCTGTTGGGAACCTGGAATGAGCAGTTCACTCATCAGCTTTTATTTGGTGGACACCTACGCAGGGCAAATCCACTGTCTTCCCCCCAGCCTGAGCTTCTCCTGATTGTTCCCTGCTTAAAAGTTGGATATCTGATACACCATTACCTGTAGGCAGGGGTAGAGAGGCACATCTCTCCTGAACATCTCCTAACTCCTGCTGCATCTTACCTGTGCTGTTACCCTCTTGTTATGATTTATTTGCAGAGATTGGGACTTGCAGAACTCACAAAACCTTCAAAGGGAAAGAAAATACTCCCCAAACTCACTGTTCTACTCACCACCTGCAATCCTTTTTCTGCTCCACCACAACCATGGGAGCTAAGTCCATCGGGGATGAGCACAGATCATCTCGCCTCACTCTAGCAAGCTCTCTAAAAGTCCTCTGCTAAACTAAGCCGATGCCTTACCTGGGAAAATTGGATTTTCCCCTAAGAATCCGGGTCCTGGGATAATGTTAATTATTTGAGATTTCTCTGAAAGGCTTTGGTTTACTATATATACTGCATTTGTGATGGCTTGCTATAAGAATTGTGTCTGATATCAGCTATATCCCAAATATCTGGCTATGCAGTCTATTTTGTAAAGATGTAATTAACTGCACCTTCCAGGGCAGGGAACCTAAGTGGCTATTTTAAACTCTAGTTTATATTAAAGCAAGTTAATTGCCTGTCCATAACAAATGAAAAAGAAATATGTACTTTGGAAGATAGATAGCCACAGGTCTTCAATCGATACAAATTTAATGTGCTTCTATGTATCCCAGAGTAGAATTGCATTTCAGTGTTTTATTCAGTATTCTAGGAATTCTGTGACAACACACTGCTAGGAAATCAGGTCACTCAAATGTGTGGGAAGGCCAAGTTCAATGGAATCAAAAGGATACATGTAACCATCCCATGGCAAAGGGAGACTTTACTTACTGGGTTTATAAGAAATAAGGTAATATGGAAAATAAACACCACATGTGTTACATATTTCTTTAATAATTAACAATTAATATTATAAGCTTTATAACCCCGCTATGTGCCAAAAAAATATATACTGGTTTTTAATCCTCTACCATTCCTCATGGCACTGAGACTATTTTCAGGAATAATAAAAACTAAAATAAACCCAACAGACAGTTGAGTTTGAACTGGAAGATCAGGCCAAATTGAAGTGTTTTACAGATCTTTTGGGCAACGTGGTAGTAAATCTCCTGTCACTTCCACTTTCAATCACAGAAAACTTTTCCAGTGATTTTGGGTGGTGCGGGAGAACAGCCAAATGCTCAGAAGCTGAACTTGTCAAAACCTTTTTGGCTTTGAAGTCTCATGAGTTTTGGCTTCTGAGAAGATTTTTACTACCCCTTGGGTTTAGCAGAACTGAAAATATTCTTAGAAAAGGAGATTGCCTGATCCCTCTGCAGTCGTGGGCTCAGCTGAAGACAGAACGTTCAGAGGGAGGCTGAACTGAGTTAAGAGAGCATAGGATTTTGATTTGCATTTAACTCAAATATTTGTCACTTTTGAGAAGAAATGTAATTGTATTACAATAGAGCTGTGCTCTTTGGGAAGCTATACATGCTCAGGCAGCATAAGACTGCATTATAAAACTTACTTTTGTGACAGTGGCACAGCATATTATGGCAGCCAACAGGGAGGTGACCTGCGCTTGCCCCAGTGTTTTCAGTGGAACTTGGCTTCTCTGCGCCATTTGGGCTCTCAAGCTATGAAAGCCTGCTTGGCAGTACTTACTAAATTCTGCCCTTAAATGAGCACATGCAAAATAGAGCAGCCAAACACCAGGAAATATTCTGGGACTTGAACCTTGCTTTCCATTCCTGGGGAAGTGTTTTGCCTGCACTTTGTTTCAGTGCTTCCTTTGTGGAACATAAACCTTGTTTCTTCAACTGTCTAGTGAGTAAGCCCCAGATATGTGTGTCCCATCTAATGGGACATGGCATATCCATGCAGGTGTCCGTCTCCTCTCACCACCGAGATCTCACCACCACACAGCCTAGCACAGCTCTTGTAAGAATTAAGCCCACTGTAGATCATGATAATACCTAACTGAGTCATGGCGATACATGAACGTGCTCAACATCACACAAGTTGCCTGAACAAAATGATCACTTTTCATGAAGTGATTTCCTAAAGTGGTTTCATAAAGGTGAGTTTGATTATAACAGAGGGAAGACATTGTTTCTGATTCTGAATTATGATTCCCCAGTTCAGCCTTTTGGAATTGCAGGGGAAAAACCAGAAGGGGAAAGACTATCCAGCTGAAACCAAATATCTCCATTACTCAGTGAACATTCTCTGAGTATAGACTGGTGGCCATAATTAATTAGAATCCATCAAGCTCGCCCATTTCAATATTTCTAATTTTATCTTTTGGCAATTAATCTAGTTTTGGTGGCATAATGCTTACTGTAAAAATAAACTACTATCTGCTCTCAAGCCTTGTTAGACAGAGAAGGACCTGAAAAATAGATGAGAACAGGTGCATTGTACACATATTGTTTAGCAGTTGAGAACGCTGGAAGGAAGAGCAGGTGTGCAACATGGGTAAATCTTCCTGGTCACCTGAAATGTCAGGTTTTATATTCATTTATTTGAATATGTCTGTAGGTCAATGACACTCTTAATCTCAGGAAGGGTTTTCCATATCATGAATTGTTACTCAGGTTCTGTTTTGCACAATACCTATCCATTTATGGGTTTCTGAAGAAGAAATGTTATGCCACTAGAAATAATAGTTGTTAATATTACTATTGGCAGAATGAAGGGATGGCACTGAAAGCTTGAAAAGCAGTGTAGCAAAAGCCAGTTAATGCACCACAATAGTCTCTCAAAGACAAGACTGTCCCTAGAAAGTTGTTTC
Organism: Strigops habroptila; assembly: GCF_004027225.2. Classification (NCBI taxonomy): domain Eukaryota; kingdom Metazoa; phylum Chordata; class Aves; order Psittaciformes; family Psittacidae; genus Strigops; species Strigops habroptila. Next base: position 102,824,936 of record NC_044278.2, read on the forward strand.
ATTAACCCTTCAGAAAAAGTGGATGTAAGTCCATTCACCTAATTATTTGGCACAATCCCCACTACAGTATGGTGAATTTGATTGCTTGTCTTGCACAGTTGTCCTTGGGATTTCCTCTGAACAGGATTTGGGTGGGGAAAGGTTTACACATGAATGTCAGTGCTCTCAGTCTTCTTGACTCATTTGTCATTGTTCCCTGATGTGTGCCCCCCTGACAACACTTTCACATCTCACTGAGCCACAGGAGTGGCAGCAGGACTTAATGGAACTCCGGAGAACTGAGGTACCCTGAAGTCATCAGAGCATACCTCAAACCTTACACTTCCTTTGCCTTTCCCTGTGCCAGTAATTTCTGCTATCTCAAAGCATAAATGATTTGACTAAAATCATTGCTTACTCCAGCAGCTCTTCTATATACAGCACACCACCAAACTGATCAAGCATCTAAAGGTTCAGATGCAAAAGCAGCAGCACTTTTGGCTAACATGAACTTCTTCTGTAATGCACAAGATTTTCTCACTTCTTAAATTGGCTGCCGAATGGGTTTGCTTATCAGTTTTAAACAATATCTCTTTGTGCTTGCTTCCTGCAAAAGCAGTTTTCTTCCAAATTTTCATAAGTTTCTCATGGGTTTGCCAAAGATCAGTGTTGTAGTTGCTGAGTGCACAGATAGTATCAGGTAAAGATGGCTTGGCTATTGCTTGTTCAACATAGCCTGGAGAAGATGCGAAAGACGAGGTCTAGCCAAGCCTACACTTGACAATTTCAATTCAGCCATGCCAGACCCACACATCCCTGAGAGACATATGGAGCTCAGTCCCAGCACTGGGATTTGTAAACAGGAAGCAAACCTCTTCCATGAATGGCCTGTAACTGGAATTTAGGCACAGAAAGGTTCTGAGTTCACCATCGTTCATGGTAAACTCAGGGACTTGACCTAAAGAGAAAGGTAAAGGGCAGGCTTTACAAGACTGCCTTTCTTCCTGACAGGAACAATCACCCATAGGCAGTTTTCATGTAGTCGTCCTGTTTTGGAGACTGAAAGAATTTATCAGGACAATTTCCAGGCTGACCTAAGTTCCAGAGGGCAGTCTTCAACCTGTTAAATTTTCAAGTGTAGGTGAAACCAAAATGTCCAGCTGTATTCTCACTCCATGAACCATGGCCATATAAAACATTCAAAAGCAAAGCCTCCCGTTTTCAGTTTGTCAGTTCTTTTATTACAATATATTCTAAATATACCTTCGAACTGGCAGGTTTAGTAAGACTGTCACCTTTTTCTTCTTCTTTTACTTTTAGGTCTCAGATTCCTTTTCTATAGAAGCTATTAGCTTTGCACTGAGAAATACAATGAGGATTGCTTCAATGACAGCAAGATGCAGCACTATGTGCAATGCTATATGCTGAGTAAATGATACCATTCAAAGGGCAGAGCAGAGCATGAATAGCATTGATTTCCAGAACAGCTATTTCAGTACTTAGCAAAGTTTTATCAGACTGCTCTCCTTCACTGCCTGAATTGTTAAGAGGCTCTGTCCACCCTGGCAGGCAGCAATATGGCCTGTGCTATGTGTTACTTCATCACCTCCTGTATGGGTGCCAGCATTACATTATGCCTGGGCTTACCACCCCAGCCTCATGGAAAACACAACAGCATCTCACACTACCACTGTGGGCTACGATAGAAGCTTCCAAACTGCACTTTGCTCTCTAAGAGGGTTTACAAAGCAAGCTTTTATCATCAAAGCACTCTGTGACCTACTCCAGGGGTATCTGAAATCACCTGGGGCCCAAGGATGAAGGCCTGACTGGTGGCTGAGACCTTCCAAGGGTGAAGCTGTGCAGAAGGAGACTCTTTGGAGCCAGTCCAAGCCAATTGGATGCTCTTTCAAAACTTCAAAGAGAAGAGCAGCAGCATCACTTCTGGAGAACAGTTTATCTAACAGATTTAGTGTAGCTCAAGCTGAGGTAAACTATAGCTTGAAAGTGCTGCCTTCTTTTGCTTAACTGTAAATGGAGCCTAGAAAACCAGCTCAGGTGTAAAAACTTACATCTACAAGTCTGAATAGGTGAATCCATCTCCAAGCAACCAGCGCTATGCCCATACAAATAGCCATTCGAAAACCAAAAGGCTCGCAGCCATAACCTATAACTTTATGTCACTTTTCAGAGTAAGTTATACGAAACTGAAGTAAACATGTTTTGTAGATGATTTGAAAAAAGAAAAGGACCTTTTGTTTGTTCAAATCTACTACTGGGTAAAATCTATTTTTTTACAGATTTTGAAGCATTTTCTATGTAATGTCTTACTTTTGCTAAAACATGATGTTTTAAACCTATGTCTGGTTTTGAAAGTTTTATAATAACTTTCAGCCATTTTACAAGCACAAGCGAGTAAGCTGTTGTCCCATTAGAATGTCCTTCATTCACCTGAATAACTCAACATTGGCGGCATTTCAGAGCACAAATCTTGGCAGAGAAATAGTGTGGCTATATACCCCAAACTAGCACTGAGCACACTTTCTGTGACATGCTAACCTTACACACATTGGAAGTGTATGAGTAGTTTAAGAAGATTAAAATGTTGTTGCCAGTTTGTCAATTATTTCATTTCACCCATCACCACAGCTTCAACACATCTTCAGGTGTCACAGGTCTCCTGAAGATGCTGCCAAATTAGAAAAGGGACAGAGCCATGGAGGGAGTGAGAATCCCTGTGCCACCACAGTTTGAGGCTAAGACTTGTTTACTTCAGTTTTAGTCTATTTACGTTGAACTGGGAACCTTGATTGCTGCTTAGGAATGAACTAGAAATTGTTGCATTTTTAAAGTTCCAGATTCTTCATTCAGTGCTGTGGAAAGAGAAAGTGGCTGTAAAATTATTTTCCTGATCCTCTCCCTGTTCCTGCAGCAAAGGCTCTCCTTCTTCATGGCTCACGTATCTACCCGTGGTCCACTCTACAGGAGCAATCAGACCCTTGGCAGGTGAATGAGCATGTTTTTACAATCACAGCAGTTACCAAAGCAGCAATGCTCACCGGGGTCTGGTTCATGCCTCCCACCATTCCCAATCCATCATCCTTTCTTCCCTGCTCTCCCACTCTTCCTCTCAGCTACCTCTCAGAAATGCACAAGGCCATCACTGCAGCACAGGTTCCTACTTAGAGAAACCGTTCCTTTACACATCACCCACCCTGCTAATGTTTCACATGTAGCTTTACTCTCCCGTTCATTCCCCTGTGCTTTCCCTGCATCACCCCTGCCTCCTCACCTCCTCCCTGTCTCTCTGATAAGTGGGCACACAGTGAAAGCAGCAGAAGGCCAGCAGAGTTAATGCTGTCTTGTCAAATCTCAAATTATCTACTTCCAATCCCAGCGGGTTCATTCAAGGAGAAACAAAAAAAAAAAAAAAAAAGAAAAGGACCCAAAATACAGAAGCGTGGAAATGCCTTTGCAAAGGTTAAAAGATGTTTAGTTTCTTGACATGATGAATTTACCCAGAAAAGCTGTATCTCAAGCGTGCAAGAATCTGTTAAGAAAAAGACACTGCAAGTAGCTGGGCAGACAGCGAGACATTGTGGCAATAACCATTACCTTTCTCAGGTAATATCCTTGTCAAAGACAATAGGACTGCTTTGCACATGTGGGATGCAGAACCAGCCACCAAGCAGGCAAATTCCAGCTCATTTCATCAGCCATAAAATAAATCCTGAGTCCATAAGTGCTTGTATAGAAATGAAAGGTGTTTTAGAACCGATGCAGAAGAGGAAAGCCCTTCAAATGCCCACTTCAGAGTCTGCAGTTCTTTCTTATGCTTCTGACTCTTTCAAACCCTGTAGCTTTTTGCTATGAGTGCAGTTTTAGCAGCAACAGGAACAAGGAAATAACACCAACAAATTGGCTTAGCACCATGTGTGAATTCTTATTTACAAGCTACAGACAGCAGTACTTTTATCCCTGGCTCATCTCTAGCTGCAGCAAGTGAGTCTGAAAGCAGCCCCACACCACAAGGCTGCCAGCAAGCAGTGCACAGCCCCATCTTGAGCTTTGCTCCTCTCTCCTGAGGCTGGTGAAGTCCCACGCCACTGACATGATCAGGTATTGCCATCGGTGTGTCACTGTGTCAGTGAGGATCAGGGACTCACTATGCACCACTATGACCTACTGCTGCCCATGGGTTTCCCCAGGCCACTTCTTTTCTGATTTCTGACCTTCCAATTTTCTCACCTCCTCTGAAAATGGCTATTCTTATTGCTGTTCCCATCATCTTTTTCTGCTCCAGGGGGCAGCAAAACATTCAACGGTGCCTGAAAGGAGGGCAGACACTAATCAAGACTGAGCACAAGCCCCGTGCCCAGGAGCTGGGGGACCAATATAGAGAGGAGTCAGAGGTCATGGTTCCCGTTCTCCAGAGCACATGGGTGTACCAAGAACAGGGGCAGAAGCAGAAGCATGGTACTTGTCTTGCCCCCATCTTACTCCCATATCTCCAGGTCTTCTTCGTCTATCGCATTTACACACAGCTGGTTATAAATATCACTACAGGAAATTCAGTGGTTTGGGGTTTTTTATCTAGCTGGCTTTCCTCATGTTTTCCCACGTTCTTATGGCATGTGAGAGGGAGGAGGTCCCGATATCTTTTTTCACAGATTATCAGCAAGGTATCCAGTGAGGCAATAAGTCAGATTTCACATCTGTACAGTTTAGCAAGGTTTTCACTGGGTTGATTTGAAATATATAATGAGATAATGATATCTTCATGATTTTTTTCATGATATTAGATGAATCACACCAAACCCTCTCCAGAATGATGGAGGGTCCTATTTATTACTCGCTCTTCAGTTTCTATCACTTGTCCTTGCTGTTGCCCCAAAACATTTAGAGCTGTTGCAATATCTCTTCCCAATCTACTAAAATACAATTTGCCTGTTGCTATTTCAAGACACCAAGGACCAGATGAAATGATTGATTTTTTTCTTGAATCTGGGAAGGAGAGTCCCAGGAGCATAACAGCAAAGTATAAATAACATCCACTCTGCTGCACCTGACAAATGCAAGCCATTAAAAAAAAAAAGACTATAGCATGCTCCAACAGACTTAAGACCTTTCATATAAAAGACTAAAACCTTCAAAAATGACAATGTGCTTTGCATAAAAGCAAATTCTTTTGCATAAAAGAAGCCAAATATAAACCACTCCAAAAGTGGAAAAAATATAGTTAATTTTTCTTAGGTTTCTGCAGGAACAGAGAGTCTATTATGCAACAGAGCTGAGCTGACCCTAAAAAAGACTATAAACAAACAACAGAAAAATAAGAATAAAAAATTATAGTGCTTGCTAATTTGACCTGGAGATAAATTCCTTCCTGGTCCTAAACCTACTGACTGGATGTAGAAGGCTGTGTCTATTTAGATTTCAGCCCTGCCACACAATAGGATATTTTGGGATAAGGATCTTGTTTGTAATGTAAATCAGGCATGTGGTTCTATCTTACCCTAGGAAAGCTTCTCTCTATTCACTTAAACTAGGCAAACTTGGCAGTGTGACTAAGCTGAGACTCCCAAATACATTTCATTTCAGTGTGAGAGTCATTATTAGCATGCAGAAGTCCCAGGGCTAGCCTGTTAAAAATGGTACAGCCCCTGCCCTGTCGTGTGCATATGGGGCACAAGAGGCAGAGAAGGAAACAACAGAGACAAACAAACCAGCACCAGGACCATCTACAGCCCACCCTCCGTATAACCAGTACTGGCTTTTATTAAATGTCACAGCAGGGAAGATTTTATTGGGGAATCTGAATGCAAGCAGTGGGGGAACTTTAACACTGTTTGTCTGGAGCTCCTCCACACACGTAGAAAGACATCCAGCAAGTAATCTTCCACAGGTAACTTCACAACTTCTCTTAAACCCCCTCTTAAGCCAGGGGAGAAAATGGGAATTTGCTTGCTGGCAGATTTTCCAAGTGGTTTATCCATGCTGTCAGATATTCATGGAACAAAATCAAGAGTTGATGGAGAAAACTCCAGTTTGGCAAGACCAAGGAATTTTGCAGAAATGTATTTATTTAAGAGACCTGCAAGAAGTCCAGGTAGGGGTGGATGTTTTAGTGAAAGCCAGAGAGAGAAAGACCTCATCTGACCTTCAAAATCTGAATGCTGCTTGTTCATCTTGAGTGTTAAAACTGAAATGGCCGGTAGATGCCGTGTCAGAGAAAACGCAGCAACAGCCCAGAATAACCAGTAACCGACACAAAGCCCAGGCTCCAGCCCTGCTTGTGCCTGAATCAGAGAAGCAGTGACACCTATGCGTGTTGCATCCCAACAGAGCGCTCTTGTCATTTCGCATGTCATTGCTCTCACTGAATGTATTTTGAAAAGCTTGCAGTTTCATTTTGACACAAAATGAAACCAGATTTTGGAACTGCAGCATTTCTTCATGAGATGGAGTTCTTGTTTTCCAGCCCTAAGCCTTAAGCCCGAGATTTCAACACCTAATGTAAATGATTTGAAATGGGAACACTGAAAGGCCTGGATTCATTCCAAGCATGAATATTAAAAATCAGTAAGCATAAAACATATTTTTAACTCACTCTTTTTCCAGAAACCCAAACTTCACAGTAAGTAAAGTAGAAATCTTCGTGCAAGTTTGAAAGCAAACCAATTTCCAATCTCTCCTCACCTGTTTAAACTATGCTGAACGCCGCAGAAAGCATACCCTTTAGAAATAACAGATGATTAAACAGCCTGCTTCACCTGTAAATAAGCACAGAATTTGGTGTCTTAGATATGTTATTTGATTTGCATCTGCTAGTCAAGCTCAAGTTCTGTGACTATTTATTTACCAGAGAGACTCCGGCTTTTTTAATTTGAAATAAATGCCAAATGATGAATTGCTTTTGACTCCAGTGATATCGAAACCAAACTGCTGCCCATATAAGTAAAGCCTTTTCCTGGGCAGCCATCTGCAAGCCAAACACAAAACTTTAACATTATTATTCCAACTCGGCATGAAATACTGCAAAACACAAACTCAACCCCCAGTTTCACTCCTAGTAATGTGCACAAACCATAAGGCTCAAATAAAAATGTCCAGCTGTGAATATTTATGTCTTATTCTTAGCCTTGTTATGTTTAGAGGTTTAGTACACCTTTGGTCGCTTTTCATCTCCTAAATAAACAACACAGAAAGGCATTTTCTTTGTGGCAATTACATTCTAACATCTGCAAAAGAGAAAGAACATGACAAAGATTCATAAACTAGAAGAAGAGGTTTCCTGGTGTTTGCTGCATTTTAATGGGATGTTTAAAAAATGGGAAGATCAGTATATTCTGATTGCAGAATATACTTTCAAGAACCAGCAGCTTTCTGATGTGTGGTAATCTAACTGATGCTCTCATGCCTCCAGATAAAATTGTAGCAAAGTGCCAGTGAGCTCCAGAAATCTCTGTGATGTTTCAGTTGTGATTCTCTACCTATGGACACTTGGCACATTATGCAGTTCTGTCACATGCTTTCATCTAATTTATTCTCTGAAGACGTAGGAAAAAGCTTTCTGAACCTCCCCATTAAAAAACCTCACTACCTGGCAAATCCAACATAGCTCCAAATATATCACATGTTATTGAGTAGTGCAAGTGCTTAAGATATTAATGGAAACTAAGGAGGAACCATGCCTCTCACATCCCTTTTAGATACTAAAGTGAACATTCATTGTTATATCTATAATGACAAATTGCATAAGCCCAGCTGGAAAAGGTACACAGTAATGAAATAAACTAGTGTAAATGTGATCTGAACAGTAAAAATTGATTATAAAAGTGGTAAGTGATTGCCTTTACTAAATGATTACAGTACTGTCAAAACCAACAGTTGCAACAGCTCTGCAGTCACCAATGACTAATTTGTAAGACACCCTCATAAACACCATGCATTAAAGAAGATTTAAAATAACAACAGTTAGAAAACTCAATGTACTTTAAAATGCAGAAACTGAGCACAGAGATGAATCAAGAGAGAAAAGGCTGTATTGTAGCAGATATGTTCTTTCTGTCTGATTCAGATTTATATGCTGCCTTGTAGAATACAAGTGTCTAGATGCTGCCGGTTAACGTGCATCTATTACAATTAAAGGAAGTAATAGTGACACACACCATTTCCCTTGTGTGAATGAATATGAATCTTTGGTGACAGTGACTAAGGTACACTAAATATTATTGCAGGGAGGGGACAACAGGCCTATCCACCCTGCCATCAGAAGCATTACATCTTGGCTTTATCACTACCATGCACTTTGAGGAACCTTTATGTCTTTGTAACTCTACTGGACTCATGAAAACTAGAAGAAGATTTCTGAAGGGAACGGCAAAGCTCTCAGTGTAATCCTAGGAATATTTTTTTCCATTGCCATTTGGTACAAAGGCTGTGATTCTTTAATTGACTGATCTCTCCACAGTAACTCATACCTGTAGGCACTATGAAAATCTGGGGAGTTGTATGCCCAAGGCACTGACAAGGTCCCCCTCACCAAATGGGATTACCCAAATGGTTCACAAATTAACATATTTTAACAATTTTAACATATTTAACCTCATGCTACTCCCGTTATTTCAGAGAGTATTATACAGAAGAGGAATTACAGAACAAAGAGGCTAATGCCTAGATCTTAGAAAAAAGACACAAAGAATAAATTGCCATTATGTACCATTGCAATGCCTGACTTTCAGCATCCTGGTCCTCCTGGTGGAATCCAGACCTTTGTAGGTCTGGTAGCTTGGATGCCTTATAGTGGGATGCACTCCAGGCAGCAGGGAGCTGCACAGAGACAGTGAATAGCAGCCTATTTCAAATCCTGCCCTCTTTCTACAGTAGCAAAGAGGCATTTCCAGGCTTCTCTGAAGGTGATGATGAATACATAATGAAGAGATACAGCAAAACATCTCCATAACACCCAGTAAGCTGGGTAGATGAGCAGCCTTTCAGGGAGCTGTAGAGAGCTGTTCTTTGCTGTATCCACTAGCCTGGTTACAAAGCAGGAGGTGGTGTAGGCATGCAATCTTGTATGCCATTTGAAGGTCACATTGTCATATCTGAGGAGGAGAAGAGATCTTTAAGGAGTTAAAACAAGCTGTCCCTTGACCATACAGCTGAACTCAGGCCTTTATACTTGTACTTGATGCTACTTTTAAAAAATTAACTTCAAAAATTTTTCACTGCAAACACAAACAGATTCTAGAGCAAAAGGAACTGTTTCATGCTCCAGTATGCATTCCTTCGATTATCATGAGCTCTGTTTTATTCTTTTATCACCCCTGCTATCAGCCAAAAGGTTTAGTTTTGTTTAAAGGAAATATTAGGACCTGGACTAACTGTCAGGGGCAGTTTGCAGAAGAATAGCCATAGATGAACAGAGCAATGGCCCATCCAGTCCTGCATCCTGCCTCCACTCTCCATCAGGGCCAATAGCAGGAAGAGCATGAAACAGGGCAAGCATCCATCAGCACCTGCCCTGATTATGCTCCCAGTCCCCTGCAAGTTGTGACTCTGAGACCTCTTGGACCAGGCAAAAACTTACACATGTAAAGTGATACAGGTCTACATCAAGTAATCATCCAGGATTAAAGATGCCCTTTATCTTTCTCCCTGTGAAGTATTTTCTTCAGAATAGTATGTGACTTTTTTTGCAACCTCTGCAAATTTTTATAATTCCTTTTCTTTTTCATTTAAAAACCATGCATGTGGTGCAGCCCTCAAGTACCAACTCTACTAATTCTAGGTACAGAGCTGAACTGCCTTTTGACTCAGAAGTCTATTATTTATACATCTCATGGCCATTTTTGCTGTAGCACTAAACTAGAGTTTCATATCCAACCACAAGCTTACTGGGATTCTTAAGCTTTTATCAGCATCAGTGTTTTCCTGATGTATAGCATCTCTTTGATTACACTTAAATACAAATTTGTGCAACAAATCTAACTTCTCCAGCACTCCAAACTGTTCCATAGGTCTTCGCCCTTATCTCTATGGACCTTTCTACCGTTTTTGTGTGAGCTGCAGGTTTTATTCTGGCTTCCAGTTCAGTATTAAAAATATTAAGCAGTACTGGGTCTGAACAGAGCCTTGAAAACTCGCATGAGACACACTTTAATCTGGTGATGATTTCCTATGACAAGCTTCTAGACTTATCAAATTCAAGACAATTTAAGGTGTTTCTAGGAATATTTCTCTAAAAATACATCTCACATGCCACTCATGTCTTGCTTTCAATGAGCAATCCAGAGATGTGTGCTGGAGAGTCTGGCCTTAAATATGGCTGTCACAAAACCAAAATGGACCAGAGTTTGAGATGTGTGGAAATAAAGTGATCAGGATTGTGAGTGGGGTGGGAGTAAGAGCTTTGACACAGGCAGTGAGCGCCAATTGACAACAGAAGTTTGTGCCAGCATGAGGCAGATGCTCCCAGCCCACGACCCACTCCAGGGACCAGAAAAGTGAGTCAAAAGCAGTTGGGAAACATGGAGTACCAACCTGAGAGGGCAGTGAGGATGGGAGGGACATTGATTCGGGGTTTGGTCTGTGAGTGTGAGGTGAGAGAAGAGGGTGGAGATTCAGATCCAAGTGTGCAAAGGATGGCTGAGTCAGGAAGTTTGGCTTTGAGGACAAGGCACAGCAGGGGTGGGACTTCCTTATATTCAAAGCCAAAAGCTTTTTCTTATCAATAGTTACAAATCTTTCCCCCCTTTTCTGTTTTGGGGTAAATATGATTCTTTTTAGCCTCCACCAATTAACTGGATATTAATCTTTTGAACATGCACATTCTTGATAATGTATAGAGCTACCCTTGCAATCAAAATGTCAAGTGGCAGTTCATATAAATGCTCCCAAAATATAAAGAAACTGCATCTGCTCTGTTCCTTTCATTTGCAACATTTATAATCTCAGCAAAAATGAAAGCAGATTTGCTTGAAGAGATGTAGCATGAAACACTGAAATCCCCCTTTGCCCTGGCTTGCCAGCCAAATAAATCACAGGCCTCTTCATACAGCCCCTGTCTGAATATATAAACATGACAGGACAGCTTTGGGAACATCTATTAAATCTCATTAAACACTTCAACTGATAACATAATAACGTGTTAAATATATTCTAGCTGCCACACTACATGCAGGATCAGAGTGCCCCTCTCCTGGTTTTTGTAGTGCTGTGCTTTGCTTCCATAAAAAGGAAAATCCTATCGCAGTTTGTTTTAAAATACAGGTTCACCTTGCAGGTTGTATATTATCAAAACTCAGCTTTTCTCACTCTCGTTTCTGGGACACATCATTCTTTAACCTTGGACTGCTCTCCTGACGAGGTGAAAACTCATTAACCACCTCTGTATAATTTAAACACACAGCTTTGTCACTCTGCTGGCACCAGCCCACAGGGACGGCTGGGTTCCTGTAGCGATAGCTTGTTCACGTGGCAGGTATGTCCTCAATAGCTTTCTCTGGGACAGAGGATAATTACCTTCCCAGTAAAGGAATCACAGTACCCAGAACCCATACAAATGCTGTATGAACTTGTTTAAGGCAAGACAACTTCTCCCAGGCTTTGGTGGAAGAGGGGACGAAAAAGAACTGTTCTTGGGGCTCCGTTATCATGTTATCCGAACAGTCCCCAAGGGACTGACTCCTCTCCCCACCTCTCCCAGGACCTTCTGGTGCAAGTGAGAGCAGCATATACAGATCTTCCAGCTCTCGTGTCAATCATATTTCTTCCCTCAGCAGTCATTTCAGAGGTAGGCGGCTTTTCAAAAGTGCCTGTTCTTAATAAAGACATTTAGAGCAATTTCAATGCTCAATATCTCTCCTAATTTATATCACTGTGCGATGTTACAGGCGAAGGAATACCAATATCACTTCAAGGACATTGGGTAAGAGGCATCTGGGTCCACATGGCAGAGGAATGGCCCACCACTGTGGAGCCAGCTTCCTCAGTACCATGGCTACATCAAGCTCTTCCACGTACCTGATCCCTAATTACATGTGCTTCATTTGGGGTACTTGTAGTAACCTTCCACCCCTCCGCCAACCTCCCAAAAGTTGCCCAAAGCCTCATGTCACCAAAGAGAAAGGCTTTGGTGAGGATCACTTATTCACATTCACTTCTCAGTACAGGCTTTTAGACCTGCTCATTGCTCCAGTAAACAAGTGGATCCAGCACTGGCAGACTTGAGAAGTCACCAGAGACCCACCAGTCTCCAAAAGCTTGCAGTAGCAATATCTGATAGAGAAATCGGAGGTGTATATCATTTAGTTTACACTACCATTAGAGTAGGGGAAGCAGATTAGTACCATAGCCACTGAGTGAATGCATTAGCAAATGAAAGCCATTTGAATCTTTATGTCAGACTTTCCTACGTGTTTTTATTTCTAGGCTGAATGCTACGGAGGAATTGTCTACTTTCCAATTTCAGCTTGGATGATGCCAAAATCTTTTGAGCACAAACCAAAGAAGTCAGAATGGAAGATACTCGTTTCACTAAAGAAAAAGAACTCTGGAAAGGTCTCTAGAGGGCCAATAAAGGCCCACATACAGAGAGCCCTGAGCTGTGGTTTGGTGTTCACACTGACAGAGAGCATTTGGCAAGTCCCATAATCATCCATTTCCCACAATGTCTCAGGTGCCATCCAAAGGTGCTTGCCATCTACTCTTATGAAGATACAGTGACAGCCCAGGGGCAACAGCAAGAAAGAGAGGAGAGAAACAAAATTTGGGTCTAGCATTTAAAGACCTAAAGTCACCAGATTTTTCTCTATGTAATTAAAATGATGGCACAAGATGATTTTGAAAGGATCAAACTATCTTTTTCAAATTGCTCATCTTCCTCCCTCTTTTATCCCATTCTCATCACCTTCCACCATGGAACAACTGAGGCTTTGCCATTGCACCAGAACCCTTCCTTCTCTCTCTTTTTTAACTGAATCCTTCAGATCACAGGCTGACCATCTGCTTATGGGCTGTCCAAATCTAGGCAACGTTTGCTTCACTTCCTAAGACCCTCATTTCTCACCACATTTCCCTATATGTAAGGCTCTGGGGTGGGAATAAATCTGCCATCCTGGTCTATGCCTGGAGCATTGCACCAGCCCCAGGGACAGCACAGTGGTGAGCCCGTTGTGTGTGCTTGCAGCGAGCTACTGGGGCCTGATTCAAACCTCCACAAAGTTAGTGGCAAAACTCCCATTGACCTGCATGGGGTTTGGATCAGTGTTGTGGTGAGACAATTTTGGAGGTAAGTGCAAGACTCCAAGTGAATGATTGCCAGTGATTGCCATGCTGATGAGCAGAAGGGAAAGATTGTAGCAGGAGCAGCAACCAGTCAACAGTGGTAAAGTAGAATAAATTAAATTCCTACAGGATGATTTATGGATAAATTGTTATAGTTCCCTTTCTGTAACCCCGTCTCTTCACACATAGTTTACACTGGCACCTACTTTACCTCTAATTTTGGCATAATACACCAGATCTCTGCAGCAAGCATGTTTCATAGCACAGACAATACAAATAGACTGTTTCTCAGGTTCCCTCCCATTCCACATTTTTCTCAATCCTTCTCCCTCCTTGGGCTAACAAAAGCTATCCATGTAGTCACCTCAGCAATTTTTTACCACAAAACCTGATGCTTAGGGAAGTATTTAATGCTGTTTTTTTTGAACATAACTTAGAAACTGCCCTTTTTTTAGGAAAGTGGCCAAATCTTTAGGCAGAAAATGCCAGTGAGGCTTTTGCTAATTACAGCAAATCAGTGGATGGAAATGACTGCTAGAACAACCTGGAAACTAATACTGGAGATGGATACACCAGACCCAACTGTCAGCACTTCAAGGAGGAGGCTGGGAACCTACAATGCATGGAGAAGGAAAGACACCTCCGAAGACTCATTCAGGTCTTAGACTGGGCTATGCCCTCTCTGAACATACCTGCCTTGCCCTGCTCGGAGTGAAAGCTGAATTTTCCCTAACACAGCCCTGTGCTCACAGCAGACCTGGAAGCAGAGCTCAGGAAACAGACTGGCTGCTCAGGTAACACAAGACTGAGCAGATTAAATCACTGGGATCATTTTTCCTTTTAATCATCTTGTTCTGTGGTGGTGGAAATAGTTCATTTGGGCACTTGCCCATGAGGGCAGACCTGGGGAGGGCAGCTGGGGTCAGCCAAGCACCCAGGTCATCAGGCAGATTTGTCATGACAGGGCAGGTCCAGGTTTGAGCTGCGAGGTCAACCCATGGGTCAGGGTCAGTGCCGGGTACCCAGGGTCAGACACTGCCCTGGGATGGCCAGGCAGGGCTGTGGGGAGCTGGGGACCAGCACTGCTGCTGCTGCATCACCAGGGCAGGGACTGACAGCCCCAGGGGGCTGCAGAGGGGTCCTGGGCCATGGGCAGGTTGCGGGGAGCCCCCAGGGAGGGCAGACAGGGCCAGTGAGGCCTATTAGTGCCCTCAGGCGCTGGCAGTAGCTTAGCTGTAAATATTCAAGGAGTCCGGCTTTATCAGATGTCACTAATGGGATGACCTCACACTTATTCATAATGTCTCTTGCCCTCCTTTGCTAAAAATTTAGAAGTCTGTTGCTGTAATCAGGTCCTTGAAAACAGCTGCGAGAACGGCTTGCTATAAAGAAGCCAACCTGCAGTGCTGTAGGCTACTGCAATTGCCTAAATCTTTACCACTCCTCCAAATTACTCTCATTTGTCAATGTCCCCATCCTGCCCAACCCATATATTGCCTTTGCTGTTGAATATTCCACGTCGCTGCTTTTGCGGCAGAAGGAATTTATTAAAAAGCAACATGAAATTTAAATAGTTTTGCTTACACGTAGCCTGAATAATACTACATTAACATTCAACAGTCTTCACTAACTTATTCTTACTCCCTTGTAATAAGCATGCAGACACTGTGTAAACAGGGGCTCTATCAGAATGAATGATGCAGAGTTTAGCATTTCCTTCCTCGTGCACCGTAGACAGATTCTCACCCCATAAATTGTTCCATTTGTAAATTATCTGGTAGGTTAATAGGTTTTAGAGCCTGAAGGGAATACTGGTATCATCCAGCCTGTATTACCTTTTGTGTAATCACTGCATATTTAAACTGGACAATTTTATCCAGGGATTCCTGGAGAAGAAGAAATTATTATCCCAAACTTATTGCAGTGGGTGATCTTCGAGGGGATTGCCATGAATGGAGTCTTTTGCCCCTAAAATTACTTCTATAAGGAGATTTTCTGAGTATATAAGTCACTAGTAGTTAAAGGCATATTACATTTATAACAAATGATAGATGTTATCAAAGTGATTTCAGGCTTTGCTCCACAAAGGCACTTAAGAGGGAATAGCTTTAAACTTGTGAATTGTCTGATAGGGTTCCATGACGCCACCCCTGGGTTTCCAACAGAGCCTGTCTGTAAGAGCTTGGCTAGCTTAACTGTCGCAAAAGCATTTATAAAACAGTTAGATGAGCTTTAGTCTGAACTAAGACTCTAGATCAGTAATAGCTGCACTGCAGCAAAATGGCTTCAAGGCAGGTCTGGAAACATTACAGTGTCTATATGAAACACCAGCTGATTACAATGCAAGTATTACAAATTGAAGTGATTACTGCTTAAAACCCAGCTTTGGTACATAACACTCTCCCTTGAAAATCTTCAATTTTGCTATCAGTAATCACAAAACAATGCTCATTTCTTACACATAGGACAATAAATAGTTCGTGTCAGTGGTGCATACTGAGCAAAGAAGGACTTTTAAGTGGTGACTACAGCAGCTGTAGCGTTTCCTTAGCTGAAGCCACCTTCACTTACCTTCCCTTGAAGATGTCAGCATTGTCACAACAGCTGTGTCATGTCATAAACTCAACCCCAGAACAGCACTAATTGGAATCCTCAGGGAGCACCTGATACTTTTAGGAAAACACAAAATCATGTTGAGCACATCAAAGAAAAGTTACACAAAAAGAAAATGGCAAAATAATATCAATATAGACAAATAAGAAGATGAAAGATGAAATGCAACAAACATTATTGCCAGCTTTTGGAAATATACGCAGAGTGCCCACGTGACTGCAAAATGAATTGGGACACTGGGAAAAGAGCAAATTAGCTCATTGGCAAGTTAGGAATGAGCTAGGAACCTAACTAAAATTAGCAAAGTTGAATAATACAGCTTCAAGGTGAATCAGTAAACTATAAGGTCTATGCAACACTAAGCTTTTCAGGATATCTTCAGGTAGACGATTATCCACTCTACACTTTAAAAAATATCGTTTGTGTTCTTGATTTGTTCCACGAGATTGTCCCCAGTCTTGATGCTAAAGATTCATGTATCACAAGGTCTGAATCTATTAATTAAGCCTCCGAAGACCACCAGTAAAATCTGATTAATCTTCCTCTCAGTGTAGAATTAAGCCTGAAAGAACTGTAGTACTTTAGCAGTACTAATGACAAAGCTCCTACTAAAAAAGTAGTACTATCTTAAATTCCTCCTCTCCTGAGGTAGCAGAGAATGGGATATTTGCACTAAAAAGCACAGGTAAGAGTTCTCAGTTAAGGATTTGTCAGTTAAGGTATTTCACTAAACCTCTGGTTTCACAGTTGTAACTTGAAAAGAAATAATTATATTCCACACCTCTAGGTGGGTTTGTTATTGGTTGTGCAAATGATAAAGTGATGCCTACACATGGCATAATGAGGAGCAAAAGGAATGGATTCGCAGAGTGAAACACCTACATACCACCTACGTACCACATCACAAGCAGCCCATTAGCAGTAGCAGTGCATGGGTGTGCTCCTGGAGGGCACCTTTTGGTTTAGTCACGTTCAAAGGAATCCAGTGTGTGTTCCAAGACCAATTTTTGATGTGAACCAAAGCACACTGAGGAGACAGTCGCTCCTAAAGCACACCCCTCTGAACTGAAATATCACTGGTACGTTGCCTGCAGGCACCAGTCTGCTCTGCTGGGTTCAGAAATGGAGCAGCAAGTTAATGATTCTGGCAGGACTTGAAACCAAGTTTACTAGGGCTTTTGGGGATCTCTAATTTAAGTTCAATATTCTGTTACCAGAGGGAAAGATGAGGCCTTCAGATGTTTTGCTATAGCGAGCTGCTGTTGTGTTCCGAGTGCCAAGGTAGTCACAGAGGACTTCAGAACCACATAATGAACTGGAAAGAGAAACAAATCACCCTCAAGCTTCATATAGAGACTGAAAGTTTCATAAATAATCCAAAGTGCAAAATTTCCGAAAACTGGGATGTGGACTAGAGTTTGAGATTGGGGGACATGGACATACCCAAAAAATTAGTGAGAAAATCATGGCAAGGGCTCATCTGCTCACAGTAAAATTCACTCTTAGCCTTCAGCAGAATTTGGAGGACTGAAATCTTCAGCTGAAGGATAGAAACACAGTGATGGCTGAAGGTGAGAACAACCATGAGCGACCTCCTTTGATATTTGAATTCTAAAACAGATCAGTGATACAGAATAGAAACTTCTCTAGCAGCAGTTGAAGGCTTCACTCTCCCCTGTCCACAACTCTTTCCTGTTCTCCTGCTATAAGTTTCTATGTTGGTGCTGAAGCATGCCAAGTGCCCAAGCAATTGTGTTGTGCATATATGGTCTAGACATAAAAAAGGCTATAAGCTTTTTTAGATTTTATCATTTGGTTGCTTCTAAGGAAATTTTTGCCTGGCATTGGTAAGACTTATCCAAGGCCAAACTGATGGTGCGTAGAATAAGGAAGTTACACAGTTACATGTGCTCAGTGCTCAGCGCAGACTAGTGTCACACCAGTCACATATCACTCATCCCACTCGTCATTTATTGCCAGAAATTCTCCATTCCTCTCTGTTAGCTAATGCGCTGCTCCCACAGCCCTCTTGCACTGAGTTATGAAAGGAGCTGAAGAGCAGGGATGGCCCTGGAGCCTGTGGTGCTTTATTGCTCCCTCATTCCTGCTCCCTCATTCCTGCTCCCTCCTTGAGGTTGGGCATACCCTCTTTCCCAGCACAGCTGCTGCCTTCCACAAGCCTGCCCTAGGATGGCTTGTGTCCCACTTGTCTGCCTTGACCCTAGTTTCCCATACCAGGACAGACATCCCACATATGCTCCCCAGACAGCTCGTTAATGGGGGATCAAACCAGAAAATTCATACAGCAAGTTTCTAGCTGCAGCTCTCTGAGACACTGTGTTTTCAGGACATGGTTTTGGATACAAACATCACTCATACCCTGGCCATTGACAACCTTGAATGTACCTTAGCAACACAGCCAAAAATGAGAAGCCTCAGGCACACAGACAAGTTACCGTGGGGTGACAAGTTGCTGTGCGTCAGATACCCTGCAACAGCTGCCTGCACCAATGCTGTTAATAAATGTCTGCAAAAAAAAACTTGTGACTGTGATTTGCTATGCCACAGACTGAGAATGTACACAGTTACTGCACATCAGCTGATAGGAGGTAATTTCTTTTCTGCTTTCATCCTGTCTGGCCCCGTAGTATTTTGCTGGTCGACTGACAGTCCCTGTGTAGGCACAGCCTGTGGATGGCTGGAAGCTTGTTTCTGTAATTTCCCACTTCCCTCCTGTCTGAAGGACAGCCTGGCAGTGTGTATGCAGACGTGGGTCTGGCAGATGCTGGTTGGCAGAGAGCCTAGGGAAGCACCCGTGGAGTGGGAAGGAAACTGGCTGTGGTTTAGTGGTTGGGCAGGGGTGGGAAACGCGGGGATAGAGAGAGAAAATTTATGCAGATGTTTCTCAGTGCAGTGGAGACAATGAAGGTTCACTGGAGCTGGAATATAGTAGCTGATGGTGTGTGATTGTGGTTCTGAGGGCACTGACAAGAGAAAAAGCTGTCATG
This sequence comes from Strigops habroptila, assembly GCF_004027225.2. Taxonomy (NCBI): domain Eukaryota; kingdom Metazoa; phylum Chordata; class Aves; order Psittaciformes; family Psittacidae; genus Strigops; species Strigops habroptila. Next base: position 102,843,826 of record NC_044278.2, read on the forward strand.
TCAAACAGGATCCTCAGCTCACTCTCAATAAAAGCATAAAGATATTGGGGAGAGAGAGGGAAGCAAACCCTGCTTGTCCTCTTTTTTCACCTTCTCTTCGAAGGCTACAGTAAAATAGGAAATTTAGAAGCACACTGAAAAGAAATTTCAGTAAAGTATCTTCTCTGAGGACAAACTGTGAATTCATTTCAAGACTAAAGTTCAAAATTACTTTACTGCTATACCATTTTCTATACCAAAGGTGTTCTACTGCTACTCAGTGTTTCAAATCAGCTTATTTCAAAGCTTACAGTATTACCTAGTTATAGTTCCCATATATTCAGAACCTGTGCACCATATATATCTAGTTAATGCTTTCAGTAATAAGGAAATAAATTGTTTCAGTGAGAAAATAACTATTGCAGATATTTGCTTGCAATACAAAAATGTTTGGGTCAGAGAAGAACTCCCTCAAGGAGGGGAGTTGGGGAACAGACTGAAATAAAACCAGAGATATACACAGAAACATGCATTATATCTTTATTTATCACAGTAACCAGCATGAGAGTTCAACAAATCTGCACTGAAAAACATCCAGCTCAAGATCCAGTGTTTTGCATTTATTATAGATCTGTCTGGATAAAAGTGTTGGATTTTTTCCTGTAGTGTTTTAAGTGATTGGGACATGCCTTTCACAAATTGAACTCTCCTGCTTTCTTAGAAATGTTGGACACTGCTGGCTGGCAGGTCACACAGATTCCACCAGAAACCGGTACTGTCTTACTCAGGTTGACTACATACAACAGCAGAGATTAAACCAAGCAAAGCCCTGTGGGGATAATAGATGGGGAAAAACACACATTCCAGAATTTGCTGGATTATTTATAAGATGTGATAACTTTAAATAAGCTGTTTCTGTAGCAGCTCATGATCTTCTGTATTTCTGATATTTAGGTTGGGGTTTTTTTGTCTCCTGGGTTTCTCACAATGCAGGTTGGGAGTTTTCTCTTTGTTTGCCTTCCTTCCCCTAATATCAACAAAATGTCTGGAATTGGCACTGACACTCTGGATGCCTGAAGAAGCAATTTTTCAAATTGAGCCATGTGCAATTTAATTTCTCTCGGGGTCTTAATAATCACAATATCCTTCAAACATAAGGTACAAAGCTTTTCAGAAAGAAAGCTTCAATTTTTACATGTGTGCCTTTTTCCCCTGCTAAAGATCTCAAATTCTCAAAGCAACAAAGGCAGAAGCAACTACTTAGTTATCTGAATTTGTGTATCATCATTGTTTATTATTTATATCCCAGTGGCATTGTATTATGCACAGTACAATATAGATGCAGACAGTCCTCTCTGCATGATACAGCCAGCCTACAGCCATAACTATAGCTAATAAGAAAAAGGAAAGGGAGGAGGGTCTCTTTCCGTCAGTTCATCACCTTTAAAATACTGGCATTTGGGCTCAAGATTCCTGGTCTGTATCCATGGAAAATAGTGATAGTTACACACTTAAACAGCTGAGATTTTCAAGGACTTCACCAGAGATGCAATTTCAGCAATTTCAGCTTCATTGCTCTATGTGGAAGCCCCAGCGAGTAAGTTACAAACATGGGCTGCGTATTCCTGTGAATCCTAATGGCTCGAAGACAGAGGGCAAGTTTGACAACCCCAAGTTACTATGAAATAAAACAAACAAAACCCCACCTTGTGTCATGCAGGCTATGCTCATGAGTTTTAGATGTGCAAGTCATGGTTTCAGGGGCTGCAGACTTTGCCCCTGCATTTGTTACAGCTGCCTCTGAGTGGGGCAGCAGTCTCATCACTGACAGCCTTCTTTAGGTTATTCTGCAATGCATCAAGAACTGCATCATTAAAATCTGTACATTTAAAAGGATTAATCAGCAAAATTCTCAGCTTTTTCTTTTACTGTTAGAGAATGGTTAAACAAATTGCCAGTGTATCCTGAAATGATGGGCAATAAGCACTCAGTGAACATTGAACTGGTTGGTCTCTGGTTTATAAGCTGTTGCATTGGGCTCCCATCAGAAGGAGGATCAGATATGTCAAGAATAATTAAAAATGTTATTTGCAAATATAATTAACTGTTCCTTTATGATGGGAATGGTTTGCTTCTTACCCCTCAGGAACTTTCACCTGGTTGGCTGAACAAAAGAAGGTTTCTTCATTTTAAGACTTGGATATAGGAAAAGGATCCTAATGTATTTTTTTTCATAATCTCCTTGTTCCCCCCACTTTTCCCTTTTTACCTTTGTTACATAACACTGTGTCTTATGCACTGCCATTTATTTAGGAGGAGATAGGTGCACTTTGCTCCAGAACATACCACTGCTAGGAAAAGACACATAAGGTCTAACTGTGGGGAAAAAAGGGCTGAAAAAAAAAAAAGTACTCCAACTTAGAATCAAGCTGTGTTAATCTCCATGTGAAATATCTATGCAATTAATTAAACATTAAAAGAGAAGACTGAAAGCTGCCAGCTGGGTCATCCAGTAGCAAAAGATGCAGGAGGACAATAGTCCTCTTTAGTGATCACCTAAACCAGAAGTTACCCTCACTGCCTCCTTGCTACCTAATACATCTCAAGAATTCACAGGCTAAAATCTGCCTGACAGCTTAATTCTCCCTTCTGTCAGGACTTTCTACGATTCTGCCTTTCATAGGTGACATAAGTCCTCCCTCACCAAGCCACCAAATTCCTCAAGACTGAGCTCTCTTACGTAGTCTAGCTCAGCATACATAGCATACAGCTACATGGGCCCAGTTAATGAGCAGGTTTATAAAAACCTGCTGCACTGTCACATCATCCCTCCTCACACACACCACCTGTTTGCTGGCTCATCTGTTTTGGGGTTTTTTTAACCCATCCATCTGTTATGCCTTCCACTGTCTTCACTGGTAAGCTCTGTGCTACATTCTTGGACAGTAGCTAGCACAAAGCGACACCTGCCAGCACCGAGGTATTAAGTTAGCAGTAGGGTGATAATACCAGGACACTGCTCCAGTACTGTTTCCACCTGAATCAGCTGAACTTGCTTACCTAAAGGAAACAGCCTGTTAACGTATTCAGGATCTTTATTCATGGCACAATTAACTGTTTCTACATTACATTACAGATTTTATTTGCACAGCAGTACATCTTTCCTGCATTAATCAGCAAAGCACTGACCTCTTGGTAGGTAACAACAGACGGGCTTGCTTTTGCTCTGTAGCAGTGACAGCTCCCTGCAATGCTGTAATAAGCATGCTGTGACAACCAGTAATGACACCAGCCAGAAGACAATCTGAAAAACACTACTGTAATGTTGAAGTGAATTATACATTTAACCCTGTAATCTCTCTACAGAGAACATAGCATTGAACCCACATCCAGCCTTCCTCTGCAAGCAGGACCCCATGCAGCTGCACAGAGCTGGACTGGGACACTGCCTGCTTTGGGTGGGCAGAATACGGCCGGAAGGGAACTGTGTGAAGGCTGGAGGTTTTGGTTGCTTCTCTAGCAAGCAGAAGTGTCCCTTGTATGCTACATACAATGGTGTGTCTATACAGATATATATTTATATATGTTCACACAGGTGATTACCTCAGCACAAACTAACTGGGGAACCAGATGCCTTTTCTCCATCTCTCCCAGTCAAGTATGCATATGGCCAAGGTGCCAAGTAAGCAAGCAGAATATTTGTTACTCTCTCCTTTTATCTAAAGGAACTTAAGCTATTAGTATTTTCTTTCTTTTAAACTTCCATGTCACATTTGCAGGAAAAAATTTCTCTTTCCCTGTGTCTGGGAGTCTTTGATTTATGGAGGAAATAACCACTTGTCTTAACTTTGACCTCAATTTGAAAGCAATCTGACTGTTTGGACAGGGGTTGAAAAAGGCTAGTGAGGAAACACACCAGCGTCCTAGAACCATTTAAGCTTTTCACTAAGCATTGGCCAAGTAAATCCCAATTACTTACTCCCTTACGAGCTCAAGAATGTATCCTACAAAAGATACATAATCAGGAAAATAACCATGACTGCTTTTTTTAATCTCCCCATCATGTACATGCCCATTCGAGGCACTGAAACCCAACAACCTTAAAAATAAAAAATACTCATTGGTTTGATGGGTTTGATTTCTAGGGCAGGACTTCACAGGGGACCTGCTCAAAACAGAATAAAGAAAGGGGATGAAACAAAGTGCCTCCAGACTCCCAGGACTGGGTGAATTTTCCCTTACAGCAATGTTGTGATACAAGTTGACATTTTTCATACAGATCTATTGACACTTTTTGAAGTTCAGTTTACATCTCAACAGCTCTAGGTCAGTGCTGCAGAACAAGAGAAGCTAGGTGGGTTGGGGTGCTCTCTCAAAGTCCTGGTTGTTTTAAATAGGCTTTTTTACAGACATTTAAAGAAATTGAATGTTCAATTCATGAAATGTTGCAGTACAGACCATTTCCTTTTAATTAGTGAGGACATACAGCCTGTTAATACTTTTCTTTCCCATTCATTCCATCCTGTTTGTATCACAGATTTCTGCTACTTTTCTTATGAACCATGCCTCTAACTTAAAGTTTTCTGAACTCCTTTCATCCTCATTGTAAAGACAAAAGAGCCAATTGCTCTGTAAGAAAATGATCATAAAATAAAATGTGTTTTCCCTGAGTCACACAGCTTGTTCCACGGAAGAAGTAGCTAAATGCTTCTGACATTGCTAATAGGTGCCTAATACAAAAGAGAGTACACAAAAGAGAAGTAGCCTGCTCTACAGACTACTGGCACAGACACAAGTATTACTCTGTGCAGGTACCTAAAATGCAAATATGGTCAAATCCGTATTTGCCTGCAGCTTTGCTAAAGTTACAACAGGAAGGCTTTTGTCTCCTCTGCTTTCTTTAATTAGTGTCACATCCATTACTGAGCTGCAGCAATCTGGCATTCCAGGAAACAATGTCTGGCTGTTGCTAATCAGAAAGAGAGCTGTAAATCAGAGAGCAAGGAGAGATTGGTTTTAATTTGTGCTTATGGGAGTCTGATATTTAAATACTGACCTTAAATATCTGCTCCATGGAGAGCTACTGCTGCACACTAATCCTAAACTTACCAGTCGCTGAGGTGCAAAAAGACAAAAAGAGCAAGGAGAGGCATAATGCTGAGTGACATAGCACTGGGACTGCCATACCCTATGCAGGAGTGCGCTCACCCGTGAAGCACACTACACCAATATTCACCCCCGATACACAGCCTGTACTATTCCAGCTGAGGAAGAACTAGCTTCAGACAGCCCAGCTTTACCACAGATCCACTCCCACATGCCCAAAGAGAAAGTTATATGGAACAGCAACACAGGCCATTAGAGAGAGTTACGAGGCTACCATCGGTTTTGCCACTTGGTACACGATTTTCCTTGGCTATGATGATTCATACCGAGACATTTCGTTGACTCATCTTCCATGCAGTCTCTTAACCAAAAAAATAAAAGAAAAGAGATACCATATAAACTTAGGAAAGTTTTCTGAAGTACCTCCCTCCAGCTTAACACACTTTTTGATTATGTATCTTCCTATCTTTGTTGCCAGGTGACATGAAGTCTTCATGATCCATTCAAGCTGGCTGTGTTTTACAATACTCCCTGCTGGAAAATGGCACTCCAGAATGCAGATGCCCTTCGAAGTCCACAGTCAAGAACAAAACCTCCATACCATTATCAGCAAGTCTCAAGTCCCTCTTTGCTGTGGCCCCTTATACTGGGGCTCTTCACAGGGATGGCTGTAAAATGGATTAGTGAATACTTTTTTAAGGTGCAGTAACACAGTTTAAGGTCCTGTCCGCCCTTTAGAAGTCTCAGTAAAATATATACATTACATTTTGTTTTTTAAATAAACCAGTAAAAATCTTTCCTGTATCAGTATGTAAAAATGGATATTTCCTATATTCCATATGTAAAAATCTTTCTAAAATCAGATTGTAGAAAACATATTTTTGGTAAACTCAAAAGTACAAGGAAGTCTCAATCGGATAGATATAGAAGCTCTCCTTTTTCCATAAGATAAGTATTTATGTTCATGTAACTTCTATGAGGTTTCATTAATATCTCATAACTATAATTAACAACCTTGTGGCACCTTCCTGAGGCATGGTAATGCTGCTGTGTCCACTTTAGACAGGAGGAGCTGAAACACTGGAAGGCTAAGGTTCACCACATTGGACTTTAAGTCACTTTGTCCAAAAGAGTATCCTGGGCTCCCTCCATCATGAACAGAAAGAGAAGCAAGCACATCCAAAGGCTGACAGGTCCTTCTTAAAATAAGTAAATTGAAATTACTCTCAGGGATTATCTAACCCTAGACTAGAAACAGAGAGAAACTGGATGGCTGGAGAACACAAGACACTAACTTTGTTCCCAGGTGAGGTCTCACAAGAGTGGAGTAGAGGGGGAGAATCACCTTATATTTCTCAAATGCCAAGCCCACATCTTAACTACTGAGTAACATAAAAGAGTAGAAAAGACACTAAAATCAATGATTGCTAAAGATCCCCTTCAATGGATTTGATGCAATAAGGAAACTATGAAATGAGTTTATCACCAATTCTACAATACAGGTACTAGAGATGCAGACCAAAGTGGCTCCTTTGAAAGCACTTGATAGGTACAATGACATGTGAGAAAATTATTGCATGTAAAAATGGTAAAATTAGTGACAAGGTTGAACACTAGAAACAACTTTTCAAAAATGCATGCAGCAAGTCATCACACACAGACAGGTCATGCAGCTCTTAGTTGTTTTTTGAATCCACCAGAATAGAAAATGAAAAAGTAAGGCCAAAAACCAGCCTGGATTTTTGGACAAAATGTACCAATCAACCAACAATATGAATTTGAGGAATCATCTGGTTTGTTTGAAACATAATTTTTCTTGTTTTCCTTTACTTGGCTTCTATTCCCTTAAAATAGTCCCCTGTCACAAACATTTCCTGGAGCTTCTACATGAAATATGGCAGCTTTTAAGTAACACAAAGACAGGAGAAAGTGAACTTGCATCCAAAGAGAAAGGAAAGAACAAAGCTACAAGAGCACAGTTGTTTTTTAAGTGCATTAGAGTCATCTGAGAAAATTCCCATCAGTTTGGCTAGTTATACTGTAGTTTTTCCACAACATTTTTTTTCCAGAAGAAATGAAGTGTGATACCATGAACTGTGTTCAAAACCAACTGCTATCGCTGATTTCAGTGGAGTCATTTGGAGGGTAAAGCTAGTGCAGAATTGCTAACTGAAAACAGGTGTTTCGAACAGACAGAAATGGGGTGGCCAAACCATAGGTCTATTCAAACTAGTATTAAATGTATTCCATATTTTGGAAACCAAGTTGCAGCCAAAGTGGTTTGGGTTTAACATAGTGAGCGGTTTTGTGTATTTCACTTTTGCCACAGTTTGACAACATCCAAGGTAATCAATCATGAATTTCAGATAGAGTTCTGGTTTCTGCAGGGCTTGGTTTTGTATGCTATGGTACAGCTGAGAAATCTATGAGGAAGATTCTTTTCTTTTCCTTTCCAAACCTGGCTGTTTTTCAACATTCATACTCATTCTGAAATCAATTCAGATTGATTCACTTCTAATTAGCACGCTCATATGTATCTACTAGTTTAAAGAGGAACTGAAATGCTTTACAATAAATGTATTCCAAACATTGCTTGACTCTGGCAACCATAGTTTACATACTGCACAGACAGTAAAATGTCAAGCACTAAAAAATAGACCAAAGAATCCATTCTGTGGAATTGATACACAAGTATACCAGAGCAGCTACAGAGGAAAAAATAGCAGAGTGCTTCTACGGTTTAGAGGAGTAGTTCCAGGCAGCTTCTCAATACACTCGCCATACAGTCTCTTGCGCTTGTTTCTACAAGATGGGAAGCCATACAAGAATATTTAGGTCAAATAAATAATACATATCTCATAAATAGTACAAGTCAGTGGGTGCGTCCTTGGAGGTTTCTCTTTAATGGACAACATTTGTATCCTGAACATAGATGCAAGTGTGTTTTAGCCATTTATATCAAGATGTGCTGGTTTTGACTAGCGTAAAATTGATTTTCTTCATAGTAGCTGTTATGGGGCTGTGTTTTGGATTTGTGCTGGAAACAGTGCTGATAATTCAGGGATGTTTTAGTTGTTGCTGAGCAGTGCTTACACAGAGCGAAGGCCTTTTCTGCTCCTCACACCACCCCTCCAGTGAGTGAGCTGGGGGTACACAAGGAGTTGGGAGGGGACACAGCCAGGGCAGCTGACCCCAACTGACCAAAGGGATATTCCATGCTTTATGACATCATGCTCAGCATGTAAGCTAGAGGGAAAGTTGGCCAGGGGGGCCACTGCTTGAGGACTGGCTGGGCATCAGGCGGTTGGTGGTGAGCAATTGTTTTTCGTTTGCATCACTTGTCTTTCTTGAGTTTTATTTCTCTCTCCCTTCTTTGTTATTTTCTTTTTCATTATCATTATTGTTGTTGTTGTTATTATTATTATTATCATAGAATCATAGAACGGTTTGGGTTGGAAAGGACCTTAAGATCATCTAGTTCCAACCCCCCTGCCATGGGCATTATGTCAATTATTAAACTGTTCTTATCTCAACCAACAAGTTTTCTCACTTTTACCCTTCCAGTTCTCTTCCTCCCATCCTGCTGGGGGGAGCGAGCAAGCAGCTGTGTTGTGCTTAGTTGCCACTGGGGTTAAACCATGACACAAGAGTACTAATGATTTGTAACATGTTCCTGTTATTTTATCTACATATCCAGAAGGATGCACTTATCAAAACAAACAAACAAAACCACTGGAAAAATAAAAACCAAGGAAACACATTCCAGGCACAAACTAATACATCCTGGGTCAGTTACTGGTTGTTAGATCTCCTTCCCTCATAAGCAGGGCTTTTATCAACTCTTCTCTGGTTACTGAGTGGTGCAGAATTTTCTTCTTTCACTAGTCACAGATCCAAATTGATCCTGAAACAAGGACTAAACTTAACGACCAGATTCATCATTTAAAGAAGAACACTCAAAAAGCATGGCAAGTTAGGAATCGAAATGCAGACAGAGAGGTGGAACCATCCTGAGTGCAATGACTGAACATTCCAGCTCCTATTGTTTATTTATCTATTGCTTCTCTATATCATATTGGTTTTTTTACATTCCTATTCACTGTCATCCACCTACTATCAAGGATGACCACGTGTTCTCAAACTCGCTGCTGCTCACAACTTGCCCTGCTTAGCACACACAGGAATAATGCAAAAACAGGCTGGTCTCAAGCTGACAATGAATATCCATAGAATTACTCAAAAACATCTAAGAGGAAGAAATACTTAAGCTTGAATGCCTACAGTTCACGGCTTCAAGCATTTCTGCTGCAGGAATGTTACAGTTGCAAGGGCATAAGCAAAGGTACATCTACTTTTTCTCATACAACAGACTCCATACGGGAATTCAGAAACTTCTCATGTTGCAGTTGGTCAGCATCGTACTTCTTCATCTGGCCACTTAGCTCTCTTCTGTCCTGTTTCATGTGCTATAAACCATCACTGTGCCACAGAGGTTTTGAAAGAGAAAGATAGAAAGAAGAAATGTATCACTTATTGCATCCATAAATGAGGATGAAGGATTATTACAGCTTCTGTTCAGGCCATCTCTGGGGTGGTTATTGGCACATATAGCAGCTCTCCTGGGGCCAGCTGAAACCTAACAGGTTACAGCAGCCTTTGTAGCAAGACTTAAAAACAGCTAGAGGAAGTGACAAAGATACAATAAGCAAGGCTAGATTCCGCAGTGCTGTGAACGAGTACGTTACAGTGTGTTAAGCTATCAGTGTGGACTAATTTTACACAAAGGCACTGGAACAGCATTACTCTAGATTCGGAAGTGGTGCTTTCCCCTGGGAAGGCTCCCAGGAAAGCCATTTCTGATGGCTTTTGTCCCACCCCCCCTTCCCTCTCAACCCACGGAAGGAGTGCTGTATTTCCACCCCTGCCAGAGAGAGAAAAATGAGAGAAAAATCATTCTCCTGGGCTTGAGATCCCCAAATGCTTTTAGTGGTTGTGATTTTCCCAGTGAGCAATTTTTAACACAATGAGCAGATAAAATTACACTGCAAGCCATCAGACTGAAGGATAGAACCTTTATCATAATCAAGCATCATTCTCACAACAGTTTCATCTCAGGAATCCCTTGAATATTCAGTCCTTTTAAAGCAAGGGACAGAGAATGCTGAAGGACTCTACATTCACACTGTACGCGAGAACTCTGTCTATGCTTATTGTGATGAAAAACACTGTATGTATTTACTGGGCACGTATTTACTGTTCTATCAGGGTAAGCCAAGGCTGCGAGTATTCGCAGTGACGTGTACAGCAGCTGTACAGTTGTGCTGTTTACACCATTGCTGTATCAGCTATGAGTTCCCTACCAGAACTGTGGGATAATTAATTATCAGTCAGACACTGAACCCAAAAATGTAGAAGTGACATTGAGTGGTTACAGATTTATCGCCGTGTAAATGAAATCATGATGAACTGCCAGCTCTGCTCGTCATCCTTTTCCTCCTGATCCTGAATCCTTCTTCCTAGTGCTATTTTTTATCCACATGGCTGCTGTGAGTAACGATTTCTCTTACAAATCTTCACAGGTTCAGATACTTAATCACACACCTCCTGCATCCATGACCAGGGTAGCAGCCTTACAGACCTGACTTTTTAAGGCCAGCTTTCAATTATCAGCTCTATGGGCGCATATTTTACCATTCCTCTTTCCTTCACAGTTTCTAAATGTCAGATGTATAAAGCATTTGACATTTAGGGATACACCAGCTTTATAACAACTCCCCCAACTTATGACCATGCACTAATTTTCAGACAACACATGCTAATAAGCACATAATTTTCAAGCCTTAATTTCAACCCTAATATACATAATTTTAAATTATCAATTTAAAGCATTTTAAAATTTAAATGAGAACTGTTGCTAGTATAAAAATATCAAATTATAAGCATGATCACTGAAACAAAAATATGACTGAGCATCTAATTAACATGTGTGCATATAAATGTCACAGTAAGAACTGGCACTGGTTACAAATAATTGATTTGTGACTAGATATGTTCTCGGTGAACTTCAGAAATCTGTAACTCAAAATCATTCTCATTACAGAGACTGGCCATCTTAGCTGAAAATATTCCTGTGGATGAATAAGCCATGAAAATTAATCACTTTTATGGCCACTGAAAGAGGTTGTTCTGGGTCACTGTCCGGATAGTAAAACGTTAGAAGCCTGTGATCTAGTTTATTATTCATCATAGGCAATAGTTAGTCCTACAGATATTAAAAATAATTTTCTGTCTCTTCCGGAAACAGAAATTGCTCTTGAGACCTCTGCAGCTCATGAAGCTTGAATGCCGAGTCCAATAATTGGATTAATATTTGTCTGTAAAATAGAAAATTTATTAATAAATTGTTTATCAGTATTTGAGATGGGCATCCCAAAAGAAAACACATCTACCAACATAGCTCTTGAAACCTCAGTATTGCTGCAATCACATGGAAATTCAGAATTTAATCATTATCAGTATGATTTACAGTACAATTATTCTGAAATGCTTGAGCCCAGCAGTTCTTCAGCAAACCTCAGTAGATGCTTTGATAGTGCAGGAAGGCCAAAGTTAATGCCTAAAAGAGAAGGGCAGAAATTAGCATACAAACCAAAATCAAATCATATGACTATTAAAAAATGTGCTCATAACTGGTTTGCTCCCAGAGGCATGACAAGACGAATGCCAAATAGTATATCCAATCATTTCCTCATATAAATTAAAATCTCACCCATGTTTAACACATAAAAATATGTTAACTAGGGAGATAAAATTTTACTGTCTTTACTTCTAATGTACAGGACACACATTAAGCAAACTTCATCATGAATACATTCCTAATCACTGCATTTCTTGGCCTGTGCTAAAGGTATTACGTGAAGACTTCTCCATGATTTTGAAGAAACTCCAAACTATTTCCTTCTCAACCCCAGAAAGTCAGTATCAGGAGTGCCTTACATTTTTCATCACTTGGAACAACAGAAAAAATATTTTTAAGCACCAAAAGAAACCTAGCAACATTTACTTTTTACCATGCTAAAAAGCAATGTAATATTGCCCATTACAAAGTCTTCTTGATTTTTGTTCTGTTGCTTTCAATATTTAACTTTAGTGAAATTTACACAGTTTATACATTTGTTGCCCAGAGAGCCATTGGAATCTCCATCTCTGGAGATACTCAAACTGGACATGGCCCTGGGTGACCAGCTGTATCACTGGACCTGTCTCTTGCTAGGGTTTGATCTAGAGCACTTGTCAATACTAACTGTAACATTTCCTGAAGGGTTTTGGAGGAGAAAATGAGCTGCTTGTATTTGAAGCTTGAGAGGCAAGGATCGGCGGAGGTTTGTTAAGAGAGGATTAATATGTTGAAAGCACTGCTCTAGGAAAGTGACCTCTGCAAGCAGCATTCTGGAAGCATACCAGCTGCAGAAGGCTGTGTTTGTTGAGCTTGGATAGAATTATGCTACAATGATGAGAAGAGACTAAGCAAGGCCTATCACCATACAGGTGGTCAAGAAAGGCAAGTATCATAATCTAAAGGTCATAGATCGAGTCTGAATGCAAGGAGACAAACAAGTCTGAGTTGGAGAATAATCTCTGACAAATAGCTAGGATGGTGACCAGTGCCCAAGTCAGGAAGTAACTGGGAAAGTCAAGTGAGGAGTGGAGACCAGCACTGTCAATCTAAGGCAGTTTTATCTCATTACTAAATGTGCTCCCTTTCAACAAAGTGGACTGAAAATCTTCTGCTCCTGTCCAGAATTCTTTCCTTCACTCACACAGTCCTTAATAAATATATACATGTGTATATATATATTTCCTTCTTTTCAAGATGACAGGGTGGAATAAAGCACAAATTTTAACTTGTCTTTGTCGTCATGTCTTGGCAGAAAACTAAAAGCAGTTCTGCTACTGCTGCTCTATTAACCTGGTCATATATGGCACCCATTGCTGGTATGGCAGTAAAATTATTAACATTTAAGATTTGAGAGGTCTGGCTAAGTTTATTCTATCTAAAAGAACATTCCTTTCATACAAAAGCTAACAGTGATTATCTCCAACTCTCTACGTCATTAACTATGATCTCTGTTAATAAAGCTTCTGTCTGACCTGTCCTAAATTGTACTTGTGTTATTACACATTTGGAGTCCCCAGATCTCCGACACTGGCATTAGCTGATACGCAGTTCAGAAAGTGCTCGCATTCAGAGTGTAACTGCAAACTTTTTCTTTCCAGTGGATTTGTCCCAGGAAAAACGCAACTTTCATTTGAATACATGGATTAAAATGGAGCATCACTTTCATACATGTGATCATTCTGTGAAAGACACGTTGGATCCATGAAGAATTTCTGAGATGCTTTCCTCTTTGACACGAAAGGGGAAGTCAAACTCTTCCGTTCAATGGATTCTGCCACCAGCCAGGCCCACAGTTAAAACCCGTTCACCGAACATCACATGTAATACAAAGCAGTCATCAGACAATAGAGCTAATGCTTCTGCATGAGGAGTGCATCTTGTTGGACAACCCCTGCACCCAACGTCCGCACACAGCTAACATTTCCCATGTCACGCACTGAAATACATTTCACTTGCATTTTTAAAATGACATTTGTGAGTTTACAAACAGTTTCAGGGGTGCCATGCTCAGGCCATAAATGTGTGTAGCTTTCATTTCTTTCTTTTGCAGCTTGATTATCAGAGGGGTTTGTTCAGACACCACGGCAGCATCGCCTGCAACAGCTGCCAGTTCCTACATTCCTAATGGTAACATTATCTTTAAGCATTGTTACCACAGTTTCCACCAAGGTACAAGTATGAACATTTAAATCACCATCTATATGTCACAGCAATATAGTCACTTGCCCTTCTGTCAGAGAAGTTGATTGTGTCATCTATTATAACTGAACACACTCTTCAGATGTGTTCTCATAAATATTCCCCATGCTCTTAAGAGCCATGATGCCCATTAGCTCATTTAAAATAACTAGAATTATCAACATGCCTCAAATCATTTTCATCTGTGGGATGTTGCTCTGGCAGCAAACAGAGCAACCCAATACAGCTGCAAGCCATCCTCTCCACTTCAGCACAGTCAGGATAATGGTCTGTAGTACAAACTTTTCCCAGGATAACACACACCTTTAAGTACTTTTATTATGCTTGTCTTCTTTCGTGTTCTAAGAACCCTGAGAAGTGAGCGCACTGCTCGTGTCCTCTGTGGTCTTTTGAAGAACTTCAAGTACTTTGTGGTGGCCTAAAGGAGCTCAGTGTCTCTCACATTCATCGCATGCTTTGTTCCCAATTAGTAAATGAAGACTGTCAGGAAAGCACTTTTTGTAGATGTAATAGCCAAAAGGCGCACACAGAAGTAGAAACAAAGTACACTGTCCTCAGTTCCAGAATAATCCAGCCATGACAAATCATCCAAAAACAGAAGAGAAAAAGGCTATTTAAAGTACATATGCAGAAGAAGTAAAAGAAAATCAGTATGTTGTGTTAAAGGAAGCAGGGAAGAGTCACAGTAGCTACCAAAAAAACCATGAGACATACATGCAGGGAAACAGATGACTGTGAAGACGCTGAATACTGAGCTGTTTATCAGACAGGAAAGAAAGGAGCCCACTAGCAGAGGACAACTCCTCAGAGCAGCCTTGGCTGCTGAGAGCATTTGGCACCCAAGGGAAAAGGGTCCGTTTTCAAACATCTAAGACCATCAGAGTATCATGTTCTTTTACCTGAAGAGAACAAACTGTGAGTTATAAGAAATTTTTCCTTGCTATAATATATATAAAAAAATCAATTGCTACTACTTTTGGGTAAGGTTTTTATTCTGGCTTGTGCCCATGTAGAACTTATATTTGATAAGAGCATCTTCCAAAAAGGTAGTAAAAGGAAATGGAAACATTACTTGGATGTGTTGTTCTAGTGTCTAATTATCTTGCTACTAAATGTTTGAGCTAAATTTTGAATTCAAACTTCTCTAACCTCAGCTTCCAGACACACTTTTCTGTTAGATTTGAGAACCATGCGAAACTCTGGTGAAAGTATGCTGTAATCCAGTCATCTCTTGATCTTCTTTTAAACTCACTGAAGAGAGTAACTTCTATAAATCCTTCATTATGAGACATTTTCTCAGGTCTTCAGTGTAATCTCTGTGACTTTTTCCCACATTATCTCTCATTTTTCAGTAGCATTTTAAAACATGCTGACCTGAACTGTACCCAGCTTTCAAACACTGATCTCATTAGTTCCCTATCCAGAAGCAATATTACCTCCCTGTGTCTGTTAATGATTCTCCTTATATCACAGCAGCCCTCTTTGTCACAGCTCTGCACAGGGAACTTGTATACAACCAACTACCTCCTGTGCAATGCTTTCCAGTACTTGAATCCCCATGACATAGGTACAACTACATCGCATCTTCTTAGAAATACAGTTATGCATTCAGCTAAATATGTCAAAAAGCAAGTTGTCTGACCAAGCTGTGTGCCCCAAAGCCTCCCTTTTTAGTGCCCTGCCTTCCTCTTCATGTACCATTACATCCATCTTTGCAAAATGTCCATTCTTTGCCCGTGGGTAAAGTGGTCCCGTGGGTTATTGAATAACTGTGAGGCTGGCACAGGCTCTGCTGGAAGCTGGTGTTGTAAGAGGTTGTAGCAAAACAGGTATTAACCCCCTGCACAAGTATTTTAACGAAAATTGGCACTTGTGTTATAATGACATGTGATAAGACAAGTGCCTTTCAAAAATCTGTTGCATCTGTGGAGGAACGAAATATATCTTCCCATTGTAATAACATCATGCCTGTGTGACAAGACTTATTTTCTATTATACTGATATAGATTGGCAAGTGTTCTTTCATTCTCCATTTTCTTTCTTTCCTTCCAAAATGGGCAAAGGACTGATTTGAGATAAGGGAATAAACCCAAAGCATTCTCTGTATAACCCTGCCTTTAGTTATACTCAGAACTATTTTCAGCTTGCCGAACAATTCAGAAGATACGAGTGAAGACTTCAACACTTGGTTCACTAACAGGAGAGAAAAAAGAAAGTGAAAAAAAAAGGTGAAATGTGCTGCGCAGTGCTCAGGGTGTTCCATTTCGAAGATTCTGAAAGGTCAGTAATAACTGCATGATTTTGTGCACGGGCAGAGTTTGGCTCATTACATGGTCTGGGTGTCTAAATGACACTCATGTAACACTGAAGATTAAATCAAAGTGAAGCTAGCTGCCTGTCAGAATAACAAGAAATGGCAAAGAGGAAGGAATTAAAAAGAAGTGACAAGCACAGTTACAGAACCTCAAGTCACTTCTCACTTTGCAGGACAGTATCCTTGAGGTAATTAAAGGCAGGCCCAAGCTAGGCAGAGAGCATTCACAGAGAAGATGGATGCACATTTGAAAGCAAAACTTGCCCATATTTATATTGCTAGCTAAAATGTTTAATGCTCAGCGACAGAGGAATTGCACAGAAAAGTTCAGGAACAAGGTAACTGAGCTGTAAGTACTTTAATACTGCCTCAATGTGACAGGATAAAAAAACCATAGCTCTTTATGCATGTGCATATAGAATTCTACCTATATGTTACCTTGCTGCTTTACTGGATGTTTGTTTTTCAACAAATTTTATGCTTAATAAGTAAAAGTTCATTGTTCAAAGCTTTTAATGCTTTTCTGAAATTTAAAATTCCTATTTAATACCACCGGGGATACTTAAAGAAGATTTTAAATCTCCTGAAAGAAAATTCTAACTAAAGCAATTTCTAAAATGCACACAGGCTGCTGTCATATATGTGGGTTCTTCACTCTTTATACAGCTCACCATTACAATCTGCAAGAGTTGTTACTAGAATATGAACTTTATTAATATTTTTATCTAAGTTACTGTGAGACTGAATACAGGGAAAAATCCAAAGGAAAAATAACTCCAGGTAAGAGTGTACTGAGGACTGTCACTTGACTAGGTGCTCCTTGAGGGTGGTTTTGGTTATTATATGGATTAAAGCCTAGGAGCCTATAAAAAGGGATTAAGAATGGTGGGTCCTAGGAAGCAGTAAGAAAGGCCTGATGGATTTGCTGAAGGATGGCCTGCTAGCTGGTAAGGCTCCTGGTGAAAACATATCAATGTTACTTACGGATAATATTTTCATCTTTGAACTGTGCTGTTTGGTTTCTATGGACAGCTCTATACCTACTCACTGCATCCCAAAGCCTGATGCTCATACTGTTCAGACCAGGAAGTCACTGGACCAGGTGATGTTTTCCATCTCCCGGCTGTATGAGCAGGCTTCCCACCCATGGTACACAGGGTCCTGGGAGCAAAGTGGCCACTCAGGAGGGAGGACATGGCTGGGGCATGGCCCTGAAGGAGCAGTTCCCGTATACTGCCAGTCGCAGCTACCCGAAGGGAAGAAGTGCATGGTCCTGAACTCATCCAGACCTCCTGGACATGGCAGGCCACAGACTGCCTGAAGAGTAACCTCCAAAGTATGCCCTCAGATAGATAACAGCACTAGACCTCACAGCTGATGCCTCAGGATATTGCAGTATTATGCAAAGTTGTATTGCGTTACCTGAGACAGGCTGGTGTGCCTCTGTGCATCACCATGGCAGTCGCAGCATCAGGCAGGGATCCTAGCTCCAGCCCAAAAGCCAGCACAGCCCGACCTCTGCTTCCTGTTCCAGCACTGAGCTGTTCTGTGCTAGCTGGGTCAGCAAACACCATCTGTAATCAGCATGCTCATGAGGGAGAGACAGGAATCAGTAGTAAGGCAGTGGTGCAAGAGCTCTTTAATGATGACCTTTCACCGTTTTTTGCATCTGTTAATCTTTGCAATGCCTAAAAAGAGATTTTCCTCAAAATTACAACTGTTCTGTAGTGCTACACAGTGAAGTCCATGCCAGTGCCATCTGCCCTAATGATGACAGTCCACCATCTCACTAAAAAGTGACAAAGTGGCAATACAGTATACAAGCATTAGCTTGTTTATAACGTGTTGTAATTGGAATGGAAATCATCTGCAAATTAACTAAGTGAATAAACACAGCTCTCCAAAGTTATAAATTAAAATATTTAATTGAAATGCTGGTCTTCTCCATTGGTGAAACAAATGTTACAACAGGATGAAGAAAAGCTTTTGCATTTTTAATGCCACCGTTCTGAATGTAAGAGGGCCAGTGCTGAAACACACCAAATATACTCAGTATAGATCACAAGAAAGCTTTTGTTACACTGTCACACATAAGAAATCAGTGGATAAAGGAGGAAGACGGCAATCAGCAGCAAGGAGATACCCATGTTTAATCCATGTTATAAAGCAGGTGGGTCACCAGAAATATGAATGAATCGTCTGGAATCACCCAGCAAGGTTTCACAAGGTGTAGCACAAGGGCTGAGGTAGACCTGAATGGAGGATGGCAGCCTGCACACATGCTGACCCCGTTACTCAGCAAGGGAGAAGGAAATTTTCCCTCCAGATTCCAGTCACCCCCCAGGGCCAGATTCTCCAAAGTGCTTTAGGTGTACGGTGGTGTAAATGAGGACAAAGCATGTTTTCTTAAAATGGCCCAGGCGCTTCTAAAGATCAACTCATTCCACTATTTTGGCATGTCCTGGAGGACACGCTTCTCTCCACTGACAGTATAGTGGACCCTGGGAGACTATCTTGTGCACACAAACATCTACATCTGGAGTCTGAAGCTGTTGGTGTCCCTCTGACCCAGAGATTTCTTTGCAAGTTCAGTCTCTAACTCACTTAAGTCCCACTGGGCTGCCTGCACTATCCAGTAGATATCAGCTCTGCAAATCTGGCCGTGTGTCCCTAATGTCACCTTCTGGAGACAGCAGGCATCCCCATGCCCAGGCTTCCCCAGCAGGCTCTCTGCCCGCTGTCAGGTGCTGACCTGATACTGCGAATCGCACCTTTAAATCTTTTATACTTGTATTATCATTTTCATATGAATCACAGCATCACAGGATGGTTGAGGCTTTCAGGTGCCTCTGGAGATGGTCTGGTCCATCCTAGTTCTGAAAGCAGGGTCAGTTAGAGTAGGTCACTCAGGAACATGCCATCAGGTTTTGAGTGTGTCCAGGGATGACTAAACACCCCCAGTTCCCTCAGCTGCTCCTCATCAGACTTGTTCTCCAGACCCTTCACTAGCTTCATTGCCCTTCTCTGGACCTGCTCCAGCATCTCAATGTCTGTCTTGTAGTGACGGGCCCAGAACTGAACACAGGATTTGAGGTGCAGCCTCACCAGTGCCCAGTACAGGGGGATGATCACTGCCCTGGCCCTGCTGGACACACCATTGCTGATACAGGCCAGGATGCTGTTGGCTTCTTGGCTGCCTGGGCACAAGCTGCTGGTGTTCACCTCCATCAATCAGCACCCCCAGGTCCTTTTCCAACTAGCAGCTTTCCAGCCGCTCTTCCTCAAGCCTGTAGTGTTGTGTGGGGTTGGTTTTCTTTCATCTGTCTACTAAGATTGCAAAGACTACAATAGTCCTACAGTGTCCAGTGCCACTTGATTTCATCTCCAGGTACTCAGAACACCAGTGATTTATGAGCAAAGAAGGCTTATGGGGGACCTTATCTCTTGAGAGGAGGATGGAGTGAGGAGGCGACTGGTCTCCTCTCCCAAGTAACAAGTGATAGGACAAGAGGTAACAGCTTCACGCTGCAGCAGGGGAAGTTTAGCCTAGATATTAGTCAAAATCCATTCACTGAAAGAGTGCTCCGGTATGGAACAGGCAGCGGTGGGATCACCATCCCTGGAAGCACTCAAAACCCATGTAGACAAATCCCTCAGCGACACGTTTCAGCGGTGGGCTCGGCTTGATGCTCTTAAAGGTCTTTTCCAACCTAAATGCTTCTATGATTTTAACCTTTATGGGCAACCTATAGGTCCATTCATAAGGGCAGTCGCGGGGGTACCTCAGGGGTAAGGCGGGGGGGGGAGAGAGGGGCGGGGAAGAGCGGGGGGGACGTTTGCCCCCCCCGCTCTTCCCCGCCCCTCTCTCCCCCCCTCCGCCCCTCCTCACCCCCCCCCTCCCACTCCCCAACCCCGCGCGCGCGCGCGCACGGCGGGACGCACCTGCGCAGGCGCGCGCGCGCAGGGGCAGCGGGGGGGGGGGGGGGGCGCGCGCACCTGCGCTGCGCCCTCGGCCTCGCGCCGCGCCGTGAGGGCGGCCGGTCCCGCTGCCGCCTTGAAGGGACCGCGGCGACCCTCTGTTGTTGTTCCTCTTCTTCCTCCTCCTCCTCCTCCTTCATTCCTTCCTCCGACACGCCGGGGGAAAGCCCAGGTGACCGCCGCCGGGTGGGATGTGTGTGTGTGGTGGGGTATGTGGTGGTGGTGGTGGTGGGGGGTGTGTGTGTGTGGTTTCCGCGTAGTTTGTAAGTTCTTCCCCCCCCACCTCCCCTCCTCGCCATCAGCCCGGGCGGGGTTTCCTCACAGGGGGTCCGTGAAGGATATATCCCACCCCCCCCATTCCTGACCGCTCCCTCTGTGACTGAACTAACCACACTTCGAATGGTGGCTGCTGAATACCGGGGTTTACAGCGCCCCGCAGCCGGTCCCCACCCCAAATTGCAGCACTTGGGCGGGGGTTTGCTGTTCTATGGGCTCCTTCCCATGCCTGTGCCTCCTTCGCTATGCAGGTGAAGGGAATTGCCGTTAGGAGCACTCAGCCTCCCTGTGCGGGTCCCTCAGCAGATGATCTCGGGCAGTTTAAAATACCCCTCTCTGTTTTGTTTGTTTGTTTGTTTTCTATTGTCACGTTTATGTAACAAGTGCCTGCCTGCACATTTAGGCTGGTGTTGCCGTCTAGGGCGTTGCATGCTCTGGGGGTGCTGTGTCCAGTGCTGTGTCTGAACATTAAAAAACATGTCTTTCTGTTGGAGAAGACAGGGGTTAAAATGAATGAAGATCTGAAGGTTAATTTGAGCTGGCTGCCTCAGGATCATGTAGAAGCCAGCTCTACCGAGAATGCCTCAGCCACAGGCTCCTCCCTGGTTCCTGTCGTAGACCCAGAGCCAGAGCTTTTGGTAAACCCCTGGGACATTGTCTTGTGTACTTCAGGGACCCTTATCTCCTGCGAAAATGCCGTTGTGGTTCTTATCATTTTCCATAATCCCAGTCTTCGTGCCCCCATGTTCCTCCTGATAGGCAGCCTGGCGCTGGCAGATCTCTTAGCAGGCATTGGATTGATCATCAATTTTGTTTTTGCATACCTTCTGCAATCAGAAGCTACGAAACTGGTTACGATTGGACTGATTGTTGCCTCTTTCTCAGCATCTGTCGGCAGCTTGCTGGCTATTACTGTTGACCGTTACCTCTCCCTGTATTACGCTTTGACTTACAATTCGGAGAGGACTGTCACTTTTACCTATGTCATGCTTATATTGCTCTGGGGAGCATCTATCTGTGTTGGACTGCTGCCTGTAATGGGCTGGAACTGCCTCAGAGATGAATCCACCTGCAGTGTTATCAGACCACTCACTAAAAATAATGCAGCTGTTCTTTCGGTCTCTTTCTTGCTTATGTTTGCCCTCATGCTGCAGCTCTACATTCAGATCTGTAAAATCGTGATGCGCCATGCCCATCAGATTGCCTTGCAACACCATTTCCTGGCCACTTCCCACTATGTGACCACCCGAAAAGGAGTGTCTACTTTGGCCATTATTTTGGGGACTTTTGCTGCTTGCTGGATGCCTTTTACGCTCTATTCTCTAATAGCAGATTACACCTACCCTTCTATATACACCTATGCCACCCTCCTGCCAGCTACCTACAATTCCATCATCAATCCTGTAATATATGCTTTTAGAAACCAGGAGATACAGAAAGCACTTTGGCTCATCTGTTGTGGCTGTATTCCTTCTAACCTGTCTCAGAGAGCAAGATCACCCAGTGATGTCTGATTGGCAGCTAGGAGGACGCTCCTTAACGTGTTACTTTCCAGGCGTTCTCGCGATGCTGTCTTTGGTTTAGATGTATTCGTTAAGTGGTGTGTGATGGGTTCATATAAAAACCACAGGATGCACTGACCTTTTTATAAATAGAAAACCCCAGTGACCAAAATGAATCGAATGGTTTAAGGGAGATTTCCAAAATCAAAATCATCAGTGTTCTCACAGATACGTAATGTTGCTCAGGGTCTTTTTGTTATATTACCCAGACTTTGTCATGTTTGCCACGATTTTACGTTGTTTGTTAATTAAAGGTAGATTGAAACAGCATACCTCCTTTGAAATTGTTTGTGTGATTGAGTTTAGTCATACTACATGTTACAGCCTATTGTCAGGGTATTTTTTTCCCCTCTTTAATTGTTTTTTAAAACAGGAGGAAAAAAACCAACAAACCCCAAGTCCTATTACCGCATTTGTATATCATCAGAATACTCTTCAAAATAATGGCCAATTGTACTGATTCATACGGTATTTATTGTCATAATGTCAGTGCAGCAAATTCGCTCTAGGTGAGGAAGTAACTGTATAGCTTTTTCTTTTACATCTTTGCATGAATTAGCTTGGTAATCATTTTAAAGGGTTACCTATTCTCTCCTGAGCTCTGCTGGATGTTAAAACAGAAGCTATGCTTTGCCTTCCCTTTCAAAAGTCAGTCATATGTTGCCGCTTCGGTAGGGGACATTAGAGGTCATTATACTATTAATTTTAAAAGGAATTCAGGGGGGATCTTCAAAATTTATGAAACAATATGGCCTTTCCTCAGACAAGTTTGTCTTTTTAGAAGCATAAAAGAAAATATCTAATAAAACAACCCATGAATTCTTGCAGTGCGTATTTAGCATCTACCCTAAATGGTTCCCGTTAAGTTTGTTATCAAGTCAAAACTATTGCTACTTGTTTCCATTGTTGTTCTATGTAATTTAAAATACTGGCATTTATAAATTCTCAGAGCGTATCTGGTTCGTAATCGTATGCAACAAGAACTGCAACACGAAACTATTTTCTCCTTTTCTGCAGTTTCATCCATTACAGATTGTAATTCTTCGTGCTGTATGTATGTCAGTTCACTTCATTGTAGGACGATAGTTCTGGTCTAAAAAGCAGAGCTTCCTCTCATGAATGTTTAAATTTCAAACCACTTCTAACCTTTTTACTGAAGCCACATTAGAATGCGCTAGAAATAATATTTCATTTTCTGATTTGAAGACATGATTGTCAGAGGGAAAATCTTCCTGACAGATGTTTTTGTGAAACTCAAAGTGTACCCTAATGTCAGTCTGTGCATGGGAGTTCATGGTACCATTTCCACTAGTGCTGATGGGAGCTCAGTGTGTTAATGCCCTGCCATCAGCAGGAGGTTATAGTCTTTCCAATGTCAAACTCAGCATACTGTATTGTTGCTTCAGTATCTTCCATTCCAGTTTAAATAAAACCAACAAACTCAAGTGTAAAAATAGCAATATTTACAGTTCAGTGAAAAATATACCTGTATAGTATAGATAGTAGAGACAACTGTGTTGCTGGTCTGGATTTTTCCAAATGGAATCTGTCCTTTTCACATGGACATTTGGATGACTGTCGCTTTTTGTGGCAAAGTTTCTGTGACGTGAAGAACCATATGCTATACACAAAGCTGAATCTCAAATGTGAATGAGTTGTCTGTAAACAAGGCTCTGTAGAGGTTTTTATGAGCAATAATTAATTTTAGTTGCAATGCTGGGCTCAAATTCCATTATTTACTTGGTTCAACCTTCATGATATTTGGTTCATACTTTGTAATCCGATTAGTTTAATAATTGCATGGCATGGTCCAGTAGAGCTGTGAACTTGCAGCTCCCATGGCTTCACTGCAATTTACAGATGCTCAGCACAGTTAGACTGTGACCCCTGCTCAGTGTAGGATATTGATGTTCTTTATCTACTTCTGACTGCTAATGAAACTCTGGTAATTGCATTTTGGTACAAATTTTTGTATAAGAAACAGCCACTTCATAAATATCCATGCTATGTATGCAAGCAGTTTTGCAAGTATGCAAAGTGTTGGAAATACGCCGCAGTAAAAAAAGTCGTGAGCTGAATAATATAGAGAAGCTGAAAAACATAGAGTGGTACTTTTAAAAGCAAAAAATAAGTTAGTTAATGCACAGTTGAGCCCCCCTCATCCTTTTCCTCCCAGTTGTTCTTCTGTATCAAATCGCTGAGAAGTGCAATGAAGATGAGCAGCTACAACTGTGACCAAAATTCAGTCCGGAGGGCAACTGTTGTTTTGCTTGCGCAGACCTGCTCTCATCCTCTTGTATAAACTCACAGGCACCAGTGGTTTTTTTTCCACAATATATGGGCGGTAGGAAAGCCAGGAAAAAAAACCCAGCACAGAGGGAGATAATGTCATTCACTTTTCTCATGCTGGTTCACCTAGTGTCCTTGTCATCTTCCTCACTCCACAGGCTGCTCAAATCCATAGAGGCTTTCCAGAGCGCTGAGGGAGCCGACCTTTTCCTTGTGCCAGAGCAGAGATATTTGTAATTGGAAGCTCCTCCCCTGAGGAGCAGCATAAGTCAAATGGAGGAAAGAAGGATTAATTATAGAAGTCCCACAAAGCCAGCTCATAGGGATGTGATTTGCCCTCATTTAAGGAGTAGCACATGGTTACCTTTCACCATATGATTATGCCGCCCATATGCCTCCCAAGCTACTGCTGTGACCACCAGCAAGGATGTCGTCTCTTCCAGAAATACGTTCTTAAATTGAGACCGTGCAGCACAGGCCAGAAAAGCCTTCTGGAAGTCAATGACATAGGTTTGCCTGTGTCAGACCAAACTTTAACCTGGCTTGCAGTGCTGCATAGATGTTGCATAACACACCTGTGAATGAGCTCTGGGGAGTACAAAGCTGCCTACCTCACTTGCACAAAATAAATGCCTGACAGACAGCTGCTTTTCAGACCCTGCAGAATTAAGCAATTATCTGCTATCACCTCAGAGCTACAGTGTAGGCGCCAGTTCTGTGTGGTGAGCTGCCAGCATCCATCCGAGATCCCTCCGAAACTGACAGGAATCCAGCTTGCAGGATTCTGTCACTCTCTTGTCCCATCAACCAACACCTGTGCGTAAGACCAGGGTATTAGAAACACCATTCTCTGTACAGTGAAGTATCTTTCGTATCAATGGCAAAAGACTTCTCTCAGTGTTATTTGAAGAACTGAAGTTATTTTTGATTTATTAACGCACTTGACCCAAAGTTACTAACAGGTTGTATCTTGATGGGCAAAACTTACTGTATTCAGATATTCATTTTCAAAGCGGGGGGGGGGGGGGGGATTTTTTTGTCTTTTTCTTTTTTTTTTTTCCTTAACCATTTCTCCTAACAGTGAGATTTTAGCAATAAGGGGAAATACGTTTTTAGCACAAGAGCAATAAAATCCTCCATGTTGCATAAACTGCTGAGTAAACTCTGAGCAATAGAGGGGAAGCAATATGTTGTTTAGACAAAAAACCAGTAACTTGCCTAAGTAAGCAGAAGTCTTCCTTTGTTAAGCAGTTGCGATCGGACTGATGTGGGACATTATTTCTGGTTGGTTTGTGTTACAATTATTGAGTTACTGAATAGAATTGCTCAGCAATAACCTTTTACCTTTTTTCCATGTATTTCCCTAATTTGTGCTATTTGCAGGAGAGAATTCTGTCCTGCAGCAGGGATTTTTCTTCTTCGGCATTTAGTTGCACAGCATTCTATGGATAAATTCATTGCATTCAGGGTTTCCGATTGTAATTTAAGACTGAAAATACTCTTCACCAAACAGAAACTGAGAATACCAGAATTTATCATGCCCATCAAGATGGATATGATAAATGGTGCTAACCCATCCTGAGGGCAGCTTGGCTTTTAAAAGAAGGAGATTGTGGTATCATTGAAGAAAACCACTACCTATACCCAGGGTATTTGGAAGCAAGCTGAAAGGCTTGCTTGCGTGCTTATCTCCTACCTTGGATGCTCAGTGACATAAGCAGCTGCATCCATCCTTTATGTACAGGGGCCAGCCTTGAGGCATCTTGGAGTCACTAAACCCCCTCCATGGACAGCAGTGAACTTTGGCTTAGACCAGCAGCCAGTCTGTCCCCAAAAAGTTATTTTTGTCACCTCATTTTCTTATGGATTGGTTAGCTTTTAAAAATAAGATGCTTGCAGATTCATTTCTCAAAAGTGATAAGCAATCTGCCATGTGATTGGAAGTTGGGATAAAATAGCATCACTACAAATCAAGCCCCTGAAACATAGCTACACGTTCATTACTTTTAAAAAAATGGGGTTCTGTAACATTCAGAATCCTATTTCCAAGATGTTTGCCCTGACTTTTATAGAGAGAAAGTGTGTACGGTCTGGGTTTTGTGCATACAATAAAGAAAGAAAAACAAGAATTTGGACAGAGTGGTCACTATTAAAAGAACCCACCAGCTGTTCTGTCTCTTTATCAGAGATATTGAATGGTTCTTAGACCTTGGAACAGAAAACAACTCTGGCAGCTTTTCAGGAAATCCTGGATACCCACAAGTCAGTGTAAGAGCTCTGTAGCAAAAACAGGAGGACTGGTGTGGTTGCCAGTGCAAAACAAGTAGGTGTACAGCTCTGTTGTGAGTGGGAGTAAGAACAGCATACCTGCACACCAGCTGTAGACAGATCAAGTCCTGGCTGTGTAGGAATAGCACCAGAAAAGGGTGAACAGGATTTCTTTACATTGTACTCTGCAGGAAAACAGTATCAGATAGGCTCTCAATGAATATGGATTCAATGTTGTAAGAATTCAAGAATATTTTAAAGCGCTACTGGCCAGCTTCAGGAAGAGGCATTGTGGTGGTGTACTTCTTGAGGGGGATCAAGAACACAGCTTGATCTGTGAAAGAAGTAATTAAGGATGATGTTAAATATCTGCACTAGACTCATCACATCTCTTTGGCAGAAAGTTTGAGAATCATTTTAAGGTTTTACTTGGCTGCCTTCTTGGAGCAGCCGATTCTAGAACAAGAGGTTGCTCCAGTGCAAACGCTAAGTGCAGTGAATAATCTCTCCTTCCTTACGTATTTATCAAAAGGAACAAATAGTTATTTGCAGTCAGAATTGTTGTTTGCAGCTAGACAACATCTTTTGAATAATAGGAAGCCACTTTATGGAAAGAGTTTGGTAACTTTAGTGGCAAACTTAGAAAACCAGATTTCCAGGTACTTAGTGTGTTGCACACTTAGCCTATTGCACAGTAGCAAGAAACCTTGTAATGTGATTGCTATTAGGCAGCAGGGCTAGTGGAAAGCATGTGAAATTTGGTGCTTAACAAAATAAAAGGCCAGTGTAGATAACAATGCGTTGCTATAATTGGGAAGCACAATTTAAAATTATATTTCAATTTCTAGGTTATTTTTTTTCAGGGTTTTTTCTTTTTTTCTTTTTTTTTTTTTTTTTTTTTTGATGCCATTTTATAAAGTAGGGGTTTACCCTGTCTTTCAGTGCCACGTTTAGTTTGGCTGAGTGGTAGTCCAGAGATGTGCAATGGAGGAAAAATAAATCTCTCCGTCTCTGCTTATAGAGAGGGGACTGCTTATAGAGAGGGGACTAAAAGGAAGGGGCATGATTTATATGTCATGAATAAACAATAGTACGGGAAAGATAAATTAGGCAGGCATATCTCCCCCATCTGTTGGTAAAAGAATGATGAGACTCCCAGTAAACTTGAAAGGTCTCATCTCTGGAAATTCTTTTTTGGTACAAAAGGAAATTACCCCATAAAACTAAGTGCTAGTGGCTTCTTCAGGCCAAGAATTTGCAATTTCTTTTAATGGATGAACTGGAAGACCATCTACTTTCATATTAGGTGAGTGCTGAAAGACAAGAGGATGGAAGTCTTTAGGGCTTGGTGACTCAGCCAGGTACTCGGTGCTTGAGCTTGGGTGGGGAGGATGCTTGAATAATTCGTCCGCTGTGAGAAGGTTATTTTGAACTGTCTGTTTTGAACCTTATCCGACGTACACAGGGCACCTGAGAGGGGCCCTGGGCTGCCTTTGTCCTGGGGTGTAGTGCAGCAGCCCTGCGTCCTTGAGGCTGGCAGTATTGCTGTTCCTGGGGAATGGTGTCCAGAGAACGGAGAGGAGGAAATACGATCAGAAGTGAGATGAAAACATGACCTCATATGTTTTATTCAGATTAGCAAGGGCTTTTAATAGAGTTCTTGTCTTGTTAGCACAGTCTTACCTGGCTCCACCTGAAATTAGTAGAAGGGTTTTGTGCAAAAACGTTGAAAATATGAAAGTAGAACCAACAGCAGATTACAGTAAGTCATTATGTATTTCTGTTTCTTTTGAGGAGCCGATGAGTCTATAACTTTGCAGTAACTGTTTCTTTGAAAACAATATGCCTTTGCACTAAAAAGAAACATTTAAAAAGTCCATGCTGGCATTTATTCACAGAATTCTTGTGATCTTATATACCAGACAAGAAGAAGAAACAGTTGCGTATTTCACTGACTTACACGAACTTCTGGAAGAGAAGGGAAAATACCAAACCTGAATGTAGGTTAGATGAAACCATATTGCAATTAACTAGTGCATCACTGCTGTGATGCAAACTAACTCAGTGCCATTGAAAGGATAAGGGGAGATTTTCTAGTGGAGGTTCTTTGTGAATGGGTTGAGAGAGTAAAACTTGTTTTAAAACAAAGGTCGGTTAAACTTGCCACCCCAAACTCTTTGAATTGTCTTTAAGGAAATTGTCCTCACCTCCCAAACCTTGTGTTTTGCACTCTCAAGCCATTTGATCCCAACCACATGATCTACCATTGATGTCTGAGTACAGGCTTAGTCCCCGTTTCCCAAAGAAAAAACAAGTCGATGCTGACTGCCTGTGCTGAAGACTGCATCCTGCAAGGATTTACCTTGGAAAATGGAGGAGCCTTCCACTTTTAAGAAATAGATGCCAACAAAACAGATTGGTTTTTCTAAGAAGTATAGACTAATTCTTAAAAGGAAATACCTATGTACCTTAAAGAATTAGAGTATTTTGATATGCTATTAATTAAGTATTATGAGCTTTTATACTTAAATAGCATAGTTACATATGTAAATATATATATACACATAATTATTATTTAATTTACTATTTATATGTATGATATACTAGATAGATACTTCAGTGTTGTCATGGTCAAAGTGTAACCTCTTCATGGGGGCAGTTTCATATGATTAAAGAAAAACATTGCCAAACTTGCATGAATGTTGCAAACACTGAAAGATTCAGTGATAAGTA
This sequence comes from Strigops habroptila, assembly GCF_004027225.2. Taxonomy (NCBI): domain Eukaryota; kingdom Metazoa; phylum Chordata; class Aves; order Psittaciformes; family Psittacidae; genus Strigops; species Strigops habroptila. The sequence continues at coordinate 102,873,209 of NC_044278.2, forward strand.
TTGATGTTTCAACAAAGACAATCCAGAGGTGTTGGGGGGCGAGTTCTTATGTCTTCAGTTTGGACGGCTCCCACTGCCAGCATTGGGATTACAGGAATGTGTTACATGGCCACATATGGGACAGAATACAAGAAGGATGTTGATGGCTAACATGAGCCTCTGTAGCAGTTACATGTTCCTGCACACATGGTTGCCTGTTCTCTCTCTCAGTCTGGCTTTCCTAGGTGCTTTGGTACCAGGACTGCACAGATCATGGACCTGATCAGTGGTCCATGTGGTCATATGACAGGTGCACATTTTGCACTGGCTCTTGCTAAGCTACGGAATATTACAGTACCTAAAAATTCTTATACGTTTAGTTTTGAAGGGCACATATGCTTCAGGAGCATTCTAGGAAAAAGGGACTAGGACCTGTAAGGTTTAGGACCAAGGTATGGAGCTCTTAATACATTGATTAATTATGGTCCCTGTAGAATTTTCCTCTTACTTCAGTGTTTGCTAAGATGAAACCCATCAAAATAAACAGGAACTCGGATTCCGCTACTTTCAGGGAAGAGATGTATTATAGAATGGAAATGAAAGCAGCATGGCCTCGCCCTTCAAAAATTGAGATACCCGCATCCTGAAAGGGATGTACTGTTGTGTCCTCACGGAGTCTGGGGAGTTGTGTTCCATCCATGGGTTTGGTTTTTGCTGCTCTTTGATTGACTTCTGATTGTGTACCCCTCAATATGTGAGCAACACTCAGCCCATCTTGTGGTGCCTTTGCCCCAGAGGCCTCGCAAGAACATAGCTTTTCTACAGTGTTGATGGCAGGGTCTAACATACTTGGTTTGGAAGGGAGCTCTGCTCTCAAAAAGCTCTGCTTTTTGAAGACATGATGGAAAATAGTGAGCCTTCTTCGATCACATTCCACCCAAATTTCATCTCCTTTCTTTTGTTTTTCCCTGTCAGTGTAAGCAGAGACTTCCCTTAGTCTAGGAGGAAGAGACCAGCTCATTGCTGGGAGCTTGCACACTCCAGCATGCAGCTTTTTACACAGCAGCTGTCCCAGAGCAGAGCAGCTGAATGTACAGTAGTCTGCTCCTGAGCTCAGGCGGGTCCCACAGGTTAAAACGCTTAGGAGGAAAATGCAGTTTTCCAGAATGTGGAAATGGTGTTGATTTGTGCCAAAAGTGTGGAATGGGTATTGCAGCTGAAGAGGCAGGTGAATTGCCTAGATTATATATACAGCAAAATACTCAGGCAGTCTCTAGGGTTACTTGCCTGTGCTCAATTATATTTTCTGTTGAAGCTAATAGCAGTCCCATGTTTGCATGGAGGAGGAAAAGAATATGGACTTTCCTGCTGAGCCTCAGCCAGAGCCCACCGAAGGAAGTGGGCATTCTTATTTTTGTCATTCTTTCTAGAAAGAGCCACAATAGACCTCTAACCATCTTGCATGTCAACATCTTTTTACCCTCTGGGGCTAAAATCTACAGTCATGTCATTTTTTGTTTGGTCTCAGCTTTACCATTGCAGCCAAAACCTACAAAAGTTGATTGTAAATGTGTTTACAAATAAAAAGAAATGTCATAGGATAAAATGTTACAACTGTGCCTCTGAAATAAAGATGTAAAACTCTGTATTTAACTTTAGGCCATAAAATTTTAAATACCCTGGGCTAATAGAACCACTTGCAACTTTCTAGACTTAGTAACTAGACCCCTACATTTTTTATTGCCAAATGCAATTAAAAATAACCTGTGGTTTACCACACTCATGAACTTCTCAGAGAACTTTTCCTGGGAGACATTGTACGAATCATGTAAACTCCTGATACTACTGGCTGCAGTGTGGTTCCATGCTGGATTCTAAAAGCTTTAGCAAAAGCAACTGCATGGGGGCTAGTTCTCACGCTACACATCTCGCTAGGAGCCAGATGGCTTTAGACCAGTCATTTAAATTCTGCATGTTGTGCTTTTCAGATGAGAACCAATTACTGGTTTAGTATATAAAGGCCTGTGGTTATTTCTTATACTAATTTAGGGTTGTTTTGTTTGATCTTTTTTCATTTAACTGTGGTTGAAGTTTGAACCATAGCTTGACAGTATATGAAGTAATTTTAAAAGGAAGTGAAACATATTTGCCTCAGTTTCCCTTAAGCTTAAAGCTTTGGATTGCAACTACAGAGCTTCTTGTTGTATACAAGATAGTCATTTAATGCACTTTATTTAAAAAAAGGCACAAATTATTTTGTTTATAAAATGTTACAATTGCACTATGCTGTAAGGATCGGTTACTAAATATAAACTGTACAGTTTTGTAGTCAACATTGTAAGTGTTTAGTCATAAATGATTGAAACAATTACGTTTCAGTTAAATGTTAATTTTATATGTGGTATATGTAACCATAAATAAATTTTCCTTTCTAAAAAAAAAAGAATGGTTGTCTGTTTCATTTTATTGAATTTCACATTCTATTTCAAATAACAAAACAGTATTCTTTCTAAAAATAAGAAGTTAAATATGTTCCAGTGCAAAGAGATGGCAGATGACAATAACTAAACTTGTGGGGTTAAATTCAGATGTGCAAACTTCAGTTGAACTTCTGTAGATCCCCAGCATGCAATAACACTGCAGGAGGAAATACCAGGCGCTACGCTTGTACATGAAGTCTGAAAGAAGAGCTGACAGGGGTTCTAGAATGTAGAGTTGTAAATGAAAGCCAGGGTACCCTCCCAAGGCTACTGTTCTTATCCTTCCTTAGCCACCTTTTAGTTCAGCGAGATTTCTCTTCTGACCCACTGCCATTTGTTATCACTGTATATGCTGTTTTATGGAACAAATTCACTACAGATGTACAAGATGGTCTGCACTGGGTCTTGCTAAATGGGTGTAAATACCTAATATTTGAGTTAGGGATCATTAGCCAGGGAAGGTCAGAGCTGAAAGAAACTATGTTAACCTGGATTTATTCCTTTTTTAGAAGTTTGGTCCCGATCCTCCAATTAAGTGACTCAAAGTCAGATGTATGATCAGAGTTCTGTTCTTCCAATTTGACTGTTACAGACAGGCAAAACCCAAAAATGCTGGATTGTATCATTTTCCAATTTGTTTTTTATTTATTTATTTCTATTTTAATTCTTCTGAATGGTGTTCCTGAATACCCAACTCATTTTCCAGGCATATGAGTTGATGGAATAAGCTACATCTCGTACTGTAAACCTGACTATTACATACCACAGCCACTGAAAATATGAGTCCTGAAAGAAGTTGACCAGTGCCTGACAGATGCCCAGGTAAGTAAGGGAGAGTGAAGACTAACTACAGTCCTGCAGCTCAGGTGTATCCTGGAGGAGATCTTAGTGATGGTTACTTCTGCCAGACACAGCAGAGGTCCTTCCCACCTCTCACATCAGACGTTCAGGCACCAGCTACTTTACCTGGAGAAGAAGGTTTGTGTCTCTGCAAAAGGACAAAAGGGCTACAGCATAATGGTGATCAGGATGTATTTGATAAATGGCTTTTGCTTAACTAAACTTGAACTGCAGTGGCACAGTATAGACCCTTAGGAGCTATCGGTCATCCAATCTACCAAACTGGAAAACAAATAAAACTTAAATGGGGAAAAACAGTAGAGAGGGAGAGGGGAAAATAAATGTTTCACCTAATGGAGAAGCCAATATTGAAATCATGTGGCCAGGGCTGTTTGGGAATCTCTTTGGGTTTAATTGCTGGAGCCTAAATTAGGGCAATAAACTGAACCTCTTCTGACCGTATGATGCATGTCTAACCCACTTCTCCAGTCAGGAGCACCAGGAACAAGCCAGGAACAGCAGGGATGGATGGTTCAAGCATCTTGGTGTTGCAGGGTTGGTGCTCCATCCACACCTGACATCAGCACCAGCCTGACGGCTTCTGATAAGTCTCATGGAAATATCATCAAGAGGGCAAAATGGCTGACCAGATCAATAAATAGAATAGTAAAAACCTGCCAAAAATTAAAGGTACTCAGCCAGAACTGTAAAGGAATTCCTATTAAAATCATAGAATTATAGAATGCTTAGGGTTGGAAAGACCTTGTCCCATGGGCAGGGACACCTCACACTAGACCATGTCACCCAAGGCTCAGATTTTGGAAGGCTGCTATGGAGTCTCCACGCAGCCTTTTCCAGGCGGAACAGCCCCAACTTTCTCAGCCTGTCGTCATACGAGAGGTGCTCCAGCCCCCTGATCATCCTCATGGTCCTCTTCTGGACTGGCTCCAACAGCTCCGCATCCTTGTTGTGTTGAGGACACCAGAACTGCACGCAGTACTCCAAGTGGGGTCTCACAAGAGCAGAGTAGAGGGGCAGGATCACCTCCTTTGACCTGCTGGTCACGCTTTTTTTGGTGCAGCCCAGAGCACAGTTGGTTTCCGGGCTGCAAGCACACACTGAAGCCGGCTCATGTTAAGCTTCTCATCAATAAACACCCCAAGTCCTTCTCCGCAGGGCTGCTCTGAATCTCTTCTCCACTCAACCTGTAGCTGTGCCTGGGATTGCCCCGACCAGCCATAGGACCTTGCATTTTGCTTTGTTGAACTCCATGAGGTTGGCACTGGCCACCTCTCAAGCGTGTGTTACAGAACCGGTAGGTATCCTGGCTGTGTTTTTGGGCAGATAATGCCCTGCTTATGAAGCAATCCAGCAGTATCACAAGCTCAGAAAGAAGCCCTGTTTCTAAAACAGTGTTTTGGATTAACTGGGAACTTTAAGCATTTGCAATGCTTAGACCACCCAGTAACAACTACTTTGTGCCCCCTGCCAAATGTATAGTGCTTTATGCACTACGGTTGGATAGCAGAACTTTTCATAATGGATATGCAACAGAAAACTTCTCTGGCCAATAGTAAATGGTGTGTGTATTTGCAAGGATAGAATAAGTGACAGCTGTCAGGACATCAAGTAATTTCCATGCTGCAGTAAGCAAAAGGAAGTTTCTTCCCACAAGGCCTGCTAGTGGAAATGAAGTGTGGTGCACTGTTGTTGTTTGGTTCAAGGAGGCTTGGCTGCAGTGTTCCAGGTGTACATGCCTGCTCTTACATTCTTCTCTGGAGTGTCTGTAGGTCACATCAGAGATGAGCTGCTGGGTTACGTGGACATTTGGACACAGTGCAGCAGCGTATCTTGCCTTCTTACTAAGTTCTTACAAATCACCTTATTTGTAGCAGAGTATCAAAAAGTGTCTAAACCTAATGTCTTATAGCATGAATCTTTGACATCTATGCAAAGTGTGAGGCCTGTGCAGCTAATAATTTTACATTCATCACTGAAAACTGTATAGGAAATATAATCAATCTGGCATGTGTGACAAAGTTCCATTTATGGGTACTCAGGCTTTAAAAAAAACTCCACAAACTCATGTACACCTTTTAAAGCTATTTTGAATCTAAGATCATACGGATCTACATATTTTTTCTTAGCAGCTAATTTGGTTGATTGGTTTGGGTTTTTTTAATTGAAATGTCATCCTCTTAACCGGAATGCATGCTCCCTGGGCTTGTTACTCTTTGCATTCCTCTAACTTGTATGCAAGCTGAGCAAACCCAGTGCTGTACAGCATTTACAAACAGCACTCGCAAATCACCTCTTACCTGAGTATCTTCCACTTGCAGATTTTATTGGGAATTTGTTCTTTCATACCTGCCAAAGTGTTTCATCCCCTTATTTTGTGCTAACTGTAAAGGTGGTGCCCTTTCAATGCAGCGCATTCTTTAATGACAACAAAGGGTATTTTAATGTACCAGACACTGTCTTCCCACCAGTGGCTTAGCAGAGCTGGTTTCATCTTCACTTTTTATCATGATGGATGGGGTTTAAATGGTGCTTGACAGGGAGCCTATATAAATATGTTGTTAAGATGCATTGAGTTTGCCATCATCATTATTTTGAGCTGTCAAGCTCCAAAGCATCCTCTTACGATTTCCAGAACAAGGATCATTATACTCCAAATCTTTTCACTTACAAGGGAAATGCAGAGGATGTGGCAAGCTAAGGTGGGAGAGAGCCCTTATAACCACAGTTTCAGGCATTAGGTGGGTCTAATGGGGAGCCAGAGGATTCCAAAATCTCAAACTAATCTAAGGATTCCCCTCACTCCCCTGGATACTCTTACTCTTTCACCTTTGCAAGCGGGGTGACAAAGAGGGGACTGGTTCAGGCTGCCTCCTTTTTCCCCCCTTCTCTCTTACGTGCCATCCACGCTGTAATCTCCAGTTCCCATTTAGCTTTTTCCAAGGGAATCAGGCCTTTCTCGGTGGCCCCACTGGCAGTACAGTGCAAGGGCATCCATGGAAATTACTGTTAGCCAAACCATGCATCTCCAAAGGCATCAGGCAGGAGAAGGAAGCATTTGCTACTTGCCAGTTTAACCCAACAGAAAAAGGCTTCCTTCCTGACATCCCAGCAGGTCAGATGGACCCACTGCTCTTGAGAGAAGCAAGGGCAAGCTTCCACTTTGCTCCCACTGAGCAGCAGGCAGGGATGATTGGAGCAGGGGCTGGTTCCCTGCACAGCCTGTACACTCTCCCTTGGCTCTATTACTCTGCAGATATGGTCAAGTTCACTGCCTGGCAGGGTATTGTACGCTGAGCCAGGGCCGTGCAGCGGCAGCTCATCAATCCCTTGACGCTTTGGCTCATTCTGCAGCCTAGTTTCTTGTTGAAATGGACTCCAGGATTTATTGTCAATGCTGGCTTCCCAATCCCTTCAGACAGCTTTCTGCGAGAACTAATAAGGCAGATCTGGGTTTTGTTGGTTTTTAATTAAACATCCTATTTCAGGGTCCCTAGATTTCTCTGTGCTGAGGTTGGTTTTGATTTGGGTTTTTTTCCCCTCTTTCTAGGAAGAAGTCACGGGAAAAAGTCATGCTTGGTCCACTTCATCCATCATGCTCTTTTTGGGCAGTGTTTGTTTGCCTTCTATCCAGCCACAGCTTGTGCACAGTCTTTACACAAACACAGTCAGCCTTGCCAATAGCTGCATCTGGTCTTAGATCTGCAAACCCCTGTGTCTGCCATCACAGGGTAGTGCAGCCTGGCTCAATTTCAGCAGCTGCATGTCAGCTCTGGGACTGCTCTCACAAGCTGCCCACATCCCCAGGAGCAGCAGCAGCCCCCTCAGATGGCAACAGCAGCCTACCTCTGCATCCCGCAGAGCCTTTGCTAACTTGACCATTCCTGCTGGCTGGGGGGAAGCCAAGAGAGCGTTCCTGGGGTGCTGGTTGCTGCTGCTGGGGTCACCACATCCCTGGGGCCTCAGAAGAGTGGGGTGTGAGGGGCACACAACAACAGGCACTGGTCAGGGAGGCTGATTTTCCTTCCCTTGTGATACCAAGCTGTGAGGAGGTGCAGGAATTTACCTGGGTGCTGCTCAGACATCCTCGTTGCACCTCCTAGAGGGAAGAGTCACCAGGCTAGTTGGGTGTGTGTCATAATCCAGACTTGTCGCATGGGCGTGCAGCTAGGCTGTGTTGGTAGGAGTCTGTACACAGTAGACCCAAGGCAGCTTTTTGGTTTCCACGCATATCGATTCAGTGTCTTCTTCGCATTTACACTTAATTTGTCTTACCAGGAAATTGTGTATTCTTCTTCAGTGATGAGATAAAGCATTCATCAGAGCCTGGTAGTTTCCCTTATTCTCTTTAGTGTTTTTCTGCCTCTACTTGATTCTATTAGAGACTGTTTTAATGAGCAGTCATTAAACACACACTTCTCTCTCCGGAGATCTAAGCAGTGGAATCTCCAGCATTTCCGCTGCTTCACAAAATGATGCAGTGCTTTGTTTTAGTCAAGTTAAAAAGAGAACAAAATGCTGCTCTCTGTCCTTTTCAATTATCTCGCCCTCAGCAGTCATTTGCAAAAAGACTGTTGCTTTTTCCTTTGCTTAGAAGTTATTTTTTTACACCATTTAAATGACAGCTTAATCATATGATAAAGGACTTCCCCAGGCACAGGTCTTTCCCGTGTGTCAAAATATCAGTGGATTCCATATTAAACATCAGACACAGCTGTGCTGCAGCCATCAGTGAAGTTTCCCCTGTGAATAGCTTCCGTGATGCTATATCACTGTAGAGAGCACTTCCTTTTGGAAAGCTGTTCTGAGACAAAAGCCAGCAGGGCTGCCACAGAGCAGCAATAATCCTGAACAGCAGCCAAGTACCTGTAAAGGTGTCAATATACAGGGAAAGGTAGGGCCATATGTAGAATAATTCAAGCCATTTACGATAAAGTAGCAGTGTTGTTTTCGAAGCTACAGAAACCTTGGTAAACACATGTGAAGTGCTTCACAGCAGATGGCAATGTGAGCAGAAAGAGGCCATATCAAGCATGCAGCACATACAAATATCTGCTGCTCTTCCTTCCTGCTTCTGCCTAAGTGCTTGCTGTAAGGATGCAGCAGATAAGACTAGTGCTCTCTGTCACTCTGCATTTGTGGGGTCTATGCCTAAAATAAATTATTACAGTGATTTTAACATCTACCTTTGAGCTTTGAACAATTTCTACTCCTGCAATAAACCCCCCCCTAAGTTCCATCACATTACTTATATGTCTCCCTCTCAGTAGCTTATATCATCTGGAAGAGCACATCACCACATAGCAGTTGTAAAGCTTAACATAAAATTACCATGTTGTCAAGCTTACAGTGTAAAACAGGCTGGTGTCAGCCTTCTAGTGATGCAGAAGCAAACAGCAGTTTAAAACAGAGCCAGTAACTTGAAAGGCTTCCAGTAATAGAGGAAAGGTATGGATACTTCATGGATCCTGTGCAGCTTTGGGCACTGTGCACCACCTCCTCCTGCCAGTGTAGTCACGGCTGCAGTCTGAACCAGTGAAAATAAAAGGGAAGACACAGCAACTGGGAGTTCCTGGTTAGTGGATCAGGTTAAAGGTTTACAAGAAGCTGAAGGTTTACTTGATCCACTGTTACAAAAAGCCTCATCTCCAAGAGGGTTTTACCAGATGCTTGCTAATGCAGGTGAAGAATGGCCTCGTTTTTATCTGGGGAAGACAGAGCCCAGGGGGTACTTGCAGCCAGCATCCATAGGTTCAACTGCAGCAGTACTATTTCCTGCAGAAAGGTCACAGGCCATTTGCAGCTTTTTAAGTCAAAACCAATCTTTATAACTTCAGCTAAAACCCAGCCAGCAGCTGTGTAAAGCACTGTGATTGTCCCTGGGCTCCAGCAGCCGAGTGAGGACCAGAACCAGAAACAAAATCCTGCCCAAGAGAGTTTGCATGTTTGTTGCTGATGGTAAAACCAGAGTGAATGCGTAAGTAGAAGAGCAGGACTGTACTTTGTGTGCACGGCACCATGGCTAGGATATGGTGTTTCAGAAATAAATGGGGCAATGAGCTGGTGCATTATTATGTGAGACCTTGTCCTCTCTCCAGTGAACATTGTAAAAGAATCCAGGAAGCAAGGCAGAAACCTCCCAATAGCTCTGCTTTCCCTCTGGCTCCCAGCAGGAGAAACGGAGGTCTGAGGGGCTGGTGAGGTGTGGAGAGGACATTGGAGATGACTGAGAGACAAGAAGCTGGGAAGCCAGCAGAGCAGCGGGGAGGGACCCAGCCTGCAGGAAAGGGTTTGGATCTTCATGCCTGAGGGAGGCAGTGAGAGGAGGGCCCACTCCTGGAGGTACCAGTAGCCCAAGACAACATCTTATCAGCATATGAAATGAAACTTAGCAGATGAGACAAATAGAAAGGAACTGATAGGAAGCTTTGAACATTTGTATAAAATGTAAAGTTATCTGTGCTTTATCCTACAAAGGCTTTATAATACCCAAATTGTCATGAATATGACCAAGATCAAACTGCTCAAAAAATCAACATCACTTTGTGCTACATTTTGATGGTAAGGGCTTTGCTTTGTAAACACACACCCATGCAGGAAGGTAACAGTACAGGTAAGTCAGAGGTGGTTCCACCACAGCCTGGGAGGAGACACTGGGGAAGCTCAGCTTGTTCAGCCTGGTGATGAGATGGCTTCATGGGGACCTAACAGTGGCTGTGGAGGTTATCAAGACAATGGATCCAGCAGCTCCACGGTGGTACGTGTTGAGAGAGAGCAGGCATAAGCAAAAGAAGTGAGGTTGAGGCTGGGTATGAGGAGAAACTATTTCCCCATCAGGGCTGTCAGGCAGTGGCAGAGGTTGGCCAGAGAGGTTGTGCAGTCTCTCTTGGAGATTTTCAAGGCTTCACCGAATAAAGCCCTGAGCAACCTGGTCAGACCCTGCTTTGAGCCACAGGTTGGACTAGAGACCTCCTTCCAACCTGAATTATCCCATGGTCCTCATGGAGAATGAGGCACACCTGTGGGTGTCCAACCATCTTACCCATCAGTCCATGAAAGGCAGATTGAGGTGTAAAACAAGAGGGGATTTGGTTGGTTGTTTTCCAGAGTTTGATCCAAGCTGTCCCACAGCGTCCTAGTAATCTTCAGTCAGAGACCCATACTATGGTGCCAAAGGTTTAGACCTTGGCAGAGCAGAAGCTCATAACAAGGAGGCTTAGTAATGTTGTTCCCACAAGTGGTGCCTATGCAACAAAATGAAGTACAGCTCACACATGCCCAGCAGAGCTGCATGCACACCAGCGGGGTGTAGCATACCTGCCTTTGTGTAGCATGAATTCTCGCATGAGCTGATTCACCCTGCCAGGAAACCGATCTCAGGATGCACCAGAGCATGTTCTCACTTGAAAGACAAAGAAAACTGAAATGAACTGAAGGAAGAAGATTTGTCTTTATGAGTACAGCTCCCAGGACAGTAGGGCTCAGCTCTACAGCACCAATAAAAGGGAATTACAGAAACTGTATTACTAAAATTAACTTAGGTGCACGCATATTCCTGCAAGAATTAGGAATATATTAAAACCAGAACAGCGAGGAACAGCGCTATCTCAGCTGAAAGATTTGCCTACCAGTGAGAGACAGACACTGTATGTGGAACTCTCTTGAGAAGAAGCCAAGCACCAGGAGCTGAAGGATGACAAAGCTGCTGCGAGCAGCTCCTGGCATGAGCAGTGGGCAGAGGTGCCCTGACCAAAGCCTGGGGGCTTTGCTGTGCAAACTGTGGTGCCACCTCCCTTCTCGTCCTGGTTTTCTCCTCCCCATTTTGGCAGGTAACTTCTTCACCCTTGTTTCTGCGTCCTCTCTGCCTCCTGCTAAAGCAGTTCAGGAATCAGCAGGGGATGGGTTTTGGCCTCCTTGTCCTTACAATTAATTAGAATACACCCTCATCTGCTTTCCTTTTGCTCTCCAGCCTGGCAGAGTCATTTGCATTTCACAGGTGATTCTCGGGTTTTGTTGAACAACACCTATGTGAAGCGAGCAGCACGGAGAGTCAGGCTGGCTGGCTCAGCACTGGCAGCTGAGGCACAGCCAGAGCCAGCAGAAGGAAGGACGGACCTGGGAAGTCTGTGGAATGGTTAAAAAATCAATGAAAAAGGGAAAATGCTGAACACGGAGCAAGGCCTGGGCTGTCAAATGCAGACACAGCATCACGACAAGGTGGCACACAGAGAACAAACCAAAGCCCTGAACCCTTCTCCAACACAGAGTGATAAATTCACAGCAGTTGCACCATCTACACCCTTTGTTCGTAGTTATGCATGTGCCTGAAACACCACTTAACAGAGAACATGGTTCTTGAATCCCCACCTCCTTTGAACGGGTAGTGGTGAGGCAGTGCTTTGGTTTCCACACTCCTTCCTCACCGGGCTTTGCCAGTGCTGCTGCCCAGAGCCATAACTCACACTGGATCCTGTGCTCAGTCACTGTTTTGGCTTTGTTGCATACTTACATCACCAATATCATAACACATCATCTGCTTTCAGAGCCCAGATAGCTTTGCAGTGCCATGCCTCTTAACAGTGAGTTAATAATACAGCAGCTGTTAGGTGCTCGGATGCAGATGATCACAAACACTTCCGTAATGTATGAAATAAATCAGACTTTTCAGGAACAGTTATGTTCTCAGTGGATGCTGAATGCTAAGAGCTTTTCAGATATCTTCCGAAACCTCCAGCCATCAGCGGTTACAAGTGATGTTTCCAACTTCTGATGTACACAACCTTTTCTTCAGGTCCACTCTTACACTGATCCTGAACCATTAAAATTACCAGTGGCCAGGAAAAATCAGCACATCGCCATGGATGTGTCAAACACACCTTTCGTGGCAGGCGTGCACGTGTGTTCACCTGGTTTCTGGCCAGAGAAAGTAGGTCTTCACTAGAAGTGAATGAAAATGAAGCACAGCATGTACACATCAGATCCTAAGAGAGACTCGTCACCAAGAAGGTAATCCAGGAACAGAACGATGAAAATAAGCCTGTCTGCTGCATTTTTGTGCCACCTGTTCACAGGAGGGTTTTTTTAGCCTAGTTCGCTTCAAGAAACTGCAGTCATCTGGCAGAGCTGAAATGCAAATATGAATTAAAATGTCAGCCCTGGAGTTTGTTTTGTCTGGAGATCTACAGAGATGGGAAGATACGATAATTGTACAGTTTGCAGACTCTCGGTGCTTCAACAGAATTCTCTCTGGATAAAATGAAGTCAATTGCCTTGAAAGAAATAATTCATTGAAATAACTAATTAAATGGGCTGAGTCTTTAAAGAAAAGTAGTATCAGAATCTGCTCTCTTTCGTATAAAACATCAATCTATTTAATGGGATTTGCAGGATCTAAAGCTTTCTTCCATATTTTATTTGCCTACGTAGGGCACAACCAAAGAAATCAAATGACAGCCCTGTGACAGCATGAGAAATAAGGCATGCACAAAAGATAAAGGCTTCAAATGCTGCAGTAGACACAGTTTTACAGAAGAAGTAGCCTGTCTGTACATGTGTCTGCTGCACACACAGAGGCTGCGTTACAGAAGGTTATTAACCAAGCTGGCTCAGCAGTAGCAGGGCTCTGGGGTTCCACTTCAAGGCATGGAAATGGTTTGTCTGGGAGGCACAGACACCCCTGCCCACTTCCCTCACACTTTGCCTGCCTTCTCCAAACCACGCTTGCCCCACTTGCTTGCGCGAGTTGCCCTTCAGTTGGCTGTTTGTACCAGGTTTCTCTACTTTTGGTATCAGTGATCCCACCTCCATCCTTTCAAACTCCCCAGGCCCCTCCATTCCCTCTGTAGCCTTTTTGCCCAGCTGTTCCCAATCCCTTCTTGGGCAACCAACCCTACTCCCATTGTGTCATGCACCTATTCTGCTCCTACCAGTTTTGTCATCCACCTTCTCCTATTTCAGTCCTCTCACACCTGCTGGTTCTTCTTGCATCTTTGTAAGTTAAAGTATAGCAGATTCAAACACACCTAACTTGGTTCTGCAAAGCTGATTAAAACCAGAGGAGGAAAATGTGACGTAAAGAGTCTGAATAAAGTTAACCTTGGACTAATGGCTGTATTCATCAAACAAAAGTGAGAGCCTTGGGGAGTGGGAGGAGAAATAGCACCACAACTTGGACTTGCAGAAGCTATAGAGATCCAGCCGGGGAGCGTCAATACTCCAGCACATCATGTTCACTGTGCTCTGCTGCTGTGAATCACCATAAACTGCACAGCATAAGGTTTTATGTATCAACTGTGGGCACTCAGTCAATTTTAATTGTATTTCCTGTTGTGACAAGCCTTTGGAAAGAGGCATTGTTCTGATGAAAATGTTTTCTTTCATCATCACCTTTCCCATCTATTCCAGATCAAAGCAAGTTGTGGAAAAACAGAGCCTGTAGAACAGAATGGCTGAAGCAGATTGTTATACTGCTGCTGTCAGCTCAAAGGAAAGAACACCACAATCAAGTGGCAGCAATGCCTTCCCGAGACACAGTGCAGACGGATGTTGTGGTTACCCCATGGGCAGACCCAGACCAGAAGTAGGCTGGACTGGGAATCACACCAAATGCTGTAGCAATGCTCTGGCAGTGTGGTCTTTGCTGAGATGCTGGGTTTAATCTGGATCCACTCCCTGCTTGATATCATTACAGCATTATATTGAGAACAGTTTGGTCAATGTCAAATCTCTCTGCTCATGCGTGGGCTTTGAATTAAGGTAAGACCCACAGGTCCTGTAGCTGCCCACCAACTACCCCTTGGATTCTGGTTAGGCTGCAGGGATCCCCTTTCCTTTCTGTGCTTACACACCAGCTGCATTGCAAGCTTCTGGCCATAACCTCAAACACTAATAACATACTTCTCATTTTGAAAGAACCAAAAACCCACCTAGAAACTGCAGCTATATCGAATTTATTAAGAAAGGATAAAACGATTCTTTTTACGTTATTAGTACTATTGGTTTGTAATCTCTTGGTGCAGTTTAGGCATTACGGAGTTTCAGATCTAATATTCCACCCAGAGGATGATATAAAAGCCACTATTGATTTCCACTCCCTGTAAGCAGGCTTCATCTCTATGTAAATTAAAGATTCTATAATATATTTCACAATATAGATTAGTTGTCATTCAAGCGTTGATCTGTTCTCATACTAACAGGCTGACTTATTGGCAAGCTCCAGACAATAACACACCTAATGAAATCTGGTGAGGCCTTTGGACAGTGACACCTGCATTGACAGACACACCATCAAACACCCCAAGCAAAATTTGGGATGGATTTCTTGTGAGAGAAGGAGCGGTGTACGCAGCAATGCTGCATAAAGCATCGCTCACTGTCATTGTCCCAGGGGAAGGATATCCCCTTTCTTTTCATCGGAGGAGCACAGGGGAAGACGCCGACATCTTCCATCTACCAACTATTTACATCCCTCAAATACTGGGAGAAGTTCCAGGAGAGAGAAGGAGGGAAAGGGAAGGTGAATCAGCAGCAGGTTCCCCCTGAACATGAGGAAACCTGTGATGGTGACTGAGCACTGGCACAGGTATCCCAGGGAAGTGGTGGAGTCTCCATCCTTGCAGATACTCACAAACTGCCTGGACATGGTGCTGGGCACCCACCTCTAGGTGGCCCTGCTTGAGCAGGGGGGCTGAGCCAGTTGGCTTCCAGAGTTTCCCACCTCAACCCCTCTGTGACTCTGTGGATGAAAAGCTTAAACCATCTAACATTAACCCGCTGCGGTTCATGCCCCTCTCCCGACCTCCCCAGAGGCTTCACCTGTGCAAAGTCACATCACCTCACAACTAGGGCAGGCTCAGAGGACGTGTGAGGACACTTATATGCAGAAGCTCAGCAGAGGTGCAGCAGCTTCCTCAGCTGGCATACCTTGTCCATTCAGTGCTTTTAGCTTCATGGTGGGTTTATGTTTCACAGCATCTCTGCCTTGTTCCCACTTCATCAGGGATAAAGGGGTGCTGAGCATCCAGCAGTCACCACAGCTGCACATGCACTGAGGTTCTGCTGTATGCCTGCTTTTACTGCAGCACCACTCACTCACTGAGAGGAACAAACAACTAACAGATCTGCGAAGGTTCTTTGTCCTCCTGGAGCTATCACATCAGCACAGTGGAGCTCACATTAGATGATGTCTTAATAGCTGGGTTTCTCTTATTGCAGAATAAGATCTGTGCAGGGCAGCGCCTCCACAGAAAATGAGTTCCTCAGGGGGAAAGTAGTTGAAGAGATGTTGTTTGATGATGATGATCAGCAATTTTAAAGACACCAAGGTACATAGGAGTATTTGCTCTGTGGCTGCAGAGCAAAATAAAGGCACTGAGAGTTTGGGGAATAGCAAAGTGCATGAATCTCCATATCTTGAATTAATCTCTTGCCCAGGTTCTTATACACCTAAATCTTAATTAGAATAAATTCTTCTGATTGCCCTATTTGTCCACTGGAGGTCAGTGTCTTTCTACAGAAACACAGTCCCTCTTACCTGGTGCGTTTGCAGGGTCAGAACTCTTTACAGCAGCACCTCGTTTTCCTGTCAGCCTTGCACCAAGGCTCCGGGTACAAGCTGAAGACAGAACTGGAACAGGGTCCATTGCTGCCAAAGGAAGCTCTCTCCTCACATGTGCCTTCACAATCAAACCAAGGTTTTAATAAGGTGACACAGAAAATTGAAGGAACCTCAAATTCATTGTTTTCCCAGCTATTAAGCAGGCTCGAGCAGGGCAAAAGCCACCGGAGCCCTCCTGCAGCTCTCCTGCCACTGCTGCGGCACTGTAAGAGTCAAATGCCTAACCCTCCTCTCAGGTAAACTGCATCTAGTTGGGCAGGGAATAAATGTGTTCAAGCATCCTCACACTTCCTGCATCATCTGGCCTTGTATTTAATCAAACACTGCAGTGTAACTGCCAGCCGATGGAGCCGTACTATCTGGTTACTCCTACTTGGCTCGTTTGCCAGGATGAGCTCCAGGGAAGGCGCCTGTTTGTGCTGCTGCACAGGCTGCGTAGGAGATGTGCTGCACCACGCTGCTTTCAGGCGCTCCCTCATTAGCGATGCTCCTGCAGCAACAGCCAGCACTGTGCCAGGCGCTCAGCGCGTCAGACACGGGTGTTTGCCTCCCCCAGCCCCAGCTATACAAGATGTTGCAGGATGACAACAGTAGTGGACAGGAGTGACCGAGTGTGGTGGGGATGGCAAACAGCCATGAAGCAGAGCTGTGGGGCAATCACACATCGCTCAGTTCAAGCACTGCCCGTACCAGTATCTCAGTTTGGATCAGAAGCACTTTTGAAGCAGATCTGCTCATTCCCACCTGCCATGCTTTAGCTCCCATCACGGAGCAGAGAATGGATTTGATTCCTCCCAGACACAGCCAAGTGTGAGCCCTGCTCTCCCTGCAGCAGCAGGCGTTTAGCTCACGTGAAGCACAGGTCCTGAAACCTGGCAGTGCTGACCAGCACCCACTGCTCCCTGGGCTACAGACTCACTTCCTCTGAGGTCCACTTCTGAGTAACACGGACGTGGTCTGATCAACTAGTTAACATTGTGACTGTTTAGGATGTAGTAGAGGGCCTGTCACCCATAAATGTCAAGGCAATTCCAGTGGAAAGAAAGGAACACTGCCAGGGATGCTCCTTGCCTTCATCTCTCTGGTTTGGGTGTCAAATGGAAAACATCAGCTATTAAGTCTGATGAATCCCATGCCACACATCTCAAGACTCGGAACTTTCAAGTTCTATGTTATTTTATTTACCTTCTATGCTAATAAATTAATGGTATCTTCAGTTCCATCCTGCCAATACCATTGATGTTCTTGGAAGGAAACTTTGCTCCTTCCATCCCACTACCTCTCCATTTCATTCCACATATGCCTCCTGAACCAACAAATTTTTCCACATCTTTTCTACAGCACAAAGATCTCTGTTGGCATTTGAACAGAGGGGTGAGAATAAATGGTTGTTGCCCAAAACCCGGAGAGAAGCAATACGCTACAGCAGGCTGGTAATCACAGCAGTTGTGCAAAGCTCACACCTGGAAGGCTTAAAATAGAGCTGCAATTTGGAAGTATGCTTTACCCCCGTATTCCTTAAATAACCCACCACCCTGAATATTCATGTTTGGCTTTCTGAGCAGAAAACATTCCCAGCTCACCAGACGCCTTTAATAATTCCTGTATTCATGAATTTTAAGAGAGACCTATTTACTATTTAAATGTCAACTTAAGTCTATTTATCCTGATCAGGTATCGAGACCAGCACTGCCAGTGCTGCTTGTACTCTCATGTCTCATCTGATCAGCGAAGGAAATCAAAGCTGGAGCAGGCAGATAGCTGAATCGAAAAGAAAGGTCATTACATACTGCAGCTGGTAAGGTGAAGAGATAAAATAGGGAAGGTGATCTTCAGGAAGAAGATTTAAACTTAGCCTCACCATTCAGAGCGTGATTCTGTATGGAGATAAAATAAACCAAAGAGAAGTAACATCAATTATTCACCAAAACATCTCCCATTGCTTAGCACAGGAAAAACACTGGCCCTTCTCTTCTTCGCCATCTCTGTCTTAAAAATCTCTATTTTCCTGCCTCCCATTTAAGAGACAGAAGAACATCACAGATCTGTGGTGTTATTATCCCCACGTAAGTGAGGCATCCAGTACTTAAATGCTTTTTCTCTGGTAACACAGTACAAAAGAAGCAACATTACAGCGAGACAACCCCTGTGTCTCTTACCTCAAATAAATCCTAGTTGTTAGCAGCTGCCTCACAATTTGGTATGTTTTAACTAGGTTTGAAAATCCCTAAAGTGAAGGATTTATGATGTCTGTTGGCAAAGTAGGAAGTCAATCTATCACACCATATAAATAATTCATATACATTCTAGAAACACAGCAAGGAATATAGGTCAGGAGGGGTACCACAGGAGTGGGATGGAGCATCCTTCACTTCAATCATGTGGTAGGCCTGAGTTCTGCTTCCTAGACAGACTGCGCCAACTTAGGAAGCGAAGATGCTCTTACATAATTCAAAAAGCAAAGGGTGGTTTGACAGTCCCTGGGGGTTAAAGAGAACACAGAGGATGAACAAAATGTAGAGGATTAGTGGGTTTCAGATAATGATTTGTCTGATGGAAGCCAGTTGGGTACACGGCAGCCATCTTGCTCATCTTTCTTAAAGCATTGGTGAGATGTCACAATGGTGTTTTTCAGTAGTTACAGCAAATCAGTGACTGGTTACTGAGAAAAGCAACGAGCCAGCAGGATCCATAAAGTAAAGATCCATTTCAAACTTGGCTTTGAAATAACCAAGATCCAGGTGTATGTCAGTATCTCAATACACACATCGCAACGCAGGGCTGCACGCTACATACCTTAATGTTCTCTTGTCAAAGGCAGATTAAGTATTTTGATGAACCTACAGAAGATTTCTTCACAGCAATCCCAAAGTTCACTAATTGCTGTAAGCAAAACTTCTAACACTTTGTTAGAGCAAAAAGTGCCATAAACAGAAACCAAGTAGAAATAAGCTTATGGTGAAAATTTACAGACAGTCTAGAAAGTGTTACTTTGGTTGTGATTCTGAGACTATGAAATGCACACAAAGAAAACCCTTATTCCTCAAATACAGAAATACTATTTACCACATAATGGCAATCAGAAGCAGTTTAGCCAGCTGCGTGAAGACACCCTAAGCAAAAGAGTTTCAGGAAGTATGCTAAATTTGGAAGGAAACCTAACAGTACAGGAAAAGAAACCAATCCAGGTGGAGCTGAAAACACCACAAAACCAGATGTCACAAACATGTCTGAGTCGTTTAGAGTCACTCAAAGAATGACAAAGTTATTATTAGCAAGAGCAGTTTTAATACAATTTTATAGAGGTATGACTTAACAGAATTCAATGGCAAGGTTCACTCTATTACTTATTACATGGATGAAGCATACAAAAGAAAATTGAGGTAAAAATGGTTGATAGAGAGACCAAAGGCACAAAGGGTGAGGGAAACCCTCCTGTTGAGTCACAAGGTTCAGAACAGATCCCCTTGCTTTCTGAACCCCTGACAGAGATTAGGTGCAGCTGAATCTAGTCTTAGTCTCAGACGCGGTCAATGGTTTGTGTCTAATGGACAATAAAGGAAATCTGAGGTTGAATCAAGCTAAAATTATTTGTATAGAGACTGAAGGTGAAAAAGATAAGGGAGAGCCTCCCATTGAGTCATGAGGTTCAGACCGGATCCCCTTGCTCTTGAAATTCCTGACATATTCCAGGTGCAACTGAATCCAATTTGAAAAAGTGTCTTAAGAGAAGTCGAGGCCCCACATGGTTGGAATGCAGTAACTTCAGAAAGATTCAAATTTCATCACTAAGCTCAGCCTATGATAACCAATCCTGCTACTACCATCACCCTCCTCGGTGGAGGAGAAAGGCCCCACACCCAGAAGTGGCACCCTCTGTACCATCTGCTGTTGCCAGCACAGCCCCAGAACAAGAATCTGTTCAAGGGAAAGAAACGACATCCAACCAACCAACTGGTAAGTCCCACTGCAGCAGGGAATGGGCAACACGCACACTACCTACCAAAAAGTAGAAGGAGAAACTCAAGAGAGCAGGATGCAGAGGGACAGGCTGTGGGCGAAAATCTCCTGAAGGGACAACTGCCTTCAGGAGAGCAAAGGCATTTCTACAATGGCTGAGGACCATGTCCAGTTGTGATGGGTGACAAGCAGTGGGCGCAGGCCATTCAGCAAGTCAGAGAAAGGTAACTGATAAGGGACTAGAAACTTAAATTCGCTAGAGAAGTAAAACATTAACAGCAGGATTACTCAGAAACCTGAACAAGGAATTCATCAGCACTGGCAGACATCAAGAGAGCCTGATTTTCAAGAACAGAGAAAACAGAAGTTAGGTGAGCTCTGGATCCCCTCCAGTGCAGTTGGTAGGACTCCTGTTTTAGAGCTGGTGTCAAAGACAGATGGGACAGACTGCCCAGTATTAACTGGCATTAGTTTAAGTGTCAGGTTCCCAGCCCTCTCCTCCTTCCTTTGACCTACGCTGCATTGGCAACGCGATTACTGAACAGGGTAGATCATTTTCACGTGGTAGGACAGCGTGTGAGTGATTGAAAACGTGGAGTGACTCGGAAAGGCAACACATCTAAGACAAGCTGAGACATCTCAGACACAGTTGCCCTCAGCCCTAATCTCCAAAGCTCTGTGCATATGACTCCTCACCATGAGAAAATGCTGAAGTCCTCCCTGCTCTGGCTAATCAGATAAGAACTTCTCTATCTGCAGCAGTAAGAATTAAGCTCTGAAGAGACTACTATATTTAGCTAAGATTTCTTAGGGCCTACTCTTCTTCTTATGCAGCTAAAAAAACCAACCCCAGTCCTGCATACATATAGCAGTGCACACCTATGTCACCCACAGATGAGAACACATTTCTCCACAGAAACCTACAAATATTTAGCAGCACATGAAAAAACATTCTTTGTGCCTACCTAATAGCAGAGAAAGCAAAACATGAAGTTCCTTCTCCCTGTTTTGTACTTAAAGGACATTTTTTCAGTGTTCTCATTCTTTCTCTTCATGTCTTTAATGAAAGATGATAGCCAAATAGAAACCCCCAATCCTTCCAGAGTTCCCATGCTTCCTTTAAAGTCCAAGGGAATTGGGAAGGGTGTTCAATGACAAGCTCAAGTCACTCCTGACTATTCTGTGGCAGACACCAGGGGGCCTTAGGGATACTAGCAGGGATCACAACCTATTTTCATTCCCTGTGTATCACTGAGCACACTGACAACGCTTCAAGTACCTGAATACGGAGCTGCCTCAAGATGATGGAAATCCTCGGGGTGTGCACAAGTGTGTGTGTGTACACACTCATATTAGGAATGCATCAAAATCAGAATGAACAGTTCAGGCTGGCTGCCTCCACAGGAGAAGAACCTTTCCCCAAAGCAGACTATAGCAGGTTGGATTTCTGTTTATTTGGCTTTTCAGGAAGGAAAAAAGTGGAAAGTCACCTTAAAAAAAACCCATCACCGTCAAAGCCATCTCTGGATAAGCTGTTCGAATATTTATTTTACTCTGCTGCTAGGAAATAGCACCTCAGCTCAAGATTGAATTCATACAACTTCAGCTTCCAGCCACAAGATTCTAATGAGATTTTCATTATCATCAGGTTTATACCCAGTGCAGTTTTACAGTGAGCCCAGTGCAGTTTTACAGTGAGATTTTAAGCATGTTTAGATCCTCCACATTTGCTGTACCCTTAGGAATGTTGTTTCAAGTGGAAGGGAACACCTCTTCATTATTAAAACAATGCCCGGCACATGAGAGAGAACATAACTGCAAAATACATTACAAGAACCACTTTCCCAAGGAGCCATTTCCCTTCCTCCCAACTCCATCTGCATGTCACAAATGAGCCCAATTTTGAGCTCGTTCTGAACAGCCTCTCTCACGATAAAAGATTTTTTTTTCCTCCTTCATGCAGTCCCTCTTAGTGCAGAGGAAACTGAATTATCTAAAAACCCAACTGATGGCAGTTCAGCTACGTGGAAATATTTTTTAGCACACAAAAGACAACCATAAAAGCTGCAGAGAAATTACACTGAGTGATCGACAGTCCTAACTCCAACCCCAACTGATAAATGAGCAGTTATAAAGGCTTTACTAAGGCAGCCTTTGAATCAAAATTGTAAGCTCATATATTCAAGTTTCTATCTAGAATTGGTGTCTCTGCTCCAAATTATCTGCAGTAAGTTCAAACCAAAGATGGAAAATTTCAGCAAAGGGACTGGAATTTTCAGTTGAACAGAATAAAGATGAATTTATTTTCCCAGGAAACAACGAAGTCTAAGATGCAAAACCAAACTGTTTAACTTACAATTAGGCTACTATACTATACAATTGGTTTATGAAAGTTCTTCCCAGTATGACGAAAAGCCTCTCCTGTTCCATACCAGCTTTTAACCCGACTACAATGAAAAAGATTAAAGATATTTTTCTAGTAAGCAGATGTGGGTTTGCATTTTGCAATATTGTGCTTGGTGTCATTGACCTACAAAGACACTTATTAAAAAAGTGGGGAAGGGGACTTGCTAATGCAGCTCATACATTCTGCCCTACTCCTTCTGGAAGCAAAGCTGCTGTTTAATGCATTTCGCTGAAAAAGGATAAAAAAATAAAGCTATCTGTAGGGAAATTACACCTGTTTACACCAGCCAAGAACTTCAACTTGGAGCTTCAATCAAGGTTGCAAAAGAACAAAGTAGTATCCGTGTTAGGAGCAGCAGTACCTTAAAGGAGTGCGGGTTTGTAGACTCCAGATCAAGAAAACCATGTTCATGAGATCACGGATAGCATTTGGAAGCCTTACATTTTCATTTCTGCTATTTATTGATGAGGGATAAAGATTAATAGCAAAATCTTACTAATCTAAGGAAAGACAGACAGGCTCAAAAGTGAGATTTTATTCATCTTTGTTACTTATTCACAAGTCAAAGTATGATAAAACCTATAAAACCAGCCTAGAATAATGTTAGTTTACATCACTAAGTTCAATTCACATTTTATTAATAAAATACTGAAAGGAAAATGACAACATTGCAGGTTCAGAAAGACATGTTCGCTACCATGACTGAAAAACCTACACTATTTTTACTGGTCACAGATGGTTGCTTGTTTAATGCTTATTATTTAAAATTAACACAAGTTACAAAATTCAGACACACCCAACTTCTGTGCTCATAAAATATATCTTCTGTCATATCAAATTCCATTCGATTGGAAAGAATTATCTGCTGAGCTATTTCATTTCAGCCTGTATTAAAAGAACACCGTGAGTACTCTCCCCCCTACACAGCCATGTAGCACTGCAGTCCCAGGCGCACTTTGAGCCTCCCTGGCCAAAGAATTATGTCACAAGCCACTGTGCAAGCACACCATGAGAAGAACAAACCATCTCTCACACAATGATGAAAACCACCATCAGGATACAGCCTCAATTCTATTCTCTGTGCTGGACATACAGACCTCAGACTCCAGGACACAAAATAAAGCAGTTTTTGCTCTGTATTTTAAGGCAAAAACAAACCCACCTCCAGCTAAAAGGGAGATGAGTACCTTGAGCTGCCACCAATTACCAAGAGCTGTAGTTGCTCACCATTATGCAGAGATTGATCATACTTTCTGTGATAAGTTTTAACACCAACATTGCGGCAGCATGTTACCACCCTACCACAAAGACAGCCACCACTGATTGAAAAATCATATGCGGATTAAACAGCAATGCAGTAGCCAATAGTTTGCGTGCAAACATCGCGTTGGACTGTTACAATCTCAGAACTAAAACTGTTAATTGTGCAAACAGAGGTTAGATAATGATCTTCCATTTCTCTTTTTATTTTACATCCTTTTTGTTAACAACAGATGGGGCCTCACAGAAGAAAGGAGCTTTACCAAATGTTAGACCTGGAATGACACAGACTTCAGTTACAAAGATTAAAACTAATCTGGTAAGGAAAGAACTCTTCCCCTACTACGAATTTTTAAAAGCCTCATTAGGTAAAGCAGCAGCCTGACTCTCAGTCCAGAAGAGAGGAAAAACAAAACAACGTTTTAATACTGTACTGCAGAAAACAAGAAAAAGAATTCTTTTTAAAGAAAACAGAGACAGTCAAAGCAGACTGTATGGCAGCAACTGTTCCTAGGGAAGGAGAAAAGGGGGTATGTGTATATATATATGGCATAGTACCTAAACAGCCATTAAAACTGCTTTAACTGCCAATGTTTTATCAATGGGAGGTACTGGGAAAGAAATACATTCAAAAGAAATCGTTTTGAGTAAACATGCTACAAGAAACAGAAAATGATCTGTCATGACTATACATGTACAAATCATCTACAACAAAACTTATTTACAAACATTTATACCTACAGACATACAGACCAAGTTTAATACTTGTGAAGTGTATCTGATTGCTAGATCTGGACTGTTCCAATCTTTAGGAATAACAGAGTAACATTTCTATGCTGCAATAACCATATGGCTTCAATCACGTCTATCCTCAAGCCTTGAGCATCCTTTGCATCTTGTTGGTCTGTAGCATAAAATGGAAAACCTCTACAGGTATTTTAACTTCCATTTGTGACAGGGACATGCAGCTGCTACCTGAGGCCCCCCCAGCACTCTACCCAACAAGCAGCCAGCAACATAGAGCTGGCACTGTTACTAACTTAGCCAGCCTGCTCACAAAGTGTTGATTTTGGACCATGTGGATTCATTTCTTCAAAACATACATTTCATAATCTGCTACATTTTTCATGATAAAAAGAAACATTATATAAAATTCTGTATGCAAAAAAACCTAAGACCAGAATGATTAAAAATAGACTAAGGTGGGCATAATTACTAACTAAAAAAGCTAAAAGTCATATTTACAGAACTCAACGCTTAGTCATATAGATATAACTGCCCTCAAAGCCTAACAACCAGACCAGTTCACAAGTACCTAAAGTTGCTTACATAATTAAAAGAATAAGATGTAAAGTCAAAAAAATAGATTTTATCCCTTCAAGATCAGGAAATAAAATGAAATGCTGGTTCTGTAACAGTGCAACAACTGCAGCATATTTTGCACGCAGCACATCATTTGCTACATTTAGTGGCACTTAAGTATTATGCGGTAAATACTGAAAGTAAGACAAGTTTCTGATCTGCATAAGCATAATCACATCATTATTACCAGAGTTGCTAAGCTACAGCATTCTGAATAATACCAACTCAATTTTAGCACTTCGATCACTAGCCTTAATAGATGTCAACGTCCTGCTTTACATCTTGCTAAGAAAGCAATCACTGAAGCCAAGTATTTAATGGACTTGCCACGAAGCTTGGACCAGGTTCAATCTGACCAGTCGTTCTCATCAAACTCTGAATCATCATCAGAATCACTGTATTCCACAGCAATGCGTCTCGAAAGGATGGTTGCCACATCATTTCCAACAGGCTCTCGCTTTGCTTCTTGCTCACGTTGCTCCTGCACCTTTTTCAGCTGAATTCCTGTAGAGACAATTACTCTCAAAGTTTTCTCCACAAGAGATTTTAAGTTTCGTATTGTTATTGGTGAGGTTTTTGTATTCTAACAATATATTCAGGAAGAAGGGGGAAAAAGAGAAACCATTTAGTTAGAGAGCCTCCCTGAGCCAGGAAGAGAGACAAAAAGGCAGATTGGAATCCATTCTCAGAGACTGAATACTTATAGACTCCTAAAACTGCCAATACTATGTTAAAACTACATATTCAAGCCTGTACAGGTTCTTTTGATCTGAAGATGAAGTTTTAATAACTGTATTTGGAAATACCATTAGACCTACAGCTGCATATTGTAAGCAAAGTCAGGAACAGCTATTAGTCACTGGTTAAAAATCAGTGGGCTGAAGCCTGGTGTTGGATAACTGTTCTGCTGAAAAATCCATGTACATTTACTGGCTATTTTACATAATGAACACAAGTACTGTTTTCATTTGATTATGCCCACACAAACCCTAGAACATATTTGATAGAGCTGTACATCTTTAGGCATTAGGAAGAGATCCCAGGTCAGGGCTGGCAAATGTTAGTGTGTGGTACCCGAGGTTACCTAGTCTCTCGGTGACATTCTGCCCAGCTGGGAACAGAAGCCATGAATTTGGCTCACTATAATACAATACTTTCATTGAAATAAAGAACTAAAACTCAGTGTCCACTTACCCATCCGAATGGCAGCAAGAAGGTCGCTCCGTGCATCACTTATTGGTGGCTGTGTGGGTTCATGACGTTTTGCCTCCGTAGCTGGAGGAACATGCATTGGGGAGGAAGAGAGGGACGAACCTGCAGCAGGAGGGCCTGGAGGGGGAGGAGGTGGGCCAGGAGGAGGAGGAGCAGTGACAACAAGCCCACTAGAAGGAGGAGGATGAGTAGCTGCATATGTAGAGCCAGTCACCGGACCAGAATGGGAAGGTGGCACAGGAAGCTGAAGGGGACTAACAAATGCAGTTTGTGCCGAAGGAATCATAGGAGGAGGAGGAGGAGGAGGGGGAGGACCTGTAGGATTGTAATAATCCACCATCTGAGCTGGAAGCATCCTATATAAAACAGAACAAAAACACTTAATGAATTAAAAGTTGGGACTTACAGAATGATCACCCCTTAAACTGTTCTCATCCAACCACAGCTAAAACAAAAACCAAAAGGAATTTAAACTGGTGAGTTAAATGTGCAAGTTATTATAAACATATAAATTGACAAATCTTGCTAATATATTGAGATTTAAGGCAAATGAAGTTAAAAGCAATGTGCTTTCAGCACTCCGCAAGGTGAGATTTTTATATTAATACTCCTGCCTAATTAAGATAAAGCTGAATTTGTTACTAACATCTACTCTCGAAGAATGTTAAGTACAATGCCTATGATGAAGAAGGGACTGAGAAAACTGTGGACGTGTATCACTTCCATAGAAGACTAAGTGTTAGAACAAATATTAAAAGATAGTAAAAGACAGGCATGGAAGACAATGGAAAGTATGACTGGAAAGATTTACCCAAAGGTATATCATGCATCTCATGTGCTGCTTTAGCCAAGTCTATCAATTTAAATATTACAAATATTATAAATTGATACATTTGATTGATACTTCAAAAAGGAGGAACAGGGAAGAGCTGGTTTCTTTGCTAAAACAGCATTAAAGTAATTTTTAAGCAGAAAAAATGGGAATTAATGTAAGAGTTATGAAGTAGGTAAAGAACTACATATAGGAGACAGGAGCTGAAGGGAAGTTATTGATGAATTCAATGATACATGTCAATGTATGACAACTGTGATACACTGACAGTGGTCATGTACCTGGGGGACTAAGCACAAGTATTTCTGCTATAAACTGGAAATAACAGAAAAAATGCAGGTTGGAGCAGTCAATCATGGCATAACTGAGTCATCTTCAGCATGATACCATCATGAATCAAGCAAATGCTATCCCAGGATGCATCAAGTGAGGCTGAAAAACCTTGGCTTGCTTAGCCTTGCACCATAGGCAAGAATGGTTACAACTTTCTTGGGGTTACAACTTCTAAGTTTAAGCTGTTTAAGCACGAGAAGACACAGGCCCAGAGTGGTTCGAAAGCAGATATTTGCTTGCTATCAGAGAGCCAGCACTCTGGCACAAACCTTCCTTCAGAATGCATTCAGATGAAATAGCTACATAGGAGTTTGGTAAATTCCTATCTTGAATTATGGAGATGTCTGTGGCAGTAGGGAGCTTGATTCTGTGTCTGAGGAGATCCCTTCCAATTCTGCCACAAGCTCCTTTAAAAAGCTATTTCAGGGATGCAACACAGACTGACATGTTACATTCAGCAACACTTTTTCTGCACATTTTCTGAAGTTTAGAATATTACTGAAATTATCTGTAACTATTTTCCAGTTTAAAGGAACATTAACCACTTCTTAATTTTATATTAGGAATCCTTAATATTTTATAAGCATATTGATTTCACCACATTCAATACACAGTTCATTATTTCTGCTTTCACTATTCCTTCACTTAAATTCAGTTCTTACATAGAAATGATACCATTTTTTTCCTGTTCTCTTCAGAGAGGTAACTAATGTATGTTGCGTGTATGCATTATATATTATGATGGTCATGAAAAACATGCATCCCTCTAGCTTTGCCAAGAATCCACTGGAATAAATCAGGAGTTTTACCCATATTCTGCTGGTACCACAGGTACTGAGCTATGCTGGCCATCAGAAGGCTGGGGTGGAGGTGGAGGTGGTTGCTGAGGTCTGTTTAAAGTAGCATGTCGTACAGTGGTGGAAGGTGGTCTGTATTCATGCTCATGGCTTTGGGGTGCTGCCATGTACTGTGGACCATCTCCCGTTCCATATGAAGGCATTGCTATCTGCTGATGGAGGGAATGATTCGGAGTAGCAGGATAAGAATAATCTGTAACATCAGATGCATGGGACCTAAAATTGAAGTAAATGGATGCAGAAGAACAGATTATGTGAGTGTAATAGGGTATTATCTAAATAGCTCACAAGAAAAGCTAACAAGAATGCAATCAGAACTACTTTTCTTGCAACATGACTCCCTGGTTATCAAGCACCGTTCCCTTGTAAGTCTACTGAAAACACAAGAAGAAATGCAGCAAAAAAAATCATGTTCAGCTTAACATGACTTGAAAATAAATTAGTCTGACAAGTCAGTACAAGAGGACTGAAATTGAATGTCTGGACTATTTCAGCATACTGCTGCCTGCAGCATATCCTCTTATAATGCAGACTTTTAAAAAAAGCAATAAAAATTTAGAGCTTTCTCCAGATTTTAGACTTCTTTAGCAGCCATAAGGAAGCATGCTGGGTTTGTCAACGATTTTGACAGTCCATTGTTTAACATGCTAATACTTACCAGGCCTGCCTGAAGTTAACAATGGCAGCAGAAGAGGAAAGCAATACTGCAAGCACTCACAATTATGCAGAAGAATATATATTACCAAAGCAGAGAAAACCAACTTCAAAAGTTAGAAAATGCTTTTTATTTTGTTTGCACAATTAATTTTACTAGCAAGGCTTAGAGAAACTGGGAAATGTAAACATTAGTTGAGCAGAGAGTTCATAAAGATACAAAGTCTAGGATGCTCTGTCAAATAAGCCCAAGAGAGGGAGCAAAAGGATCTCTTCATCCCATTACTGCAAACAGTTGTTTTAGTAATGAGCAATCGTGCAGACTGGCTTTTAGTGAACACAGTAAACTGATGCGCTTATCTGTAAGACTGGAAGCAAGGTAAGCAACAAAAAGCCAGGGCTTTGAGTAAAACAAAATGACAAACCCTTTCGGCATTTTGTCCTCTTTCAAGCTTCCTGCCTGTTCCATTTTCTTTGCGTCACTCATGAACTCAATGCCCATTTTCCTTCTTTCCCATTCTTCTTTTCTTGTTCTTACTTTTCTCACATTAATTTGCTGGTTTCTGTTTGGGTTCAGCTTGTGTTTCTCTCTCTAAAGCACAATAAGTATAACAAATATATTGTAAATCGCCACAGTCTGGACACTTGGATGTTAATGTTTAATGCATAAGTCTTACAATTAGCAAATGAGAAGAAACATGAGCTTTTTTACTTTAGCACTAAAAAAAGAATCACAATATAGCCAAGCACACTTCTTCAGGACCTTCTTTATAAAACACTGCTCATGTAGTACTTGTCAGCATAAAAACATCTCCGAAAACAGTACTTACTTCTATATGTATGGGGCTTTAATAGCTTAATTCCTACAGCTAAGAGTACCCCAAGATAAAAAATAGAAAGCCTTCTCTCCACCTCACTACCACTCACAAAATCAACCCTTCATGAATGTAAAACAGAGATTTCAGGATTCAATCACTGACAGTTGATGCACTGAAATTTAATGTTCTCCATACATCATAAAATTTGAAAGGCTTATATAGGTACAAGATATCCATCACATTACAACATCTCTATCAGACAATGATGCATTCCTACAATTTCTGCTTAAAAAAAAAAATCCTACAGATTGCAAATATTATGGATATCTAAAACCTGTCAAATACAACTTGACTCTGCAGGGAGATTAAAAACAAATCATTTCAATATGCTCATTTAAGCTCAAGAATCCTGGAAGCAAGGTGTGAAGGCTAGAAAAAGACTTAACACGTGTGAGATGCAGAACTCAGTGAAAAAATCCCCATGTTGCACTTGACAGCTGAACATCAATGTCATCTTACCAGACCAACCTATGGAAAGCACTGCCAACCTGCAATGTTTCATTAAGACTAACAGGAGACAATGTTTTGCATTAGAAACTGTAAAAAAATTGGTGATTAAAGGATTTTAGACAGAGGGGCTGAAAATATCAGTGAAACAGCAGTAGCAATTTTCTTCTTTTTTTGTTTCGATTGCAAGATGTTTACTCTTCACAAAGACCAAACATTAACATATACAATGTTCTGAGCAGATTTTGTTGTTGTTAATTGATCTCCAGTAGACAGTGAACTAAAGGTTTCAGTCCACACTTCTGCAGTGGTAGCTGCTCCTTCAACCTAGGCCTTCAACAATTTGTACATTGAATTGCCATACACTTTTCCCAGGAGATTCTATTTATTCCTAACATTATTGCTAGCAATTATCAGACAGAGGAAATAAACTAGGCGGGAAAATCCTCTAGCGCAACCAGCTTAGTGAAAAACCTCAGACTTCCATGCACACCAAGAGAACGTAACTCCCACTGAGCTCAAAGGGAATCTCAGTCAACAAAGATGAATTCTGCTTGCTGCGTGTCTCTAAGCAGAGATTTCTGCTATTTCAAGCAATAATGTTGCATCTGGCTTCGTAGCTTGCTTTTTAGGCAAATATAACATCGATAGAGCTGAACTATTCCCCCATTAAAGCATTGTTAGAGGCAAAAATATGCTCAACTGAGTAGATCACAGAAAAATACTTAAGCTATCAGCAGCATAACATACAACATACTAGACACAAAGGAAGAGGTACTGACATTATCTAGTAGAAGCAGACTTAAATGCTTTTGTAACTACAAAAAAACCCCTAGAACTACTCAAGATCAAATATAAAGCATGCAGCAAACACTTCTTTCACTACAGTGCATAACATTATGATGATGAAATACTCATCCAAGCTGAGGAAGAAAAAATTCATTACAGAATTTGTTACTTATGCTTGAAAATAATTTCGAGAGGAACTTTTAGACATGCATTGTATGTTTTGTCTATTCTAACTATTCCCAACCTGTAAAAACACCTAATTCTACTCAGCATTTCTGAACATACAACTGTGGTATAACAAACAGCTTTGCGGTAAACAGACCTAGTATCTGGGGACAGTGATCCCTCGGAAGATGCTCCATGGTACACACTTTGAGACAACCTGTTGTCAGGTCTAAGCTCTTTGTCATATGCCATCATATTCCACTCCTGGCGTCTGTTCCTGGCTTTTCTAACCTTTTTCACCTCACGGGTGGTGCCATCTATACGTTTTTGCTCCTAATGTTCAAACAAAAGAAATAAAGCATGCAAAGAGAGAAAAAAGGAAAGGAAAAAAGCTGGTTAAAATGCAGTTAGAGTGCATGAAAATAAGACCAGATTTACAGATGAAGCCAAGTCTTCACAAAATTTCTCTGCACTGAAAATGAATATCTCCTTACACTGTGAACCTCATTAGTAGTAAGACTTCTGTTTTGCCCTTCTGTAGGATGCACATGCTAGTGTCATACCGACCTACTGTTTTTCCCAATACAGGAATGTGACTGATTTTAAAAGCCAGCAAGTTTAACTTCTTCTGACATCATATGCCATTGATTTAGACCGTCCTGAAGCACTTGTAATTTCCTTCTCCTGCAAATCAGTCTCATGAGAACATGTTAAATATGCCCAGGGTTATTTTGGATATTTGTTAGGGTTGCAATCACCCAAGGCCTTGGGGATGTGTGGAAAAATTAGAAACTTTCCTATTTCATATTCTATGTGAAACTATTTTTGTTAGTTATAAATTCCTCTCCCTTCTTACATCTAACTACTGAAATTCCTCCTACTTTTTCCTCATCATTGTCTCCCATTAGCTTGTATAAAATGAATGACACTAATCCTCTCTGCAATGTGTCAGTACCATTCAGGCCAGTGATATATTATAGCCTGATAGCTCTGTGACAAATCAGTCTGTTTTTTCATCTTTCTACATAATTTCAGGCTCAATGAATGTCAGTGTTTATCTATCAGTAAGATCTCCTAATAGTGGGACTCAATACTTTCACACCTCTGAAATGTTGTCCTCACCTACTTCTGACTACTCCATATGAAGAGAAAAACCATATTGGTGCTTCAGCAGAAAAATAAACAAGTCTGCTCAAAATAAATAGGGTATTTATGTGCTACTCTTTTTCTCAGTAATTATGAGGGTGTTGAATATTTTTTTTTAATCAGCTCTAGAGTCTGCATCTTAGAATACTAATTCATAAATAGGTTAATCATGTTTTATCTATTAAGAAGTCAGTATTAGGCTTTTGGCTGCTAGAAAAATAGTTTCTCAGCAAAGAATTATATATAATTGATATTTTGAGAACACAGTCATATTCAATTGTACTAGAGAAGAGTTTGGCAAAATGCTGATATGGAAGCATTTTATTGTGGGATCTCTACCTTCAAAGTAAGGATAATAGCTGGACGAAAAAGAAACAACACAGATGAACATAGGTATTTTACTCCAACTGTCAAACAGCACTGAGTAAATAATACTGAAATAATGTATGTGGCATCATACAACTCTGAAAAAAAAAAAACAACCCCAAAAAAACTATCAAACAGCTTGCTTGACCTT
Organism: Strigops habroptila; assembly: GCF_004027225.2. Lineage (NCBI taxonomy): Eukaryota > Metazoa > Chordata > Aves > Psittaciformes > Psittacidae > Strigops > Strigops habroptila. The sequence continues at coordinate 102,905,961 of NC_044278.2, forward strand.
GTTTTGGGTCTCTTGCTTGTTCATGCCGTGTCCATCTGAGGGACCTGATGATCCACATCTGCTAATATTAGGACTGACAGAAAAGTCCTTTTGAAGTTCAGCAGCCAAATGTTCTGACAGCACTTGCTCATTCCTGGCCCCTGCAGTGAGCAGGTTTTTGATCTGATTCATGTTCAGTAAAGATCATCACCTCGGTTCTTAATTACTTCTGAGAAAATCTTTTTCCTCCCCCAACTTTTTAGAATTACACCCTTTTTTTATTCAGGTTATGCGAAGTTTGACCTTATCCTTTAATACCACTTCTTCATACCAAAATTTCCCAGTACAGGAGGAATTGGAGCAGAAGGGAGACAGATTCAGTCATGCTTCATTTTAAATACATCAAGTTTTGCTAATCACCATGGTTGAATATATGCTTGTTAAAGGCTTGACATCTGCCTTTTTGAATTGCTTGCTGAAAAATACAGTTAATTTGTGAGTTTTATCCTGTTTCATTTATTAAGATTTTGTTACTAACTCATGCTAGATTTGAGAGAAAAGTAGAAGTAAGCCTTTTGGTTAACTGCAAATAAACTTCAGTTTTCTCATAGAACAGTAACTCCAACCTTCAAGAGTCACAACTACATATTTCTTGCCAGTTCCTAGATTAAGTAAATACCCATCTTTTGACCAATGTATGATGCTGCTTGGAAGAAAATAATTTTGATACAATTCCTGTACAATCAGGAGTGCTTATATGACTGCTTATATATAATCATCTATTTAAAGGTTTGTTTTTAGAGAGATTAGCATGTTTTTCATGAAAAAGGTAAATATATAAGCATGCATAAACAAACAACATAAAATAACCACAAAGCTTAGTTTGTTTTTATTGGATCAGATTTCAGTTGGATAGGTTGTTCCAGACCAGCATCTGTAAGTGGGCTAATATAATAATAAATAGTCTGGAACCCTTTTAACTCAAAGCAGAACTAAACCCTACTGGTATTTATTTTATACTAAACATTTCATAATTATATCTCTAAAACATTTAATCCCTTCCAAAACAGTGGGGCAGGCCAATTACTAGCAGCTGACAAAACTAACTACATATATGTCTACTTGAGTAGTTTTAAGTTGTTCCAGTAATACTTTCATTACCTTGACAAACAACTGACAACTCTAGCTTTAGTACCTAGGGCAATGCCAACAGAGTTCTAGGGGAGCTGAAGCCTTTCAAATTAACTACAGTTAGAAACATTTCTTAGGAAGGTTAAGCAATACTAAGAAGAGTTTACTTCCTTTAACTGAGTGTAATAGAAGCTGTGTCAGACAAGCGGATGCTGCAGGTGAAGCCGGAAAGCAGATACATCATTCAGCTGCTGGCAGGAAGCGATTTCAGCAAATACAACAAACATATCAGAGCCTTCAAACAGGGTTAATTTAATGTGAAGTTTGATATTTGCATCAAGAGTTAGCAAATGATATTTCAAGCATCTTAATAAGGAATTAAAGGTAGTAACAGAAAGGAGCCTTAGCAAGTATTTGCAATACTTTCAAAAAACTGGAAGCATGAGCCCAGAGTATATTCCTGACTTCACAAATCCACAAGATCCTATGGATCCCAAAGTCATCAAGAAAGATTTTTGAAATACAAGCCCTCTAAATTTAAAAGATTTATACTTATTTAAATAAGCAATCATTCCTCAGAAAATATGGGGAACAATAAAACACCATGTAGAACAACTTTCCTTTGGTTAACAACTGGTCTACAACAGTCATTCGGTTCAGGATATTACGAGCATATGCAAAAGTAAAAACTAACTTCATTGAACTCTGAGGCACTGATCTACTGGGAGTTTGACACTAAAGACAAACCAACCAACCAACCAACCGAGACTACACCACAGATTTGAACTTAAATAAATAAAATTACAGTCTTCTTCAGACAAAACATTCACCTGAAAGAGCCAAAGGGGAGAAAGCCTGTGCTAGATTTCTTCAGTTAAACTGAATGCAGTAACAATAAGTACAATATTTGAAGGCAAGAAAGGAAGCTCACAAACCTTTCACTGCAACAGCTCAAGCATTTAAGGCAAATTACCAAAATAATATTGGAAAACTGATGCTCTGGTGCAAGTAGTACTCTTAAGCTTTACTGACCACCTGAAAAATTGATGCTAAAAACCATCTGTACTTGGTCAGCTGAGTAGGTTTGCATTTGGATGTTTAGTTTATAATTTGCTAAACAATAGACATCTATTTCATCTGCACAGCTTCTCAACAACTTTCATATGTTGTGCTTCTGTAGAGTACAGACTGCACAAGTGTTGCCTAAAATATAGTCTAAAAGAAAGTTTTTATATAAAAAAGTGGTTTTCTAAAATCTCTCTAATGGTATTAAAAAAACCCAACTCTCAGTACTTTTATTTCTTAAAGCTTTCATATTTTTTCTTTTTTAGTATTAAAACAGAATTTAAAAAAAAAAAAAAAGAAAAAAGAGCAAGCAGGTGATAGTTTCTTTTATCCCTCTGAAATGAAAAGATCTAAGTTTGAAGGGAAAAAGGTGGGAGGAAAAAACCCAAAGGGTGCAATTACCCTTATATATTTTTCATAAAGAAATACTGAATGAAATCTAAAAACCTCCAACTAAACTAGAGAATGAAAATTGCTTTATTTCCAGTCTTTCAATCAGCTCCGTGACTTATTGTACTGACAATATAGTGGGATCATAACCTTACTTATATATTTGAATTCAGTTATACGAAATAACCAAGTGACTATTTTCCAATACTGTGCTTTAGACAGTAACTTCTACTGAAAGTATTCACCCAGCTTTTTCAGCCATATTTAATACATCAATACTGAGATACTTGTCAAAACAAACATTTCTGACTCATACTCCTAACAGGATAACCTAATTTATTTCTTCCAGAGCTTTTATAATCATTAATTCACAAGATGTTTTAGTTAAAGCGAGTCTTCATGTTTTGTTTAACAATGTTGTAGTCAAAGTTTTGTGTAGCAACAGGAACAAGGAATTAATGTAATTTATAAAAACAGAATAGTAAAACTTCCCAGCCATGCCCTACAATTTGATTTCCAAGCAGGTATCATATATATTAACATATATATACATACACACATGTATTACACACGATGAATATACACAAATATACATTAGCACATATATTCACATATTAGACACTGTATATACATGATATATTCTGATAACTGCTTATATATATGCATTTGTAGATACGCCAATACATATGTGTACGTATACACACGTGTATATACGTGTGTATGTGTACAGAAAACTAAGTAGCTTCCTTCTATTTCCCCTGAGCAATCTGTGCATCTTATCCAGACTCCTTTGATTTCAAATGCCTTATCTCCCACTGAACCTATCTAAAAGGGCATTTTCTGTCAGGTGAAACAGCAACCATTGCTTCAAACCTTCCTCCTTCACTTTTTTTTTTTTTTTAGAATTATTTTTAATAATCTTAAAGCCCTCAGATTTGATTAAAAAAAAAAAAAAAAAAAAAAAAAAAAATCGACCGCAAAAAGGCTGTAGAAGTAGCAACCAATTTCTTCATTCAAAACTAAAATCCATTCAGAAAAATCTCGACTGCATCAGAATACACATCTTGGATCAAACTTCTGAAGATATTCCAGAAGGACTTCAGACACTTTTCTATGACAAAGCCTTTTTTTGTTGGTTTTAAACTTGGAGGAAGCAAAGAACATCACTCCTAAAATGAATCTTCTCTTCTTGCTGAACCACAGAATCATTTTGAGGTGTATTATCATCTTATCTTACTAACTTGCAACAGCTATAGAAAAGTGAAGTTACGATCAAGGAATAAAAAAACCTGAACAAAATAAGCTCATGTTTTTACTACAGGAGTTGATATTGCTAGATAAAGAACTATGAAAACAAAGGAAACCATAATTCAAATTCCTTTCTCCACCCCCCCAAAAATCACAGTATCTTTTTCCAAAGAACAACAGGGCCATTTTGCTGAGTACTAATAAGCAGATGCTGGCAAATGATTAAAGAAATATGTTGGAAAATAACTACAGTACTCTTAAAATTCAATTTGCAACTTCCTTAAATAGACAGTAGGAGCTATAAAAAACAAACCAACTGAACCTACAGCCACATCTAAAGAGGAATAGTCTTTCCATGCACACAAACTAAGTATGACCTAGCAATTTTTATGCCTGGACAACCACCCGCAAAACTGTAATACATAAATTTGTTATTACGTTTTCTGCTTTTACCTTTTGTCTCCTCTTTTCTTTTCGCTTATCTTCAGTATCTTGCAACATTTTTTCTTTCCAAAGATCAAAAAAATAGGAAGGATCAGTATAGAACTTCAATCCATCTTTCTTATCATCCCTGGAAATACAGGAGAAGAAAAACTAAGGAAATATGAATTACTAATTTTCAAACCAACAAAACTCACCGTTGGCAGTCATCCAAGCTCCATCTTTTCTTCATGACAGGATGCCAAGTGCATTTAATGCCACTCTTGGTAGTTACAGCTTACAATTGGCTTGATTCATGCCAAAAATTTCAGCGGAAAGGGGTGGAATACACAGCCTTTTGGGCAGCATGCTCATCAGCTTCATCAGAGCTCAGCAGGAGCTCCTGCATCAGCCAGCTCATAGAAGTGAAATTCATTGGTGCTGGAAGAAGATCAATGCCAAGACAGGATGTGGAGGGGACAGAGGAACATAAGAATGGAACTTGACTGTCTCAAAAGAACTGGAAAGGAATATTTGGCTCAATCCAGACAGGTCTTACGATCTGAATTTAGGAACACGGTAGGTCGGAGTACCTTTGCCTGTATGACAGGAAGCACGAGACAGTTGCTATTCTCAGTGGGACTCTTCTATCTACGAGAAAGGCTAGGAAAGGAGTGGCAACTGAAAGCTTGGATCCTACCAGACTATTCTAGGAAGATTTGAAACAGCGCTGATCTAGGCTTGCCATCAGCAGGAGCTGGGGACACCCAGAGTAAGAAGTCACAAAAAAAGGCATGCTATCAAATCCTAATCTGACCCCACGGCCTGGAAATAGGAAATCTTCTAATATCTTAAACTCCTGAAAAGCAGTGGGTGTAGGGGGAATCAACATGGCAGGGCAGCTGGCGTGGTCCAAACAGCCTATGATGGCATTGCCAGTCTAGCTTGCTAAACTGGTGTCCTTCAGAGTTCCTTTTGGCTGTGGGTACTAATTTCTTCCTGGACAAATATTGACGGCATCTGAGTTCTAATTTCTACCAGCAAGATCAACAGTGATGGAAATTCATCATACAGAAACCTTACAATCACTGAAGCAGGCTACAGAAAAAAGATCTTGTAGCCTGTCTAGTCATACAGCCATAAGCCCCTTATTTTTTGTGTGCTAGATCTCCTTGCTAATAACATCTAACCTACTGAAAGGGGTACTGGGGACACTCTTACACCCCTCCAGCTTTGGTCAGGCTACAGTTTGTAGTTCATTTAAGCTTTGTCCAAGGCAAATACAATTAGATTCAACAGATGTAAAGGACTTAGCAAGAAATATCATTTTAGTAAATTCTATTAACATGTCCCTAATAAAACAGGAATAACAATAAAGGTCACTGACACTGTCATCCAGATGCATATTAGGACATAGCTGTGCAGAACAGCTGATCGATAACAACTCTTGCTAACTGTTTGTCCATACACAAACACCACCATTTTCTGTAGCAGTGGCAGAACCCATGTCCATCAGCTATAAATCTAACAATTTTACCTTCTAAGTAAAAGCTCTTAGAAGTGAAATACACTGCAAATGCTCTGCTATGTCATTCCTAAAAAAATCCTAATAATTTACTGCAGATTGAGTGCCTGCTTTACACAGATACCTCACAATCTAGTAGCTCTCAAAAACTGAAGGACATAATAAAAACATGTTATCCACAACCCTTCGGACAGACAAATTATACTAATTTAATGAACAACAATAAACTTAAAAGCAACAGGAAAAGAAAACAGGAAACAAAGTCCTGCTTGCTGCTCTTTTATTCACCAGTAACCAGGAAAAGAAAAGGTAAAGACTCTGTGTGCAAGTGTGTGTATATGCTGGGGATAAGAGGTAGAATAGAGGGAAGCCAAAAGCAACAAATCCAACTTTCTGGATAAGCAAACCAAAGAAAGCAGTGTAGTATACTGTTAATTTTCTTTCCACCTTTTACATAATCAATGGTCCTTGCTTTCTGATCCCATACTGCCATGTAACACTTCTGCTGAAATAAGATGATTTTGTCAGGTACAACTTAATGGTTGCGAGTGTGGTAACAGCAATTTTTCTTTCCATGAACATGTGGGTTTTTTTGGGAAGTCCCCAAAAAAACATTTCAGTAACCAATACATCTTTTACCTTCTGCTGTAATTATTCTCTGCATACAACTAGGAGATAAAGGGCAAAGAACAAGAACACAAATAATGAACATTTCCATACCTATAAGGTGAAAGAATATTCAGAGGTGGTGGTTTGTCACTCTGATTATAAATATCAGCCACTGGGTTAGGAATGCTGTTCTTTGAAACTACCTGCTGATCTTGAATTGTTGAGCTCTTGAATGCTTTTTTCATGTTGATATCCTGCAACGATACTGTTTGAAACAAAAATACATTTATCACAGGTCTGTAAGTAACGTAAGTGGATAAACAAAGTCCATTTTACACTAGCTATTTAAAATATTTTCAGCAAAATACAGAGGAAAACCAAAGATTTTTCTTTAGTGAATAACTGTTTTAAGCACAAAGGCATACAAGAATTACCATAATAAACCAGATTTAAGTCCCACTTGGTCCAGAACCTCACTTAAAACAATGAAACCATGGACCGCGTCTTGGAAGATGATGTAAGAATCCTGTCACATGCAGATGTCCAATTATCTCCCCTTTTTGAGGTTTAACCTGGACTTCTAATAGCAGAAAGACTGTCTTTAAGCCTGAACACAAGGTCTGGTATTCCTGTGGCACAACATGGTTTATAATTACACGTGATATCCATATCCATTCAACTCCATTCTACGTTTAATTCAATTATGGCCTCCACAACCTCCTGTGAGAGTGAGTTCTACTTTTTTTACCATCCTTCAACTCTAAAAATCTTTCCATATAATTGAACATCACTTGATCTTAAGCTTTCCTCATCTCTCTATAGAAATACCTTCTTTATACAGTCCAGTAACATGCTTCCATTTTATCTTTTCAAGTACACAATTCTGGGGGAAACAAGACTAGCCTTTTCATTATTTCTTTGCAAACAAAAGATTTAAGTCACTTTAACTAATTAAATTAAGGTTTTAATCACTTTTAGCAAGACTTTCTTTCATTCTTAATATAAGTTTTCCTGAGGTGCAGCAACCATTGAAAAAGATCCGGATAATGCCAATCACAACTTGAAAGCAGCAGTAAGCTCTCCACATTATCTGTCATTCTTGGGCAACCTGAAACACATGTTTCTGACTGCAGTTGAACAGAGCACTTCACTGCCTTGTCTACAATGAAAGCATTTCTTGAATTGATCCAACTGTTTTACAACAGTGTCAGTTGTAGGAGTAGTGCCAACAGAATGCACTGGCTTGTTTTCTTTTAACTCCCACTAACATTTCATCTAATATTTCTTGCCTATTCATCTAATTTATAGAGTCTTGAGAACGAACTGAGAATTGCACACAATAACTGAGCAGTACCAGGCAAAAATTTCATGTATTGGTGACCTGCAAAACCACTAAGGCATGAAGATTGATACAGACCCTGTAAGGTACAGCTTTCGGAGCTAGGCAGAGAAACGTGTTTTACTTACCCAAACAAGTGCTTTCAAACAAAATTACACATTTCTAGTGTAAGTTACTTTCATGCTTTTGAAAACAACCTCAACTACTTTAAAATGTTTTCTCAACTGTAGTTGAACAATATAATGATTTACTTAAATCCTTTGTTTTTACTGTGTATTTATGAATGACCAGACATGTAAGCAAGTGAGGATGTAACAGCATTTTAAAGGAAATACTGTTTCTAGTGACTAAAACCCCCTAGAGAATTTCACCAAGTTCATGCAAACACACAGTGCCTCTTTTAGGTAAAGAGTATTATAGATCTTAGATGACTTCAGAGCAGATACTACTAATATAGTTCGTGACCACCCTACCCTGAAATAGATTTACCACTATGAACTTTTTCCAATATTCTGACTTATTTCCAGTAAAGTCTAGATTTATTCAATTCTGATTTATTACACTCAAAACCTAAAAGTTTTCCCTGTGAAAAAGGCAGCTTAATGGCTTCATTACTACAGGGGCTTCTTGAAATAACACTAAGTCAAAAATGAAGACAGTTATATGACTCCAGAATATTTTTTATCACTCTGCTAACATGATTTTCCTCAGCTTGCCTTACTGAGAAAGCAAGAAGAAATATCAGTACAGGATTACTCTGAAAAGACAGAGATCGTTGTATAATTAAATACTGTGGTCTTGTCAACATCACTTTTTGGTCAATGCTTTCATGCAATTACCTACCCTCTTCTACCGTTGAATCCAGCTGCGTAACTTTGACAGCAAGGCGATCGATTCTGTCTTGAAGGGAATTTGCTCTGATGTAGAAGCTGTTGGCTTCATTAAACAATTCACCAAATATATCTTCAGCATGTTTGCCTGTGTAAGAAAATAGACAGGGAAATCCCTTTGCTGAAGGCTTACAAAACACAAGACAAATGGCTTCAATATCCTGAAGTTATAATAAAACACAGTTGCTGTAGGATTATGACAGCACAGTTTGTCATCAGCAAAATTTTGGGCCACAGATTTGTACAAAAATCTCAAAATATATCATAAATGCTGCCTGAAGTCTGTTCTGGGCATGCTGGTTAATCTTCCACATAAAAACAGGGAAGCTTTCAAATTTTAATCCTTATATAGCTGAACTACTGCCAAGTGACACAAAACTGATCGTTAAAATCTGCCTCTGTGATGACAATAAAGGCCCAAAGTTACAGCTGTCCATGAAAGCTTCTGAAGTCAATTCTGAAATCTAAAATCTTTCAATCCATAGTGATTCAGATTTAATTATAAGTATGAGCACAAGACAACATTAAAACAAAGGCATAGCAAAACAGATAAAAACCAAGATCTTCATGCAAGACAGCCCACTTACCTCTACCAATGCCCACTGTATACATGTTGCTGTCACTGGAGTCATTTGAGAGACTAAGATGGCATTGACCATATTTACCCATGGCCAACCTGACTTGATACACCACAGAAGGGGAGCCTACAGCTTTTTCAGCCTCCCTTTCAGCTGCTGTATTACCTTAATCACTTTGAGAGTGGATAGTCCAGATCAAAACTGCAGCCTCAGGCTCTGTCCTAAAAGGGCTACAGTGGACAGAAGTGCTACATGACAAACTCAAACCCCTCTTGATCCACAGATCCTTGTGCTTGCCTAATCCTTTCCCAGATGTCCCACCGCCCAAGTTACTAGGCATCCTCATCAATAGTTCAACTCTTCTTCTCCCCCAGCCTGAACCTCTCAACCACTCTGGATCAGAATCCCCAGTTTAACACTTCTCCTGCCCCAGAACTTCTCCTACACATTTCAGATTACAGGCAAATTCATTGCGCCTGCTCATTCAACTGACAGCACCACATCTACTTGTGTCTCAGTTCCTCCTACCCAGATACTGCTGCTTCATTTAAGATCGCCCCTTCCACAAGTTCTGCAGCCAACAACCCCTCTCAAGACAACCACACTCCATTAATTCTTCATGCAAAAAGGAAAATCCTGTCTCCTGCACTTAACCATGCTTTTTAAACAAAAATACATTTTAAACCCACACTTCTGAATTAAATTCATCTTGTTACAACCTTGTTATGTTCTATCAAGATGCGTCTGAAGAGCAGAAATGGAGGGAAGGGGAAAGTGAAACTTTTGTCTAATACATGGAACAATATGAAATATGCATTAACCACCTAAATGACAGTGACTTCCAAAAGAAGAGCAATTATGAACATTTTAAGTTAGGTCCTATAGCCAGCCTTAATATTCTACAAATAAAAGTACAGACGTAATGAAAATTTCAGTCAAGATCCCATTCTGCAAACATCTGGAGACCATGATCCAAAGTGAAAAATGGCCACAGTTAGGAAACAAACAGGATCTGCCCCTTTCCTGGATCATTTACTTGGGGGGGAAGAGAACACCGCCACAACCACCAAAACAATATCTGAAAGCACTCTTTGCGAATTATAAATGAAAAAAAAAAAAAAAAAATAAAAAAAAAAATGTTTATTTGATTGCCATGCTTTGAGAGGAGGACTTTACCAGTAATAGATTCCTTCACTAAACATAAAATCAGCCAATATCTAACCCAAAACGTTAGATATTTTGGTGTATCCAAGCTCTGCTTCGTAGATATGTGGGAGGTGGATATGCAAGGTGTGCTCCCTACCTGCTCCTCATCTGCTGCCCCTCCAAAACAGAAGTCTCACAACCACAGAATAGTTAGGGTTGAAAATCATCTAGTCCAACTCCCTGCCCAAAGCATGGTCAGAGCAGGTTGCGCAGGACTGTGGTCCAGCTGGGCTCTCAGTACTTCCAAGGACAGAGGCTCCACAACTCCTCTGGCCAACCCATGCCAGTATCCAACTGCCTTCACACTAAAAGCATTCTCTAAGTGCTTCCCGGTAGCTGGTTGAGATTCAATTACAATCCCCATTTGATTTAGCTGCTGCAAATGAAAAGGTTATCACAAGCTATGGAATAATTAATCTTTTAAAATCTTCAGCTAAACAAAGCAGGTATTACATTTTTCAGCCACCACTATTTAGAGTTCAAAACATCAATAAATTTTAATGGATGTTAGTTTATGTTAATATATTGAAATTAGCCTGCTGAGGGAGGACTGCCGCATTGTAGGATTAAACACATCACCTCTAGAGAAGTCAAGCAGACAGGTGCTTGTCAGCTATCTTTCAGGAAGCAAAATAAGTCATAAAGTTGATTTGTGGGAACATACTACTTCTAGTATTGAATTCTTTTTTTGAAAAGAAAGCCACTTGCTACTCTAAAACAAGTAAAAGACAGGTTGTCAATCTCCTGTCAGTAAAAAGAGTGACATGATAAAGCAATATTGGACACACTGTTCTGGGTAACATGATGCAGTAGGTTTTAGAAAGAAAGTAATAATTCTCTAGTGTTTCCTATCTTACCATCTTTTAAATTGGATTTTTAACAATACAGAAACAAGCAGATATTAGCATGTATCTTTCAACTCAAGAGCTGAATTATAGGACTATAATGACTGTACTATAAGACAGTCATTTAAAAACATGAGGTGTTTCCCAACATATGGACAACCTAAATATTAATTAAAAACACCCAAAAGGAATTATGCAGTCTTTCCTTCCAAAGCTCCCTCCAACCACAGAAGCAGTTCAGGGGAAATACAGTCATAACACTGCCTCACCAAATCCCCACTCTCAGTAGGTTTTAACGTCAATTAATAGAAGTGCCTCTTTCTAGCACTACCACAGGTCATCTTCATTAGGCTGTATATTTGATTGCTCACAAAATAAATTTCCAAGCACTGTTTCTGGAGATCAGCATTTCACAAATAATTGAAATAATACCTCTACCCAAGTTCTACAGTAATTACATGAAGCATCATCTTGCCACAACAGTTTATAACATCTTTCGCAAAGACTAGACACCACCTGAATTAATTACAGTTGATTTTCACATACTGCATAAAAAGGTGTGCATTAACACATTGAATACATTACCGCAAAGGTATCTCCTGTCAGCAGTCAAAATGCTCAGTGCTATAACAGAAGACCAAGTCAAACAATGGTGCTGGCTTGTCTGAAGACTAGAAACCAAACTGTGTGTTTATCACTTTGGCTAGTTTCCTTTCACATATTTGAGCCTAGAAGGTACAGCTTCCCCTTGCATTCCATGAGTCACAGCACAAGTACATGGAAGAACACATTCCAGTTCATAGAAATATTTATGGTGCATTGAAAGCGTGACAATTTTTCACACCATGAAGATGCACTGCCAAAGAGAAAAGGTAGGCCAGTGTTATCACATGGCATTCAGAAAGATGACAGTAGGGCTGCACCAAGGGGAACCAGCTCTCCTCACAGCCCTAGGTGAGGACTGAAACATCCTGCACAACTAGCTGGTGTTTTATAAATTGGAATTCACCCAGGATACAACTATTTTAGCACAACATGGAACAGAAGTCAGGGATTCTACCCACCCATTTGTAACTGGATTAATTACCATTAGAATCACACTTCCTCCTTTCTCCCTTCTTCCAAGTAAGCAAAAGCAGTAGGCTGTTACTGACCAGGTCTTGATTCTTACCTGCCTCCTCATAGTACCTCCAGCACCATACCTAATGTCACAAAAGCTAACTTCCCAACTCAGCCTTATTTACCAGTGGTAAAGAGCAGAGTGACACAAAGCTGGATGCAGTAGGCTCAGGCCTGCATGCAAACTAGTGAAAATCTGAGCCAACGGCCCATCTACCCAAGAAAATACTAGGAGGCCAGCTTGCGGACATTGCTCTCTGTGTGAAAGAAAGTCCTCCAAGTCCCCACAGATCACAACTCCTCTGTTTTATGTTGTACAGCAAAAATGTTTGCTATCACTTGCACATGGGTCAACGAAAGTAGCTCTGCACCCACGTACAGGTGGTTTCACCCATATAGAAGTAAGATTTCAGCCTGACAGGTGGTATCTGAATGGAGGCGCCAAATATACAAAAATACAAAATATTTGAAGGCTCAAAGAAAGAGAAAGAAGAAGTGGTAATGCAACTTGAAACACAGTGAGTATGTTAATGTACAGACTGAAATCTACTTAAGAAGAGTTCAATAAAGGAGTACATATAGACTTTTTTAATATTTAGTTTTCAATGACAATCAGATGTAATTTATTATTTCTTTCCCATATATACATATATGAAAAATTCGGGAACAAAACCATAGTACAACAGATCCTGTTGCAGAGAACAGCTTTTTTTTTTACCACTGCCTGGAGCCTGCAGTCATCAGACCAAACTCCACTGCCAAAAGGGAGGGAGTATTTTGTGGAAGCTTTATTCAAAACCTTCGCTCCATAACTGTATTTACTGAGTAAAGCATCATGGCTCCCACAGGTATGAGCTGCAAATGTTCCCAGTCCTCCCCCCCAGTAGATTATCTCCTCCCAAGTAGAGGTGAATCCCCTAGTCAAGCTCTTGCCTTCTATAAAGTGCAGAGTTTCATAGTGAATGCTGCTCACTCTGCCTGTGCTCCAAGCCAGCTGGCTACAAACAAACCTCAATCTGAAGACATAATAGAAAAAAGCTCCACTGAGAGCACATTCCCTTTGGATAGGAACTTGTTCATGTCTCCTGAAAAGAGCAGAGGCAGAAGCAAGCCAGATTTGTACGCAACAGCACAGACCTGCCAGTTTTATAATCCGCACTGAACAAACAGCGTAACATTAAAAACCAGTGTGACTGCAAGACAGACCTGTACTTGCTCTCTCTATGCTTCAAGCTGTGGGAACACCAACCAGCTCTGATGCTGTCAGCAGGACATATCATGTTAGCTCCAGCACAGCATTTTTCTATGATCATTTCCTTGCTCCCAGTTGGCTTGAAACACAGGCAAAACAAATGGTGCCTGCAGAAGAAAACCCTCTGCAAACATGACATTCTAGACTGTGGATGAGCCTGGTGGTAGACTTCACTCATTAAATACCATGTATTCATCTGTTAAAACAAAGGACACGCCATTTATTTGCACAGATCTTTAACTTGACACCAATGAAGTACTTCAGGGCTGTCTACAGACACTTCTGATGACCAGAGAAATCCACAAAGGGAAAATTTCAGGATATGGATTGTATAAGTAGCCAGTTCCTTAGCAACAATCCTAAGAGGATCTGAATACGCAATGTGACAGGCAGATTAGGCCCAAGACCAAACCTGGAGAAAAAAAAGTTAAACCTTCCTCTCAAGTCAGACAAGTGAAAAGTGAATTATCCACACTTTGGCAATCATTGTACAATACCAAAATGAGGTCTTATCAGACATCCTTGAATGTAACTAGGGCATTAGCCATTCTTCTCAATTTTCTGAAACTTAAGGATGTCAATACTGAGCAACTGTTTCATAAAACTGTAAATGAAATGCAATGACAGTACAAACACAAACTAGCTATAAATTAACTTTAGACACCAAATCGGCAGCTACTGTGCAAGGAAGATCAAAGAATCACTTGGAAACTTCTCTGAAAATATCAACTCAATGTTTAGCAGCAATCAAATTTTTTTTAATTCTTAGTGAGCTAATGATAAAACAGAAAAAATCTGTTTTGATTATGATGTGAAGTCCTCAGCACTCCAGCTAGAAACCCCCCAACACACTCTTACATATCCAAAGCAGAAATAACAATGATTAGAAATACAAAATGGTTTCTATTCGAAAAGAGTACTAACAGATCAGGACACTCCAACCTAGAAAGGATATCACTGGGACAACATGATAAAGACTTAATAAAATCACAGACAATGACAGCAATACATGAGATGAAATCACCTGTCATTATTTTTCATAACTCAAGAACCAGAAGGTACCAAAAGGAAGAAACAGATCAACTGCTATTTGGGACATTCTGCCAGAGGTCATAGGGATTGAGCTTTTTTCTTGCCCAATTTGAACCCATGTAAGCAATTCCACAGATGATAGGTTTACAAATGCTCATTACATAGGATGATTCAGATAGATCTCCAGCTCAGAAATCCCTATATCACTGTCTGCTGTAAAGGAGAACATGCTGTACTTCTTGTACTCTTTTTCTAAGCACAGGCTATTTCCTATCACCACAAAACGAAGACTGAACTTAGCGAGACCCATAGCCTAAGCTCCATGCAGACTCTCTCTTACATTCTTAAACCATTTCCATTTACAAAGTGAAGAAACTGATGAAGCAATAATTTCTTTTTTAGGAGCAGAATTATCAGCACAAACAACAGCAGCTGATTATTAAACGGGCTCTGAAGAAATCTCTTTTTCTCATTCATTAAGAAATATTATTCTTCTTGCAAGCACTCCAGGCATTCTAGAATTGCTGGTTGTGGCGTCAACTGCCAGGTGTGCTGTGTAGGCTGCTCCATATGGAGCTGACATTAGTCTGCCTCAACAGTAGCCTAAAGGTTTGTCCAGTGAATGTCATTCTTTTGATGTATGTACTTTATTTAATTTATATGATCACATACATATATACAGAAAAGGCTTAAGAAGTTCTAGCACATTAAGACAAACTGAAATTTCAATCAACTGTGTCATTCGATGCCAGGAGGCAGAAGAGTTAGCTCATTTCATCCTGTACAACTGAAAGCCAAGAATAACTCAAGTGTCAGTCCCATTTCTTGTACCAATTTCTCTCACATTAGAAAAATTCCTGTTTTTCTATGCCATAGTCTTTTGGTTGTTTGCTTTTTTGTTGTTGGTCATGGGGAGGGGAAGAGAGGTGTCTGGGGTTTCTTTTACCCTTGTAAATCTTAGAGAGGCTCTTGTACAAAGTTCATAAAACAGAAGAGCATAAAAGAAATGCAGCAGCAGTATATTATTATAAGTGGCAATGTCCTGTATCATAATTTTGCTATTTAAAACAAGCCATCTTAAAGCTTTTAATTTATTCAGGTTTTCAGCAGGAGTCAAGTACTTGCAGGAAGTTTCAGATACTCACTTAAGCTGCTAAGCTGGCGTATGATAGCAGCAAGGGTACTATTCGTTACACATTCCAGTTCACTAGTAATTCCCTCTGGCAGAGCTCCTCGGCAGAGATGCCGTGGTTCAATGTTCCTTTTCACCAAAGGCATGGCTCACAACCTGGAATTTAAAGAAAAATATGTATTATATTTACAAAAATGAAATTAAGAATGATGAATCTGTGTAGCACACATTCAGGGTTTTTTCCTACAAAATATACTTCACTTTTCTTCTTTTAAAGCTCTTGCTTCAGCCTTCCTGCTGTAAAATACTGTACAATTCCTATTGAGGCACCAGAGCCGTGCACTCAAGCCTTCACCATGACAAGAGCACTGCAGATAAGCACAGAGGATGCAGGCCATGCAGATAACATACTTTTTGCCTTAGATTTGATGTAAGGTTTACTGTATACACAGACTGTGCTTCAGTACTGGAATCACTGGACTTGAGCGCACATTTGCATTTATAAAAACTTGGCAGTGCCCACAGGAGTGGCAGGAGAGATCACTGGCTGGAGCGAGCTGGCTTGCTGCCTTGGTAAGCAGGCCACTGATGGACTGTCCATGCGTACAGCCCCTGACTACATCAGACACTGACCGACCTACCCTCACTCCAACAGTTTTCAGCCAAAATGATAAACTCATCTAACA
Source organism: Strigops habroptila (assembly GCF_004027225.2). Taxonomy (NCBI): domain Eukaryota; kingdom Metazoa; phylum Chordata; class Aves; order Psittaciformes; family Psittacidae; genus Strigops; species Strigops habroptila. The sequence continues at coordinate 102,922,407 of NC_044278.2, forward strand.
AATAAGGGCAAGACCTTTGCAGAAATAGGCTGGGTGAGAATAAGGAAGAAGCTGCCACATGAGGTAGAAGACAGTTTTCCACAGGCGGCGCTGAATAACAGTCTGAATAAGATAAGAGCACATATTGAACAGATTTTGGGAACATGCCAGATGTGGGAAGACACTGATCTGAGAAAACAAAGGTTGTCAGAACTGGTTTTCTTGGGAAAATAAAAGAAACTAGGATGAGGACAACAAATACCAGAGATCTCAAAGCATCAAAAAAGAACAGCACAAAACCCACTATCCTGCAGAAAGGAGCTTTGAGAGCAAAAATGACCTTTGGCAGTGCACCCAGCTTTTCCCTACCACTTCACACGATGCACTGGGGTTAGTCGGAAGCTGGCTGCATGCTGCCCAGCTATCTGCCTGCTACCTCTTGAAAGCACCTACCACTTCATCAGGAGCACTGATTTAAGTCCCTTCTGCATCATGTTCTTTCTCACCTACAAAAGCTAATTTGAAGAAAACATACAACTGCAGTTTGAGTTTTTCATTTTCTCATCAATTCACTGGATCATTTCATAATGTGTTCCAACGCTAGCAAGGGAGAGACACGCTAATGCAAGACATCCCATTTCTTTAAAGAGCAGGCTAAAACACAACAGTGCTGAGGGCAGGGAAAAACAAATTTCATTTTTGAATGCATTATTTAAATTATTATGTATTGGCCTCATTTCAGCATGCAGTTTAATTCCAAAAGGTAAACTGAGCACTGATGAGTAAATATATGCAACAGATTAAGCAATGCATTAACTGCTCCTGATCAGAGGAAGAAAAAAAAGACAAACAAAAAATAGGCCTGCAATTCCAAGTTTGTTCTAATTTAAAACCTTGAACTATCTGAATCAAACACCTACAGACCTATTCAGCTACTAACACATTCGTAAGTAAAAAAGGCTCTTATTACTATGCATTTTTGCCATTAAAGCACAACTACCATTTTATTCACTACACACAATTAGATGAACTTATTTTTTCTTAAAGAAAACTCATGAGAAGTTACCTATATTTTGAAAAAAGCCTAACAGGAGGTTAAACAAGACATAATAAGCCTCTGAATTACAGGGGCTTCATCAGACTTGACCAGGCTGGGGGTAGTATGTTATCAGGTACAAAAAAGAGTTGGCAAGAGCAGTTCCAAGGCCTTCCACATTCATATTCCACCTGTTTCAAGTTACACTTCAGCCCTGTTTACTAGAAGAAATATCCATTGTGATACTCTGTCACATATTAAGCACATTGGCATTTGGTAAACCATATTCAATTTTACAACGTACAGGTTAAATAATTTTGCTTCCATCCCCAAATAAATTGAAAACATAGGGCAAGTAAGTTATTTTCAAAAACTTTGGTTCAGAAGATTGGGACCAATCATAGCTGACCATTTTCTTACACATTTTACCCCAGCTAAGCACACAGCACAACCATCTATAGGATAAATAGCTCCAGCTCCACTCCCTGCATGGAGCCACCTATGCCTGACATAGCTGGCTTTAAACCACCAGCTGCATCTGACACAACAGATGAAGGATCTAGAAAGATGCTATACTACATAGAACCAGCCGCACTAGAAACGTATGAGACATTCTCATCCGGCCAGAAAAATGGAAGCAGGAGTCAAAGAGAGAAGAAGAAAACTAAGAGGGTGAGATGTCACTTTACATCTCACTAAATCCACACATGCCTCATTGGACATGGATTGGACACGGATTGGACATAACATCTGGCTGGACTGAACTCTGACCAGAGCACAAACGGACACTGCTCTCCAAACCCTACAGGCATCAGCAACCACACAGCTAATCTAACTTGATTTCCACACACATTCTGAAAGGACAGGACATCAGAAGTTTGAATTAGCTTGGATCAGACCATTAAAAATTCACATTAGGCGTGCTCCCTCAGTATTCTCACCTCCCTTTCTCTTCCGTTTTTTCCCTCATCATAACAAGTTGCATAACTGCCTTTTGCTTTAAAATTAGAAGGCACTTATCCCAGTAGTTACTGCTGTAGAGGCAAGCAGGGTACAGAAAGAGATAATTGAAGCATTTCTGCTTTTCTTTCCATGCTTCCCCTGCAGTTGCTGGAGTATTTCTCCACGTCAGCTCAGACCACCTTCCTCTGGACAACAGCTGTTAAACTGCATGTAAGAAGTTAGACATTGCTTTGGCAAGTCAGACTTGAAAAAACAACAAAAAAGTCAAGTAGAAAGCAGATGTACAGTCACAAACATGAAAGAAGACAAACACAGTGTATGATCTTTCCAAACAACAGCGGAGCATGGCTATTGTAACAGTCAAATTGGGTTTTCAAGTATTTGAGCAACTGGCAAAAACTCAAAGCACCAGCTGTTCCCCAAATCTGCCTTTTGCCCTTTCACATCCCCAAAAAGGCATTGTAATTTACACTAGCACTAAAAATATGTATATTATACATCTACATGTGTATATCTATACTTGTGAATGTTTCTTTATTACATTTTCTCAAAGACATTGTTCAATCCTTTTTTTAAACTCTTAAGAGGTTTCTTCTCATTTCCTCTAGTAAAATATAACTAAGATGAATATTTTTACCATGAAAAAGAGCTTTTTCATACATCCAACCTAAATTCTCCCTGAACATATTCTATTTTTTTTTCAGAGACCTTTAGCAGGTTTCATTGACGAATCCCATAGACTCCAACAAACTACTGCAACTCTCTTTCTATGGAGAAGAAAAAACAAGAGATGGACTGAATATGCAGCTTGTCGTAAGTGATGCACCATGTGGGATTCCATTCAAACTTAATCACCTAAATTTGTATGATTACATATACATATGAGCTCAATGTCCATGTCCCTCTTGAGAGTTCAGCAGAAGCCTAGAGAGCACGTAAATCACTGCATCTATTGGCAAATGGAAACAAAAATTATACCATGACCTCAAGTATCTCATGGAAACAAAAATTATACCATGAGCTCAAGTATCTCAGAGCTCAAGCTCTGCTTTGCAACCCACCAAGATTTAGGCATTTGAATCTAGAACTGAATTTCACCTCCTCAAAACCAGAGAAATACTGTTGATTTCCTCACCTCTAGCCCCACAATCAAGTTACACTACTTCCTACTCATACTGTCTCTATGCCTAGGGCATTTCAACTTTTCAGATGTTTGCAGACAGTTAAATTCTCCCATACCTAATGCCCTAACACTCAGTTCAAATTTCCATCTCTGAATGGCACCCAGTTTGGTAATACTGCCCATTCTAGAATTGTCATTATAGGTAGTCTGCAATCACTCCATCTTCAAAACGTATCTATGTGCCAGACAGGAAGAGAAGGGAAAGCAGGTAGATCAAAGACCCCGAACACTGATTTGGAGATGCTCTCCATCCCCAATTTTTTCCAAGGAATTAGTACAATCAGATTTCCCTGTCCTCATCCTTCACTACAAGACACACAGAAAAGACTACATGGTTCTTTAATATTATAAGTTATTTATATATTCACTGATACCAGAAAATGAATACCAATTCATTATACAGCCTCAAAAGGCTGGATCCTTTTGGAGATGTGGAGGGTTGGTTGGGGACACGTAGGTCCATAGAATATATTTAGGTTGTAAATAAACAAAACCAAACACCAACCCATCCCCTGTTGTCCTTTCTCTTGTCATTGCTTAGTGTCTTGATTTCCTTATCTCAAAGGAAAGGAATACACATGCCTTTAATGCACGACCCTTTGTTTTCTCTTTGTCCTAAATGACAAAGATTCACAGACCCGATGTCTGTGAACCTCTTACTTATCATCTGTCAATGCCATTTAACTACTTTATCAGTAATGACAAGTTAAAAACATGAACCGAAACTAGCATATATAGTCTGGAAATCATTATTTAAAGTTCATGATTCATCTAATGTCATTCATCTGTACTTCTTAAAGCTTGGGGGTTTTTAAACTGGCTTCATTCAAACTAAATCAAAGTTCTGTATACTGCAGAATAATATAAAATATTCAGCCATCAGTTATTGCATAACAGTGCTCCAATGCCCCAGGATTACTTGATATTTATCAAAAAGCATCTAAACAAGACTAATTTTTAATAGCATTTTCTATTTAGCCTGCTTCTATCAAGTATGCAATTCCCTTCTCAGCCACATTACTATGGACCCAATATCAAAATAAAATATAGTTTTACCAAACATTATAATTACATTTTAAGTACTAAACACTTCTATTAGAGCTACCCCAATCTAAGGGACAGCGTGTAAATAGTTAATATACAGGTTTTTTTATGTTTCCCCTAGTTTTTAATGCAACTCTTTTCATTTTGATAGAGTTTGCTGAAGCAAGGGCAGACAGTTCTTAGAAGCATACACAAAGTTCAATAGAATTCTATTCCTTAAAGATGACTAAAAATGATGAACTTTTTCTTTTTCTTATCCACAGCAAAACACATCTTTCAACAAAACAACACATGTAAAGTGAAATGCCTAGAAAACAGCCACCTCACAAGAGCAGCTAAAATTTAATGTATACCCAACCTGCCAATGTAATTTCCACTGATCTTCCTCCTGATCGCCAGATCTACATGAAAGCCATGACAGTCAAGGCTCGAATAAAACCAGGTTTTTAATTCTTCGCATCTGACCATCACTTCTGATCTTCCTCTCTCATCTTACTAACTTAAGTATTAGCGCCAATGAATTGGCACTGAAATCCCTAAAGCAATTTTCTTTCTTTATTAGAGAGAGCTCTTATTTTAGTGTCTGTTGCAATGTGCTATTTCTGAAGGTTCACCAACTTGGAGGTTGCTTTCAACATTTTTTTTTTATTTGGCTGTGGTTTTGTCTATGCTGAGCTCTTCAGGGCAGATTTTATGGTCCAGTGATATTATGAAAGAAACAAAGACATTAAGCAATGACAAGAGAAAGGACAACAGGGGAGGGGGTGGTGTTTGGTTTTCTTTATTCACAATCTAAATATATTTTATGGACCTACGTGTCCCCAGCCAACCCTCCACATCTCCAAAAACCCCGTTAGCACAACAAGAATTTTGAGTGGGTAATTACCTCTGCTAACACTGCAGGCCTGCAACACAAGAACTTTACGGAATCTTTAAAAGGTGAACGTATTAATTCAGTAATTTCCTCTAAAAAGTTTGTCGCTTACAAAGATGTTGAACAGGACCGGTCCCAACACCGATCCCTGAGGGACATCACTCGTTACAGGTTTCCAACTGGACATCGAGCCGTTTACCAAAACTCTTTGCGTGCGCCCATCGAGCCAGTTCTTTATCCACCGAGTGGTCCTTCTATCAAATTGATGTCTCTCCAATTTACAGACAAGGATGTCATGCAGGACAGTGTAGAACGCTTTGCACAAGTCCAGGTAGATGATGTCAACTGCTCTGCTCCTGTCCATCGGTTCTGTGGCTCCATCATAGAAGGCCACCAAATTGGTCAGGCAGGATTTCCCCTTAGTGAAGCCATGTTGGCTGTCGCCAACCACCTCGTTGTTTTTCATGTGCCTTAGCATGCTTTCCAGGAGAAACTGCTCCAAGATTTTGCCAGGCACAGAGGTGAGACTGACTGGTCTGTAGTTCCCCGGGTCTTCCACCTTCCCCTTCTCGAAAATGGGGGTTATATTACCCTTCTTCCCGTCATCGGGAACTTCACCTGACTGCCAGGATTTTTCAAATACGATGGACAGTGGTTTAGCAACTTCATTCGCCAGCTCCTTCAGGACCCGTGGATGGATTTCATCAGGTCCCTTGGACTTGTGCACGTTCAGGTTCTTAAGATGGTCTCGAACCTGATCCTCTCCTACAGTGGGCCTAAGGTCTTCATTTTCACAGTCCCTGCATCTGCTTTCCAAGACTTGGGTGCTGTGGTCAGAGCATTTGCTAGTGAAGACTGAGGCAAAGAAGTCATTAAGAACCTCAGCCTTCTCCAAATCCATGGTAGCCAGTTCTCCCGATAGCTTCCGGAGAGGGCTCTAGTTGTCTTTTATTTGCTACGTACCTATAGAAGCCTTTCTTGTTATCTTTCACATCCCTTGCCAAACTTAATTCTAGCTGGACCTTAGCTTTCCTAACCTGGTCCCTAGCTTCCCAGGCAATGCTCCTATATTCTTCCCAGGCAGCCTGTCCTCGCTTCCACCTTCTATAACCTCCTTTTTTCCCCCCCTAAGTTTCCTCAGCAGCTCCTTGTCCATCCATGGAGGTCTCCTGGCCCTCCTGCTGCACTTTCTCTTAGTCGGGACGCAACACTCCTGAGCACGCAGCAGGTGATCCCTGAATATCAACCAGCAGTCTTGGGCCCCCCTGCCCTCTAGGACTGTATCCCATGGAATGTTACTAAGCAGGTTCCTGAAGAGGCCAAAGTCTGCTTTCTTGAAGTCCAGGGCAGTGAGCTTGCTGCATGCTCTTCTCACTGTCCTGAGGATCTCAAACTCAACTGTCCCGTGATCACTTCAGCCAAGGCTGCCCTGGAGCGTCAATTCACACTAACATTAAATCTAAGCAAGCATATGCAAGATGATATTCATGAATGCAGGAAGGAAAAGTCCTGAGAACAGTTTCAGATGAAACTAAATAGCTATTCTTTCCATGAAAGCGTAGACTGTAATATAAAAGAGTTTTTAAAATACTATCAGCAACTATGAAGACAAGTCAGAAATTTGCTTTATGTTCACTAAGGATTGCTGGATTTTTTTTTTTTTTTGCCTCTGTTCTACAACCCCCTCATTGAATTACCTGTTGACTGTGCTTCAAGAAGCAGTGCATCTGCCATGCTGTAATAGTGCTAAAGGTCTCATTAGCTTCCACTTAAGTACTTGTGTCTACAGTTCACCACCTAATACACATGCCTCAATGAACAAGACTGAGGGATCACTTTGAAGTTATTGCTTTAACCTTTTTCTTCCCAATAGAAATTAAATATTCTAAAACTACAATCCCAACAGTAACTCTTCTCCATCACAATATTTTTCCCCACAGTTTCTAAGGAAATAAGAACTTACCATTATGAAGTACGGACACATCATGATAAACTTTTATCAGCTCCAAAATAAAGAGCATATACCCATCATCCAACTAAATCACCGTTGTCAAAGGGAGAAATAGATATTTCTTGTTCTCTGCTAAGGAACTAAGTGTACGATCAGCCCTGATTGTACACGGGTAACTGAGGTTACTACATTATTTCAGTTCCATTTCCAGGTATACAACTACAGTTCTTTTCAGGCCCAACTAAAACATATCTATAGAATATATATATTTCCCCCCCTCAAGTTTTTTCATCATTCAAATTAATAGATTTTGCAGTTTATAGTCACAGTATTTTGTCACACTGTCACTTAAATCTTTATACTTTCTAAAGATGACTTACGATTTTTAGAAAAATACAGGAAAATATATACAAACCACATTTTTCATGTTGAAGTATTTTTTAACACACTAATATTTAATTTCATCACTCAATTTTCACCAAATAAAATTTTCCCCAGAACATCCATGAATATCCCTCAGCTAGCTGTAATCTCTCTTCTTTTCCTCATACTTATCTTTCCTCTGAAAGGCAAGATCTTTGGTTGTGTCACTTTCTTCTCATTCACCTTCTCACTTAGACTAGCTTACCACACTTCAGCAATAAGAATTTAAGGCTTTAAGCATCTCATTCTCAAAAGTAGCTGTCTTGAATCTAATGTCAGATTCCCACTCCTTAAAATTCTTTTCATTGAAAGAAACACAAAACAATGAAGAAAAATACTGTGGTCCAACTGAAGCTATTTGTTAAGCTTTTAAATAAGATTTCTTCTTTACTAACACATTTTAATCTTCCTTGGTGCATTTAATGTTACTGCGATATTTAAGAACAGGTTTCTGACCTGAAATCTAACATAGGTTTACAGATTGTACAATATAACAACTTGCTGTACTGAATACAATCATTCTGCCAGCATTGGATCCACTCACCCTTTTCTGATCATTCTCAAGTAGATCAGATGATCACCTACAGATGATCCAGGACACCTTCGCACAGGACTAGAGTCTCTAGTTTCTAGCTCATAATCTGTCCTTTCTCTAACCAAAATTGTGTTCAATATGGCAAAATACTAGTCACACTTTCTCTCAAAGTAAATAGGGCTAAAGAGTACTAAAGCAATCCAACTGATTGAACTGGATGACATTCACATGTGGTATACTTGTTGCTGTAGAAGAAAAAAAAGGTACATAAAGAGCATGAACTGAAAAACTTGTGTACAGAAGTTTTTACACAAATAAGTAAATTTAAATCTGGTTTAACTGAACAATATTACCTGACTCTGTGTTTAAGGGTAAAAGGTGACTAGTCACATCAACAGAGCAGGCTGAATGGGAAAAAAGATGTTGATTTGTTGATTTGTGTGGGTCCTAATTCAGACTGACCACCATTAAATATATTAATTGTTCTATATAAATCATATTCCCATTTTCTTCCCACATCCACATGGATAATGTAAGCATGCATGCAATGACGACAACTCACACTGTTGCTGTCTGCTGAATGAACAGGCGCTGGTTTAAAGCATCAACAAAAGATGCCGACATGTTAATCTTGTTCTTAGTGTAATGGCTGCTCATCCTGCTCATAGTCCCTTCCAGATGGCTTGGTGTGAAAGGGATGGCGGGATGGGGAAGAAGGAATATTCCATGCTGTTCTGAACATCTGTTCCACTGTGTTTATACATTAAAAACAACAGAAACCTTACTGCCACTCTCTATTTTACTATTTCTACCCAACACTACTAGGCTAACACCAAATACAGTATGTATATGTGTACATGAGAAAGGAAAAATACCTTTTCATGTAGCATAAGAGCATTTGTTCAGTTTTTGCTGTCTTAAGAATGGACTTATTTCAATGAGGAAGTACTTATGCTGCACTGAAACCACATTTTTCTTTCATGTGACCTTTCTTGAAATCTGTATTATACTCCAAGAATTCATTATCATCCCTCTCCTATTCAAGCAAACATAACAGAACTGAGTTACTCTTTGTTTCCCTTTACGTTTATTGTCTTTTCTGCAAAGACACACACTATGTATTTGTTGCAGCTTGTTTAAATCCTATTTGAACAGTTTTGCACAGAAACTCAAAACAGTTTCATTGCGCATATACAGAAATAGTGGTAGCTTTTGGGGTTTTTTAAGCAGAGTTGAAAGAAAGAAAGAAGATGATAAATATCTTGAAGTATACAGTCTACCTCTCAGTTAACATTCACACTTTAAAAATACCATCTCTTGAAAAGAAGCACTCAGCCAGAACAAGGAGAAGGAACTTGGTGCCGAGTTAAGAAAGAGGAAGCAGCAGCTCTTTGTCCTATAGCACAGGAAAAAAGGACTTAGATCCATCATCCCCCCCTTTTGTATTATCTTGACATGTGCAAACCATACGGCTGCTGAATTATTCAGCTCTTTCTACTCTGAATAACCAATGATCACACGTATGAAAGTTACGAAGTACGGAAACAGATTGGAAAAGTGGCATCCTGTAAAATCTAATTTTGCTTTAACCTTTAGGACCCAAATGGTAGCATTCAGTCAGCAGCTCAAACCGGATGAGCTCAAAAGGAACAACATCACAAAGCAGCAGAGCATTGGTTATAACGCCAAGCTAACTAGGCCAGGAACAGCCCTTCACTAGAAGGTCAAAGTGTTCCCAGTTGTCTTCAGGCTTAGATCTTCATCAGGTATGAGCAGAGTTGGTTGTGTAGACAGAGCCACACAGTTCTCTCTCCATGGCCAAACACAGCAGCCCAGATTCCTGACAAAATGTCTACAGGCGTCTCTTTCAACAACCAGAAGTATTTCCATGAAATAGCCAAGATGAATCTAGCCTTAGAGTAAATCATGTTTCAAACATTTTGCTGTGCACTTCTAAAGCTAGTGATTCTCACCTATTTAGTATCTCTTATTTTTTCTAGCATAGTAATAGCAGGGGGGTGCATGCGCGTGTGGATAAAATTTACAAATAACAAATAAACAGGAAAACTACTATTTAATAAATGCTATTACTTAACTAACAATCAACCATACCAGGACACTTCTCATGTAAAGGATGTTTGTTTCTTGTTCATCATCACCTATTCTAGAATCTTCCTGGATGACAGTCCAAAAAGCATCATTACCAACACAGGTTCCTTCTTCATCCATCTGACAGTTAAAATAAGAGGGTACAGAGTGGCTTTTCATTTCCCAATTTACTACAAGCTACTGAAAGACTATTTTAAGAGTGATTCTTTCAATAAGGTCTCTTGAATTATGGCCTTCTATATGTTACTTTAAATTTGTTTTGGGTATCTCATACACATTCTTCCAATAGCTTAGTTTGAGTTCTGGAAATTCAAATTTTATCTACATTACAGAAATGGATTAATTCTGCAACACAAGAATAATTACCGTGTTTTATGCTACTTTAGACAATTTGATGCTGGAACAACTTGTGACAAAATATTACAAGTCTGCAACTATAAACAAGCCTTTCCTTAACACTCAGTCTACAATAATGCAGAAATAGATCTTGGAGACCATTCAGAGCGCATTTGTTCCAGCCTTCCTCCCTCACAAACAATAGGTGTTATCAGAAGCAAATGCCTGGATTATTTTAAAGAAAGCATAAGTTGGAGCTAGGCCTTGCTGACTTACCCTGATCCCATTCAACAGAGCCTTACCGGATTTAAAGTGCTCGAAATAACCGTCTGGGTCACAGCCCATGTGACAAAGGCCCCTGGTAAGGCCTCAGGAGCCCGCCTGCAGTGAGAACATGCTGTTCAGATCCTCAAATGACCTCAAACTAAATCAGAAGCAAATTCAGTAATTTGTTTCTCAGAACTCCAATTAACCCTAAATCGGAGGGAAAAGTACAAAAGGGATGAAGGATTCCCTTCATGTCCAATAGTATCCATTTTGTGGCAATAACAGTGTTACCTACTTCCCTTGTCTAGTATTTACCATTAAAATCCTTTCAGAATAGCACTTTCAGAAAGAAAAAAAAATCCTGTTCTTAAGCTCTTTTCCCCACAGCAGTTGATCTGAAATGTCACAGGGAAGTGTTAAGTTTTCTCACAGTTCAGTTAATCCAGAACCTAAAATGTCAGAGAAGTGTTTTCTTATACTTTTCCATACCAAAAAAACAAAAATCATATATACACAAGCACACAGTTTGTGTACATAGATGATATATACACACACACAGAGATATTTACACATTTATTATACATGAGACTCTGCAATGATGGAAGAGAGCAATAACATAGGTCAAACAGGGAAAGAAAAAACACTTCATACCAGGACAACTCAGCATTAATCTTTGCCTGCCTTGACTCCTAATGTGCCTCTTCCACTCCCGGTTCTCACCAGGAAGGAGATACTTTCTGACTGAGAATAAAACACAATGGTGATGCTTCATCGGGCTATACTTAAAATAGTTTCCAGTTTAACAACTTCAGTGTCCACCTGAACAACCAAGTTCTTGGAGACAGCAGCAGAAATTTTCTGGCATGCGTCAGGAAACACAAAATAAACCTGCATCCCTAAAATTCCTCAAGGTGGAGCTTCCCAACCACCCAGGCCATGGAATTTAAGCAAGAAACTCAGGATTTCTCCAATTCTCCCGATTATGACACTCTAATCAACATTTCACTTTCCCTTAGAAAGCTGTAAATGGCAGCTAGTCTATGGGGGAGGGAGGGAGGACACACAGAGATTTATTTTGGGCGGGTTTTAAGGAAAAACTGAACAAAACATTTTGTGTTTGGATCCAACAGCTGAGCCTATGTGAACTGACACAAAAATTCCCAACTATTTTCACCCTGAGCCAAGCATGCCATCTGTTCCCATGAAGTCCATCTTCTGGTGGCTACCGTACTACAGCGTTATCACAAAGTGCCTTGTGATTGAGGACTGGTGCATGAATCAAAACAGATACTATGAGTGATAAAGTGTCAACACTCAAGACAAAAAAAAACCCCAACAACCCACTACCAAAAACCCCACCACAAAACAAAAGCAGCCTTATTAAGGCTGAGCATTAATGCAGCCAGGTATCCTGCTGCTGTGTGTGTTGTGGTTACCTTATTCTGGTGCCTGAGGAGGGCTGAGCTCTCCGATTAGAGATTTTCCCAGAGTGGGGATGCTTTTCCTATCTTTCCTACATGTTATCTGGCTGTGTATGGTAACTTGAGCACTAATGATGAAATTTCTTTCTACCAGGTAATCTTCGCCTCTCTTCCACATGGTTAACATCTTCAAGTTAATCACACAAAGCATTCATGTTTGATGAACAAGAAATTGGTAATTTGTAATTTTCCAATTCATAAAGTAAAATAGATGACACAGCAGAACATCCAGTTATCAGAAGTACAGGAGCTCCATATACCCCAATGACCAAATCACAAGCAAGTAACACAGAGTCCAACAGATATCAAGATAGATCAGACCCCTTATCCTGGCCTTACCAATACTGAAGACACCTTTAAAAATTAAGTTGCATGGACAGAAACCCATTTATACCTTTCAGCAGGAACAGAATGCCAGAAGAAATAGAACTTCAGTAGAACAGTGAATCTGAATAGACTTGATGCACCTGTTATTAACATATGAAGTGCATTGAGGCTGAAAGCAGCTACATCTCTCCAAATATAAAACATTATCTTCCCTTGATGTTTCTGGCTCCTTTGTGACAGCTCCTCCTTTTTACCACCATCCCAAATGCAGATGTCAAAGTTCTGCCCACAGTTAACTTCTTAGTAATTCAATGCATAATCCTTGTCTCAGATTTTTTTTTTCTTTCTTTCTTTTTTTTTTGGGGGGGTAGGGAAGTGGTATAAATAAAGCCTAAAAATTTATGTCAGGCATTAGTAAAAATATCATGTTTTGATACAGTAATGTTGGCTTACAAAGCCTTATTTGCAGCATTAAAGAGATTTCCTCGTTACACATACAGTAACTCCCATTATGAGACAACTAAGCTACTACAAAACCACAGTGAGTCTCAGACCAAATAGAGCAGTTAGTCTTACCTGAAAATCCCTTTTTCAAGACCTAAATGCTGAAAACTTGTCTTCCATGAAATCTGGCATTGTATCACAAATCTCCATGGAGCTGGCAGGGTAGGAGTGCTCCAGAAACCATCTTCAAGGAAAAAACCCAGCATTCTTACCATGTATATTCAAACAGAAACTTAAGAGACTTCTTTTTTTCCACAGCTAAAATCATCAAATCATAGCTAAGATTACTGGGGATGCAGAGATTAAAAATTATTTAGTATTATCACTGGTAAAGTCTGTTTTCTTCCAGCATTTCAAATCAGTGCATTTAAATAGCCTTTGTGAAACCTTTTGTAAAGACAAGTCTTTCTGTCTTTCTTCAAGACAGATATGTATATATGTCTCAAAATGTAGAGGTACCTTTTTAAGAGCCTATGGTATTTCAGAACCTAATATTGAACATTTGGAAGTATCTTACCGATTTACAGACATCTCTAATTCTCTCTTAGTCAATGCCAAGTGTAGGCAAGTTGGGAGGAAAAATAGTATAACAGCACACATAGTATAATAAAAGCAGAGCTGAACAAAATACATGGAGTCCATGAGAAAGAAAGCAGCACCATCCATTGGAAGTTTTCTACTTGTGGACCCCTGGGGATGTTCAAAGACTTCAAAAGGAATTAGGAAAACAGCGACTAAGCTTAAGAACTGCCTTAGCAAGTTGTGTGGTACAATAGGAGCAGAGTCCTGCAGAGCAAAATAGTTGGTTCTGATGATCTTGTGTCTGTCGCAGATACATTTCTTTCTTGGTAGGGAAGCAGGGTTATTTGTTCTAAACTAGCTCTTGCCTGGACTCATGGCCCATTAGATGACAAATACCATCTGATATGCTCCTGAGGAGCACCTTTTGGTTTTAGACTCATTGGAAAGGAAAAGAATTCTTATACTCCACAACTGGGAATTTGCATCACAAATATCCTCTAGGATACAAACCAAATTGACAGTATAACACACCCTAAAATGCCTGTTGTCTTAACATATTTTAATAATTCACTAGAGAAAGGTTGAAACAAAGCTGTTTTATTTTGCTTTAATTTTGTAAGGACAAGGTGGAAGAAAAGAGGCAAATACTGGTTGAAAGAACCCAGTCATCTTGAGGCTGAAAACCTGTCACACATTATTTTTTAATTATGGCTTGCTCCAATATCTGTGAATGAAGTCTCCATGAGAAAAGAGGGAACACTATGCACAAGAGTCAGAGCTTTTACCCTCTCCTTCCCTATAAAGCACTCAGCAATGCAACACTTGGGGAAGGATCCCATCTTCACATATCAAATTCCTGGCAATACAGGCAACTAAAACCCACCAAGCCAGGAATAGTTTGCCTAAACCTAGCAAGGTTGCAACTGCAAAGTAGCATCAGAAAGCCTATTACAGTGAGATTACACAATACCTGTGTTATTACAGTATCTGTACACCTAGACATTAAATTTACCCTCCAAACTTGAGAACGGCAGGAAGCAGCATCTCAGTTACACAGCTGAGAGGCACGAAGCTGCCTGATGATGCTGGCCAGCACACAAGGCCCATAGAAGGATCGGAAATTGGACCTAGATCACACCAATACTTAGTAACAAATGCTTCAACCACAAGATGAGTTATGCTTCCTTCTCAGAAGCAAAACTCAGTTTTTGCCTTAGGATCCACTCCACTTGAAGTTGTTCTTTTAAAGACAGATGTAAGCCAGCCACTCCTTGATTTAATTAAATTGATTCCTTTCCCCATTCCCCGTTTCAACATTTTTAATATAGCTGTTGCTCCTGGCTACTTCCAGGGCTGGAATCAGATTGGAAGTGAGCAGAAACTAAATCCATAGGAAAGAAGTCAAAGCAGTTTATGGAATTGCTGCCCTTATAGCTGAGGCCACTCAAGTGATGGTGAGAACAGTCAATCTGCACAATGGAAAAAAATTAACCAGCAATTCAAGCTAACTTCCCATTTCATACTGAAACACAAGAGAGGCATTTAAAAGACTGGTTACAATGTTTAGTTGCATAGGTGAATAGCAAGCTAAGCACAAACAACTACCTAAAACATGGCAACTAAACCTGAAAGATTAGTAACCGCTTTCTGCAAGAAATGGCATTAATATTGTAATAGAAAGAGGATTTCAGTCTAGTCATAGAACGATAGAATACCCTGAGTTGGACTTGATCCTCCGGGGTCCCTTCCAACTCCTGACTCCACACATGGCAGCCTAAAAGTTAAACCAGATACCTGAGAGTATTGTCCAAATGCTTCTTGAACCCTGACTGGCTTGGGGCCACCACCACTTCCCTGCAGAGCTTGTTGCAGTGCTTGACCACCACTCTTCGCAAAGAAGATTTTCCTACTATCCAATCTGAACTTCCTTGATGCAGCTTTAAATTAATCCCTCCTGTCCTGTCACCGGGGACACCGGAGAGACAAGATCAGCACACCCCTTTTTGCTCTCCCTCAGGAGGAAGTTGTAGACAGTGATTAGGTCACCCCTCACCACCCTCTTCTCCAAGCTTAAACCTAGTATCCTCAGCTGCTCCTTGTAAGCCATTCCCTATGACTTAAGTCCATCTTATTGGCAGGCATACACACCTATGACACCAAAGAGCACAGAGGCATGTGTCATGTCCTAAGGACCATATTACATGACACGTCATGTATGTATTACAAATTGTGTTAGCAACAGAAGAAGTTTATGCCTGCTTCATACCCATCTTTTTCATAAAAAGATGGTTTTGGTGAATGCTAACATGGTATACCCTGATTTTTGTGGTTTACAAAAAGAAAAAAAAATATATACCTGTAAATATTTAAGATCAAATTACTTTTAAAAGCATAAAGTATGAAAGGATTTTTTTTTTTTAATAAATATACAGTACTCTGAAAGAGGAAGGTGGATAGAAACTGTGCAAAGAATTGGTTTCTTTTTCTCAGGAAGGAGGAGTTACCAGTCTGATGAAAGATACTATCACATCTCAAGAAAGGAGCTGCTCTTAGGCCCTGGCAAATTGTGAAGGTCCCTTTTTTCTTTTCTAAGAGAATAAGACGGAATCAAGGACAAACCTCTATGATTCTCAACCATTAATAAAAAGGATATAGCAATAAAAAAGGGAATCTATTCTCTATATGTTTTGGATCTAAAAATTCCCGCAATTCATACAAATAAATGTTCTGTTCTCTTTCCTCTCTTTCTCTGATTCTCAAAGAGTCATTTAAAGTTAAATATGATGATGTGGATCTTCCTACATACACCCCACAAAATTACATTACAAACCTATCAATACTTACATCGCTCTTAATTACACTTAAAAGTCAATGTAATCTACTGGGTCTACTAGCTGCATGTATGGGAAAAAAAAGTCAAGCCATGAGAGACTAATCTACACACAGTTCAAGAAGCAATTTAACTACATGAGTTAAATTTAGAAACTGATTTACTTAATCATTGCACAGGCAACCAAGATTTAAACCTCATCTTCAAGCAGATCCCTATGCACTAACTGCATAATTCAGAAGGGAAGTTATTATGATGTCAGTCAGAAAAAGTTCAGAGAAGAGGCCAATGACTGCATTTATTTGCAGTATTGAAGTTAGCACTGAATTTCCCACAGTCTCAGACAGTGATAATGAAGAATATTTCTGAATGTGTTCATATCACTATCTTGAAAACATGATGGGCATGCTAAAGCTCTCACAGCACAGATGCCAGTTTTGCCAAATTACTCCTCCTTGTGTATTAACATAAAATCCATTTTGCCAGGCTGCAATTCAAAAATATAAAGTCCCTCAACTCCATGCAGTCAAGTCCAAAACATAACATAGTTATGTTAAACATGTTATATTTATCAACATAACATTGATTTAAAACGAAAATGCCTTACTGTGCATGCAAACCTTAAACGCCAGACTATTAAACACTAGATATATTTCAATTAAACTCTACATGAAAGTTGTGGTTAACCTGCACAAAGAAGTAGAAAATATTTGGTAATACTATATTGAGTATGAACAGCAGATAACTAAAAATAATTTCTGAAGTTTTATGAATAAGTACAACCTAGGTAAAATATTCCTAAACCTAGGTTCTTACTCCTGTAACAACTAATCTCTGCAACCTCCTATCAATAAAAGCAAGCAATGATGTTTCCATTCAACTGAAATGTAACGGTGCTATAACAATCCTTAACCTTATACTAAAACAAAGAAATACTGGAAGTTAAAATATGAAAAGTGTTGTGGGTTTTTTTAACCCCAAAGCAGGAGAAGAGGTCTGTAAAACCAGCTACTAGAGAGACTGTAAGTCTGGGGGACAGATACTGGAGACATCAGGGATTTTAAAATCAGCTACTTGAGTGACCATAGGTGTGGATTAGCTATTGCAGAGACCTTTGCACACACGTTCATGTGCATGCACACCTATGTAACAACAGGACACCTGTAAATACATATATTAAGAGAAATAAATCTCACTGTTTCATTAAATAACAAACAACACGCTAACCTAATAACATAGTAGTGAAGCATATATTCAGGTTTTGATATGTCCATTTGGTTGACCAAATTTTTTGCAGACTACTTACTTTCCCTTACTTACACTTCCTCCGCCTCTGAAATTTACAGCAAGTAATCTTTTTTCCAAACAATTTCAGTATTTAACCATCAAGTTACCTTACCACTTCATGAGAATTGTGAGAAGGGCAGAAGGGGAAAGAAGGGTTTGGTTTTTTTCAATCCTTGCCCTTTAAAGGGGCACTTCTTTCACATTTCTCTGCACCATAGTGCTTCCTGATCCCTTCATCCCTCAAAATAATGTTTCTTATGTGATATTGTAAATGCCAGCATAGAGTTTTCCAAAAAACCCTTAGTTTTTCCTAACAAAGTGCAATCTCTTTCAGAACATATATGCTGATAAGCATCTTCAAGATCATCCAGCATATAATCAGAACTCAAAATTAAAATAAGCGCATGCAAATTTCAATTGAAAGAACAAAGTGTGCCAAAGGATCATAGCCAGAGTCAGCTCTAGGACATCAGAAAAGTCAACAGTATTCTAAAATACTGCTGCATACTTTGGTTTTTCTAGAGACCTTGAAGTAAGGCTGGCTGCACTTTCTGCCAAAGGCGGCACTATGGTGTGCAATGCAGAAGCAAGCAGGCTTTCCTATAAGTAGCTAAAACTACTTTTAACCTCCTCATCCTCTCAGAAGGAAGACCAACAAACCTTCTCTCTAGCTTCTTCCCCCGCTCAAAAGGTTTCTCTTTCCCACTGCAGAAGCAGAAAAGCCGCAGCCCCCTAAAAAAAAGTTACAATCATCAGCCTCATGCATGCTAACAAAATTGTCTGCACTTTGACAGTAGTCCTTCATTAGTCCAGTGTGGCCCACATCTTACATCACACAGGAAAGGAAGTGCTACACAGCTGTTTTCAGACTCTTCCACCAACACAACAGATATTCCTCATCTAAATGTCTGTGATGTGCATGTCACAGCTGAGACTGACTGGAGGGTGGGGGGATTTTTCTGCCCAAAGGTAGTTTAATATCAATAAATGTAAGTCTTCTATTGTGCACTTTGAGGCAAACAGTCAAACATTTAACCTCAGCAGATTTAGTTTAAATCTAAAATGACACATCAGCAAAGTACAGATTATACAGGTAAAAGTAATTAACAGATGCAAACTCCAGTATCTCATGAACAACCATGAATAAAGTAAATTTATTTCCGTTTTCTACACAATCAGATTAGTGTATAAGTGATTCTAGTCTCCTAGGCTAGCGGTGCTTTTGACATTTGGTTCAGGGCCTAACAGAGCATAGCTTCAACATCACAAAAATATAAACCTCCTTCTCAATGCCAACTCAAAACCTTCTGGACAGTTCCCATCAACACTGGTCTTCAGTTCAAGGACTCAACACTATTTCCAAAGCTATTTAATAGATTTACACAAATGCAAACTAAGTGACAAGGTATGTTCAGTAAGACCTCCTCGAAGAACTTACCATTTAAAAAAGGGAGTAGAGAATATCCTCTCTGTTTACACCTTTGAGAAGACAGCTGTTCTGTAACTTGCCTGCACACTCAGGTGGCTTTCTCTGCAAACAAAGACAAATTCCAACTTAGCTTTTCAATACTAAAACAAATAAAGATATGCATTAAAGAATCAGGTTAAGTGATCAGCCAAAAAAAAACTTAGTAAAATATGCATGAGTAGAATCTAGACATACTTTTAATGTTTTGAGCTAAACATTATTTCATGTTACAACTCAAATTTTTTCAAGTTAAGAAAATAGCTTATTTTATCAGCAATTCCCCCCCTTTTTTTTTTTTAACTGGAAATATCTGCAGAGAAGGTAACACTTACCCACTTAAAGACTGTGGGGATGGAAAAATGTGAGATAATGGCCTCAGTAAAGCATAACAAAACATCAGGTTTGAGTCCCTCTGAGACACTCCATGGTAAACTAAATATTACTAAACACACTAAAACAAAACAAACAGACTAAAAAAAAAAAACCAGTTCTATTATCTTGCAAAAATTCAGATGTTTCTATGAAAATATTACAGACCCCAGCAGTGAGAGATTATAGATGAACATTTAGTCTAAATTTTTATAAATTAAGTTTTTGTGGTTAAGACACAGCTGCCCTTTCTGGAAGGGCTATACAAAGATGACCTCTAAACTAGATCATTTGATCATAAGAGACTAATATTACAGTCATTTTTAAAGGCTACTGCTGTATATTCCCTGATGGAACCTCATTACACATTTTAAACAAAAATATACAAGAGAAATAACAAAAACGTCTCTATTTCAAGGACACGTTTATAAAACAGGATTTATAGCAAAGTCAAAGCATCTAGAAGAGCAAGACACTGAAAGTCACCACACAGATTTTTCTAAGACAAGATATCAGTGCCCTAGACAACACCTCTTGTTCATCATCACCACTCTAATTTTCCTTCATCCTCCCTCAAAATATCTGAGCTTTAACATTTGAGCTTTAACCTCTTCTTTCAAGGTCCTTCACCTGGGTCGGGGCAATCCCAGACACAGCCATAGGTTGGGCGGAGAAGAGATTCAGAGCAGCTCTGTGGAGAAGGACTTGGGGGTGTTGGTCGATGAGAAACTGAACATGAGCTGCCTTCAGTGTGCGCTCGCAGCCCAGAAACGAACCATGTCCTGGGCTGTATCAAAAGAAGCGTGACCAGCAGGTCGAAGGAGGTGATCCTGCTCCTCTGCTCTGCTCTTATGAGACCCCACTTGGAGCCACTGTGTGCAGTTCTGGTGTCCTCATACCAAATGCAGCTCTGCTAATCGGACTTAAAATTATGCCAGATAGGATCCTGTGAACCTAAGTGACATGGTTTAGTGGTGGACTTGGCAGTCCTGGGGTAAAGCTTGGATTTGATGATATTAAAGGTCTTTTCCAACCTAGTTGATCCTATGAACCTAAGTGATTTGAACCAACAGTGATTTATTCAAGTATACTTCTGGTTCAAGAAACAGTAAACCTGCTTTAGAGCAATTCACACTAGATTTAAAAACACTACAGAATAGATGTCATAGAGCACTAGCCTACTACCAAGTGACTGGAACTTCATATACAACTCAAACCCTCTAGTACTATCAAGGTGGATAGGATATATTTACACAAAGGCACCTTAGGAGGTTCTCAGTTTTCCTCATTAGCTACTCATCCCTCTCCAGGCACTGCAGTTCACTGCTTCCATTGTTTACATCAACGCAATGCCTGCAGTGCTGCACTGCACAAACGGGATCACTGAACCCATCCTGTGTGAAAGAAGTCTCCACTCAGGTCACCAGTACGACATACCTATACAGGGACGGGCAGGAAGCCAAGAACTACTACGTGAACCATTTGGATGAAACTTCTGAACAGCTTTTACAGTGAAATGAAATCAACTCTCCTGACATATATTCCAGGGGTTACTATAAAGCCCTATGTGGTTAAAAGACATCAAGACATGGCCAGTGTGAAGCAGTTCTGGTTTTGGTTTTTTTTAATCAGATTTTTCTGATTTCTAAGTAAAATAATAAAAAAAGACCCAGAATAAGACAGAGAAGTAGTGCTGGACCCTCTCACTACATGTTCTACATTTAAGATACATAGTTATGATGAAAAAAATAAATATTACAATGCATTCAACATGAGACACCAAAAAGAACATATATTTCAGTTCATTAGCAGTCCAGCAATATCTATCTACTAGCATAACTGAATATACACACTCCCTTTTGAATGGATTCCTTCTTTCATATAAAATCTTCAAGAGGAAAAAAGTCTCAATGAAAGCCATTATATAAAAAGATTCCCACTCATCACCAAGTACATCACTGACTCCTCTGCCCAGTACCCCATCTGATTCATTCACTGACTGAATTACATAAAGTACCAAGCAGTTTCAACAGGGTAAGATTTTAGACATGCAGAACATATAACACTGACTCCTGGTTAGTAAAGTATATCCAGCTGAATTTTGTTTCAAACCAATGTTTTAAAGCTTTCTAAACAGGACTCCTAGAAATGAGGAGCTAGTACGCAAGCAATTTGAAGAACAAGCTATATGGCACACAGAGGATTACTTCTGTGAAATCCACAGGGGAGGAAAAAAAGGATTTAATGCAAGACATAACTTTTATACTGATTGAGGATTAAAAGTAACCAAATGGTAGGTCATCATCAAAATGGTGAAAAAGGTTTTATTTTATTTTAAAGTCTGCGTTCGGGGGAAGGGGGGGAGAGAGAAAGGGGGGAGGGATTTTAAAACGTGGTTTCATATATGGAGATCCAAAGCTTACTACTGTAGTTTGAATTACTAAGCAACTGTTTAATCAATGCATACACACAAAAAAAGAAGTGGTTTAAATCTTCATTACTGACTTGCCTTGTCAACTTCCTGTGTGTATTCAATCTTAGATGCATAAAACTACAGTCTTGGAAAGTACTGTAACTACAGACATCTGGAAAACCCAGGCAGTTTCTGGAGTCTTCAAAGTGCAGAACCACACAGTTAGTGGTTAGGTCCCACTTGGTCTTAAGTATTTCTACAGTGTAAGAGGGTGTTGTTCCTGTAAAAAAGCCATACAATCAATTACCTGAACCAAGGGGCCTCTTGGTGGCCCACCCTAAGCAGCTTTCATGAAATTGATCAAGACAACTAGAAAATTCCTGGTCTTTAAACTAGGCTTGATCCAGATCACATTGGAAACTTGGGCACATAACGGGAGCAGCATAAAGGAAGACACAGCAGCACATGTTTTCCAAGTGGTCTTTAATTTAAGATTGAATTGCTGTTGTCTAGCCCAAACTCTGAGCCTCCAGAGACATGCAGAAAAGCAGACTTGGTTAGGACACATGCTGTCCTTGGAGTGTGGAGAGCAATCTGCCCTCTGCCAAGCCCTCAAGGGACAATCTCCTACTCTGAACCTTTCTGAGAACTGCTTTTACGGTCAGGCTTGGTCCCAGCACCCAGTGTATCCTCTGCCCAATTCCTGCCAAACAAGTTCAAGCTCTTGGAGTATTTCTTTAAAGCACAGGCAGATAACCAAGCCAAAATACCCAACCAGTTGTGGAATATCTGGTGTCTCTTTTACTCATTTTCACTCACTGATTGTGGGACAAATATTCACTGCTTGACTGAGTATGGCTGTCCTTCACTATTGGAGAGAAAAGATTTATCTAAACTGTAGGCTGGCAAAATCCTAAACATCTTGTGGAATTTATGTGAGGTTAAACACCTGATGGTTTTACCAATCTACAAAAGACAGCCTGTCAAGCCTATCAGCCAGCCAGTAATAGCACTGGTTTGTCAGACATTCTTGGCTGATAAGAAGCGTGCTAGCATTGATCAGCCCCCACATACCTCACCTCTTTGTACCTCAACTATAAGAGGCTGGTCCAGAACAACACTCTCTTCCATAATGGTTAGCACCAATTCTTTACTGCAAATGAAGCTGAGTGTAAAGATAAGGGTATACCACAAATGACTAGTACCAACCACAACAGGCAGGAACTCTTTCAGACTCTAGTCTTCGATCCAAAAGACTTTCATCACTGCAAAGAAGTCAGTCTAGTATCTCTGAGAAGGAACAAATTTCAGCTGAGATGTCAATATTAGAATGTTTTTAAACGCTTGAAAAGGTTTGCTGACAGCATTTACCATCCCTACGTCTTCACAGGTAACAATCCTTATCTCACAGTACAAGTCATCTGTACCATCAGCCTGCTCATTCTCCCAATACAGCCCTGCACTTCTTCAGCAGTTTGGTGTATGTATCTTTACAGAAAGGCAAAAACCTCCCTCCTAGCTCCACTCCCAGTGCCAAGAGATGTCTCTCTAATGCTCTACATAAAGGAATGCTGCTGGCTTTGCATCAAAGTGGAGGTCCACTTGAGTAACAATACTAAAGATGGATCTTCCTCAGCCGACAGAGCCTCTGTAGTTTCAGTTGTTGCCTACCCACCTTGGGTAGGGGATTATATTGCATATTTTATCAGTTAACAAAACTTAAGAAAACGCTTCTTAAAAAAATACCTTAAATTCTAGTTTCTGGAGCATTAAACCTCACTTCTTGTGATCAGCAGACACTGATACAGAGCATGAACATCTAGACAGATGCTGTGTATAAGTAAGTATATCCCGCCCACAGAAAGAGGACCTGTGGGATTAGTCCAAGGCTAGATGATGGGAACAGCAGAGATATAGGCTTTGAAGTTAAATGCTTTGCTAAAAAATGTGGATATGGTGACATGAGCAATACAAAAATATTGTCAAATAGCTAACAGTCAGCATTCAAGGCAAATAGTGGACTTCACCCTGTCCTGAAAAAACCTTCAGATTTTCTTTAGTTCAAACTTCTCAAGAAGCGGTAGAGGATCATGCAGTTTGCGCCTTACTGTTTCATAGTATTAGAGAGAAGTGGCAGAATATGGGAAGCATGAATCAACAAGGACACAACTCCACTGGAAAGTTAGTCAAAAATATTACATGTACACATATATACCAATAAGATGAGACACCTAACTGGTAAGACTGATAAATGAAATTTCGTAGGCTTCAGAATGCCTAAGAAAAAAAGGCAAATTAAACAGAAATTATGTACCTTTTTAAAAAGGAAAAAACATCACATCTATAAAAAAGTGCAACAGGGAAGGAAGCAGCAGCAACGTCATACTTAGTGACTTAGCAGTGCTGACAGCCAGCTTCAATTCCATAGACTCAGAATTATGTAGTTAGTCAGAGGCTGGATCGAGAAAGCAGCTGCTCTCCCTAGCATAAAGCATCCAGGGGCAACACATTTTTACATCTGGATCTAGCAGAAAGCAACCACTCACATCACTCCACTCTATGGCTAGCTCCTCTATAGCTTTTAAGTGAAAGAGAAATGGTAAAAACAGAAGAGCACTTGGATTCAGTGTTTGGAGAATAGGAGGCACATCCTTCACCCTAGCAGACAGAAGGATGCTTTGTGGTATAGACCTGGGCTCCAGGGGAAGCTTAGACTTCACATTGGGAAGGTCCATTAGGTGGCCAAACACTGCAACAGACCTCCAGCCTGTCAGTGTTTAAGAGGCATTTGGACAATGCCCTTAATAATATGCTTTAACTTTTGGTCAGCCTTGAAGCGGTCAGGCAGTTGGACTGGATGATCATTGTAGGTCCTTTCCAATTGAAATATTCTTTTAACAGTTCCCTCATATGTACATACTTATGGTATGCATGTAGATTATATATACACAAACTACTGAGATATATATATTTCTAAGTACCGCAGTTTAGTTCTTTTTATAATGCCTTTTATGTCTATCGATGTATCGATAGATACATAGCTCTCTATATACACAAAACATTTCTAAAGGTTCAGTAGGACCCAGACTGGAAGATATTTGTGAAAAGTGTGGGGGTTTCCCCAGTTTGAAAGTCTTAAAAAGCATTTGTATTGGGTTTTTTTTAGACAGATGTAGGTATCATGCAGATTAATCATTAAAGAGCCACCATTTATAAAATTAAAACTCAATGGAATTAAAAGGTTACTGACTCCTTACCACTGACCTACAGAGTTCAGTTAAGGACATTACTATGTAAAGAAATAAGGCAGGGAGAGAAATGAAAGCATTTAATAGGTGAAATATATATTTAATGATTGCATTTTACACCCCAGCTGGAGGTATTCTTGAAAGAGATTAGCATAGACTAGTATTAACTACATGGTTCAAGTTTATCCTGATTTCAGAAGGTTTGGGTTTTTCCCTCCACCCCTTCCTCCTATTTTTAAAGGGCCAGATGAGACAGGCAGTTTTGTTTGTTTCTTTTAGGTCTTTTTTTGTTATTAACATTTTTACTTTTAAGCCACTTAAAGTTTTGCACGAATCTTCGACCTCAAATCTCGTTCAATGTAGAAGAGCTTAGCAGTTTAGGAAGATCAAACAAATCACAGAAATCCAGAAGTATGTGAAATAAAGTCCACTTTTTCTTTCAAAAAGAAGGTTGAAGTGGCTTAAAGCCACCATGCCTGCTGTTACCATCGGTTTTTTATTGTTTCAATTAAGACCTGTTTTCATAAAAGGAAATTTTATGAGTAATTCCACTTCATAGTGTTTAATATGGGTAAGGAAAAGTAGGAATTTCATTACCCTAATCACATAACTTGCCCAGGTTATCTACTGCTTTACCATTACACTCTACACCAAGCAGTTAGTACTAACTCAAGAGATAAGATTTGCCTGTTCCCACCAGATATTCTCATAAGTTCAATAAATCCTATTCTTCAGATGACTTCATTTTCATTTTCACAGCCATGTTTAGTATTTTTTATTGGGGGGGGGAGCAGTCAGCTGCCACAAATGCAGCATCTTACAAAAGGAATTGCCATTAAGAGATTTTGAAACAACGAAGAAGATCTTCATCTGATAACTAACTCTAAGGAAACCTAAATTTCTTAATACATATAATAATATATATATCCCATATCTCTCTTAACAGTTCATAATAATGGGATTGCAGGTATGCCATCCTATTCTCTCTGCTTCTTACCTGTGTCCCTTCACAGGTCTCCCAACAACCATAAAATATCCATTTCAACTACATTTTCAAGTCCTGCTCCCTTTGCCTTCCTCTATTGCAGATTCTGAAGACTATAAATGATGTAAACTATTCTCAAGAATTCAATACAGATTTACATAATGTAAGATGCAAAATATCTTGACTATGTAAAAGTAGATTTTATTATTTTCATTTGCAGAGCAAAAGCAATTCTCTTTAACGCTATGTAGACAGAGTATAGGCACAGAACGTATCACAGGAAAGGAAGTATGCCATGTGTCAGGCCAGTACCATGCCTGCCCAGGAAGCAGCTGACAGTTCCAAAGCAATGTGTGGCTTAGATTCAGGAATGGAAGCAATGAGATATTTTGGTTATTACTGACCACTCGGCTCTGGTATGGGAAGAAAGAGAGAAGGGACAGCAGGGGATCTGGCACAGCTTCAAATCCATCTCTTCCCACCTCCATATAAGAAAGCAGAAACCACATAACAGTTTGGGGCTCCAGCTCCACATCGCAGAGGACAGAGCCAGAGCCATACAGCTGTGACACTGCTTCCTCTTTCCCTCTTCATTTGACAGCTGCTTGGTGCTGGCAAAAGAGCAGTAGAAGAACAAATTATTACCAAAAAGGGAGGTTTAATTAAAAGTCTGGGAAATAATGATGATATTCAGCATGTCAACCTCAAAGAACACAAGCATGTGCTTTGCAGATGTGTGGAACCGAGCAAGTAAAGCCACAACAGACTGAGAACTTGATGCCTTATCTTTACTCTTCTACCACAAACAGCTTTGGTTTGAAGTACTCATGTAGCTCTTCATAGGTGACCTCTATGACCAACATGTGGTGAGGTGGTATAAGCACCACAACCCTCTGAACTGACCACTCATGTTATTACAGGTTAGAAAAAATTCCTGGCAAATTCTGCATCAAGTACAATGAACTGAAACAGATCATCCAAGAAGGCAGAACCTTGTTTGGTTGAGGTTAGGGTGTTTTTGTTGTTGGGGTTGGTTTTTTGTTTTTTTTTTTGGAGGGTTGGTTTTGGGTTTTTTGCAAAGCCTCCTTTATGAAGAACCACTTAAAAGTATCACCTGATCCCACATACTGTATTTTCTCTTTCAGCACAGATGCATACTGGCTTTCTTATTTTAGCAACTCTTGTTGCAGCTTTCCATGGGAATCACTTTTATTAAGAGGTTATTGCCCCTAACACTTTCCAGGTCCTACGTTTTCACAACTTACTGGCTGCAGAAATAATGGGATTTTCCATTAACTAGCAGCACACACTGGCATTTCCATAAACTACTGCAACACACCTCCCATCTCACTAATTTTACTCTTGCCATGCAGGTCTACTTTTGAAAAAAAAACATTTCAAAACAGGTTTGTTTAATAATTTTCTCTCCTCTTTGGACACACATGCTCAGATCTCATAACTGCAGATGCTCATAAGTTTTTACGTTCTCGCCTTTACATATTTGGGACATTCATACCAACGGAAATGTAAAATTGTCATTTAAACATGCCTAAATTTCACTAATCAACTATGTCCTTGATGTCTTTTTTTTTTTTAAAACTTTTCTTAAAGTCGAGACACCCAGAAAGTGTGATTTAGCCATGCTGCTGACATACACAGAACAAACCCAAAGGGAGCAAACCCTTCCACCTACCTCTTTTTCAAGCATGACAATAGTACAGAGATGTCTCGACCTTGAGAAAAGCTTTTCTTTAGGAAAAGCCTACCTAAATAATAAATAATACATTTATTTATTATACATAAATACATAAATAATAAATTACCAGGTTAACATGTAAGGAACAATGTTCTGCATCAAAACTACTACTTTATAAGGGAATCTTGCAAGTTTAAAGTGGGTAACTTGAGCTATTATTAGGACAAGCCCATGTTCAAGTGCTTAAAATAAAATAAACAAATAATCAGCGATCAGGACCAAGCAGGCACTCATGGGGGCAGGGCATTTCCCAATCAAAAGTCACAGTAACAATAACCAGTATCTATAGAGCAATCTTTGCCCTTACACAGCCCACTGAAAGACTGAGGTTTAAGATTTTATAACTTGGACCAAGATAGCTTTCTAGATATAATCTTACTATTACTGAGGGAGCCATGTTCTCCCCTAAATATAAAGCAAATCAAACAAAATAGAATAGAAAAAAAATCCAGCCACACACCAGCACCAACCTTCTACTGGTAGTGCTTTGCTGCATTTTTCAGGCAAATAGATCATTGGGCTGGGGGCAGGGGGAGACAGAGAGGGAAAAAAAAAAAGAAAAAAGCCATTTGGACTGTACAATGAAGTAGAATTTTAATCTCAAAACCCCTTCTCCATTAGACTCCCAGCATTTGATCACTTCAGCTCAGTAACTCCTTTTCAGCTTTTCCTCAAGTAATGAACAACCAGTAATCATAGACTGGTTTGTGCTGGAAGGGACCTTAAAGCTCAACTAGTTTCAACCCCCTGCCATGGGCAGAGACGCCTTCCACCAGACCAGGTTGCTCCAAGCCTCATCCAACCTGGCCTTGAACACTGCCAGGGATGGGGCAGCCACAGCTTCTCTGGGCAACCTGTGCCTGTGTCTCATCACCATCAGAGTGAAGAATTTCTTTCTAGTACCTAATCTAAATCTCCCCTCTGCCAGTTTAAAACCATTCCCCCTTATTCCATCACTCTGTGGCTTGTAAAAAGTCCCTCTTCAGATTTCTTGTAGGCTGCCTTTAGGTACCTTCACATACCCCTTTAGGTAATGGACATCATCATTTGATTAATAACAAAGAGTACCACAAGACTGCATAAGATTTTGGACAATAGGTCAATGGGACGTCAGATATCAGCAGAACTTTCTCTACCCCACCACCTTCTTGCTCTTTGAAAAATTAACTGGCCCAATGGAGAGTTAGGACTTGTTCTTGGGAAATTTAAACCCACAGCATAACACAGAGTGCTACCGCACCAGCAATGGGAACACACACAATACCTACTCCAACAAATAAAAGACCTCTCCCCCCCAGCACACCCTTCCTTTCCCTCTAAAGGGATTATGGAACATTGTTAAACCAAGCCCAACAAACTAAAACACAATTAACTATGCCTAAACTAAACTCCAAGTTCTTGCACAGTTACAATACTGCTGATAAACAAGAACGTAGTAGAGAAATATTTATTAAATAAGAAACAGACTTACAAGAAAAAAGTTCAATATTACATCTCGTACCAGCTGCACTTCTGAAGAAATAAGTAAAATAAGTGGGACTAGCCAGAATTCAAACAAAAGCACATGAGAACACACAAGAGGCATGTTTTCAGCTTTCATGCCCCTTTACAACTTACGATCTTTGCCAACTATTTCCGCATAACAGGGGAACACTGATTTAATGGCTGGAAGTGATATTATACTATCAACAGTAATTTTCATCCCCAAGCAACCAGCTTTAAAGCAATGTATCTGTGTGGTATGAACAAAAGCTATTAAAAATATATAATAGGTGAAAACTATCATTAGATCAGTTGAGTGATTTGTAAAGACTCTTCTTGGGTACCAGAAATCTATCTGGCAGAGACTATTCATTAATAAGGAAGAGAACTTCACTTTCTCCTAAACCTTTAGAGTATCAGTATCTGTTCCTGCAAATCCCAATCTTACATAAAACAGTTCACAACTAACATTCCATGTTTGAGGAGGGAGGGCAGGACACGGTATCTGCAGTTTCTGCATCCTTACGAGCCAGTTGTTCTGTGGGTCACGTTCTTTTCTACTCAGAATCACCAACAGTTCTTTCAAGCCTACAAAAAACCATAACGCTCAAGCTTCCCACTTTGGCCAAGTTTATTTTTCTTTTAACACCCAGTAAGAATTTGATTTCAGTCAGCAAGCCCTGCATGCTTTGAACAACAAGAGAGGATCAACACTTCATTATACACCTGCAGAAATGAGAAAAAAAAATAAGCACGGAACCCATATTTTAAAGAACACTGCTAATATCATGCGAATTAACTAATTCACAGTGGAATTTAATTATTTCTACAGCCTTATCTTTCCTACAGTTACTTTTATTTTAGTATTTTGTTCAAAGTGGATCTAAAAGACTCAAAAATACGCTTCTGACAAAAGAGCACTTGTCCTTCAAGCTTTCTCTTTCAGACAAGCTTTTGTTTCAGTTTCCTCCATATATTTTTAGTTCTAAAATATCAGATAGGACATCTTAAAGAGAATATAACAACTTTCAATAACCCTCAATTAAATTCACTGATTTTACCTCTCTAGATTCAACACCCATACTCCCTAACCTCATTGTTAAATCTCCTTCATATTTCCCACTCAGCACTAAAGCGCATTATTTTTCTCCATTCTTTGCCTATCCCTGTAATTGAAAGAACCTAGACCAACTTCTTTGAGTCACTGGGACTGTTCTATGCTGTATTTATTGTTCTGTAATGAGGCATAAAGGAAGTTATCTTTGACCAATAAATCAAAGCTGTTCGCTGTTTACACTGTCATCCCTTAGGTTCACAAAACTTACTTCAATGTATTATCTAATGCTTCATATTCAAAGGCATTGACAGCCATAATTCTACCAAGATGAACAAGAGTGGGGATACTCTGACCACAGATTTATAGCCATGGGTCTTACAGTTACACAAGCATAAAATGAAGCCTTATTTATTTATATCTGAACCTTAATATTTAAGTTTAGCTTTGAAAAACTTCAGAAAATTATTACATGCTGCCTGTGTACTTCTCTGGAGCCCAGTAACTTGGCAGAGGAAAACTCTTGCCAAGCTATGATTAGCATTTAGCAGCTTAAGGGCTAACTGTGCTTGTTGTTTCAACCTTGACAACCAACTGTAAGGACACACTATTAAATTTAAGCTTCCAAAAGCATTTAATATTTGATTCTGCTGAAAATACAGTTTCACTACATGTTTTGAAAATAAAATCACTTTTTCCTCTTTTAGAGATCCATGATGATGCCAGACATATGCTTGTTTTCCAAACAACAACTGTTTAAAAGAAAGAATACTTTCTGATGTTCCTGCCAAAAATAACATTCTGTGGCTTAAAGAAATCTGATAGTAGGCAGTTCACTCAGTTGAGGGAAGAAGGGTTTACATTTGGCAAGGGTTTAGATTTCATGTCTTGCATCTACTTCCCTCCATTTTAAGTTTCTTTGGAGATGAATGTGGCAATGGGGAGAGTTTTTGTTGTGGTTTGTTGAAGTTTGTTTGGGTTTTGGTGGGTTTTTTTTACATCTCCAAGCATTTTGCTCTCTACAAAAAAGGCATCTGTGGGTTTTACCAGAAATGACACGAAGCAGAAGTTTATCACAATGCATTTCTTTCTTGGGGGAACACTAGGATATAAGAGATTTTGAAAGGGAAGTAGAATAAGACTTCAGAAGAAATGCATAGGAAAGTCTGCAGCAGGAGAAAGAGGAACAGAAAATTCAAATGGAGAAGTAGCACACAGAACATCACCAGCTTCATCTTAAAACATAGGACAGGGCAAGGAGATGGACTTGGGGTTTTAGCTGCTCTTGTCACAGGGAGCAATAACACTACCTGCCCAATAAATATTGTTACTTCACTGCTGCCTCAACAGTTTCAGATTGAAAGACAGAACAGGTAATAGGAACATGCCAACTGGACTATGTACTGCATAAGATTTCTGTACATTTTAGAAAGCCACAATTTTTAAGACAAAGGTTTGATCTGCTTGAGTATTTGACTTGTCCTTCATTAATTAATAACTCTCATAAATAGTAACTGGACCAGTTTGCTAAGTAACAAAAGTATTTAGTCAAGCATCTAAGACAACAGAAGTTGGAATTTTCCCTAATCGTGGAGTTTTACTTGCTGCTTCCCCACAGTTTTTGCAAATATTGTTGTAAATCCCATTGAACAGAAACTTGCCATCACTCTCCAAGGTACAGAAGTTCCTGAAGGCTGCTAAACCGGTGCCAACATCAAGCCATCTAGGCAGACAACACTTCAGCCAGGCAAGTGACCAAGCAGAACATAATCTATACGACAGCAAGCTGCAGGTCCATGCAAACTTAGAAGCCTTCTGAATTGTTAGTATGGCGACCAGAACAACATTATTGCAAAGTATGTACCTTCTGCAGCAGAATAGCAAGTATTTTAGTAAAATAAGGTCAGAATCCCAGTGATCTTACATTAGTATTTCAGATGCAGCTATTTCAGGCTAATAAAAATCCTTAAGGTTAAAAAACCAACTGCTTATTCATAAGCAACATGGAGGTTTTTCCTGTCATTAGCAGTGCAAATCCAGCACAGAAATTCAGCAACTAAACATGAATGTCTTTGAAGCATTATTAGCTTGAGCTATGACTAAGTGTTGCTCCTAATCTTATCTATGTGCTTGCGTAGAATTACCCACCCTGAATCAAAGGATGCTTGAAATTTCAAGATAGTCTACAAGGGTATGAGCAGTGTTTGATGAAGGAGGCAAATGTCACAACAGCTACATTTCATTTGAGGGCTGGCAGACTTGTACCTCCTGCATTCTCAGACACTCCTCTTGAAGGCATTTGAACCTCATCACTTCAACATTCAGTATTCCACGCTTGCCATGCACAACCTACAACTCTTTGCTTGCTATAAAGTGATTGCTACAGTGAAGATGTGCAAGACCTGTAAGATTTGAAGAACAGAGAGCTTCAAGACAAACAAGCTGATTAAGTTGAAGGAGACAGGATCCCCTGTATCTTGAAAAAAAAATGAAGCTGCCCAAATGCTACTTCCTGGTTCTTCCCACAAAAAGAAGGGTGGATAGAAAGCATGTGCTTTGCACATCTGCTTGTCTAGCATAGGCTGGTATATACCCTTCTCCTACTACACAGTTTTGAAACTGTAACCAAATAGCTTGTAAATATGACTGAGTTAACTGCAGCTCCTGAGGCGGCATGCAGAGGTTATAAGGAACTTCAATATTCCAACTGTGTGCAAAAATAACCCAGTAATACACGTATGAGAGCACCTTCAAATTCAGCATGAAGTCAAACATAGGCTATGTTTGAAATGATGTGTAATCTCCTCCATGTTTGCAGCTGTTTAAGCATTCAAAGCAGCAGCCAAGCTTTAAAAAGAAAAACAGTACTTTCCCAGGAAATAACTCTACAATAAACCTGTGCTGATATGAGTTCCAGAGAATTTCAACATTCTATAGAAAACTCAGCAGCAAGCCCTATGTAGAACAAAGAACTAAAAAAACACATTTTCACTAAAGCCCGCCTTCTAATTCAGAAGTTCAAACTTAATTTCTTCATTCACATGTAATGAGGCAGAAGAACTTCTCAAAGAAGTGTTTCCAAAGGCTGTTTGAAGTTTCAAAGGAAAACAAGCTTCCCAGGCCTTGTATTTTAGCACACTGGTCTCCACAGCTGCCTGTTGCTTTGTTAAGACAAAACCAAGTCCACAGCAGATCAATGGTTTTCCTCAGCATCATGGACTACTGACCTTTTCCACTATGGGATTTCAAAACAAACATCAAGAAATCAATTCCAGCATTTGCTGAAATACTGTTAACATGTTGTGATATATTATACCCACCACTCATTTAATACTCAAGCTAACTACTACTTGTTGCAAGCAAAGTGGCCATCACTATGAAGATGTATAAGAAACTTGGGATCCATCAGCCGAAGAACTAAAGTCACTAGTTATGAGGAAACATATGCGCTAATGCCAGTTAATTTTCCAAGTCATAGGAAACATAGAATCATAGAATAGTTAGGGTTGGAATACAGAAGAGAAACTGTTTACACCTTTATCAACCTTTTCAATGAAGTAAGTTATGGACCCAATGGTTATATACGTTCACTTGTTCTAACTGGCCTCTTCACTCAGACACACAACAGTGACCCAAACACCACTTAGCCCTTTCTAACCTTCAAAGGAAGGCATTACAACAAGAACAGCAGTGCTAGGCCTCCAGAAAAACCAACAGGAGAAGTGGGCCACAGCTGCCTACATCAGCTACAACTGCATATATTAACTATAAACCCTCAAATAAAGGAATACTTGACCTCCACTGGCTATTACAGTCATCAGTACTGGAACAAATTGCACCCACTGATTCGGTTTGAACCCCAGCCCCTAATAACCACCCTGTCAATAGTTTCTCACTCTGCAGAAAGTGACAAGCATGTAACTGCTTAACCAGTCCATGGAAGAAAGTCCTGGTGGTCATATTTTATATACCTATAAAATACAGCAGAACTCCAGTAATTCCCAACTTGCTCTCCTTTACACAAAGCATTAACATTATGTTCTCTCTGCCCTGGCAGCTAGACTTGAATAAAACATTTTCTTGAGATTATACATGCTTTTCAGTCTTCACTGATGAGGTGCTTTGTTCACCTTTAGTTGCTATGAATATATCAACAATAAAAGGAAGTATTTTTGCGCATGTTATCTTCTAAACAGTCAGTGAAATTCTAGTCCTCTAAGGCCTCTAAACCACTAATACATTATACCATTCATGTTATCATAGAATAATAGAATATCCTGAGTTGGAAAGGACCCAGGAGGACCAAGTCCAACTCTTAACTCCACACATGGCAGCCTAAAAGTTAAACCAGATACCTGAGTGTTGTCCAAACACTTCTTGAACCCTGACTGGCTTGGGGCCACAACCACTTCCCTGCAGATCTTGTTCCAGTGCTTGACCACCACTCTTGGCAAAGAACGTTTTCCTACTATCCAATCTGAACTTCTTTAATGCAGCTTTAAGTCAATCCCTCATGTTACAGGACACCAGGGAGAAGATCAGCAAAAAAAAAAAAAAAAAAAACTCTCTTCTTCCCCCTCAGGAAGAAGTTGTAGCCAGCAATGAGTTGCCGCTCAGTACTCTCTTCTCCAACATGAACAAACTTGGCATCCTCAGCCAGCTCTCGTAAGTCATGTCCTCTAGTCCTTTCACCATCTGTGTTGCTCTCCTTTGAACACAGTCTAGTACTTTTGTACCCTTCTTATATTGTGGAACCCAAAACTGTTGGTATATTTCATTCCGTGAATTCTCTCTGCCTTCACAATCTACTAGGAGATTAAGAATATTAAACAAGCTTTGTAAATCATAAAACACAGTAATCCAGAATATTACTGCATGCTACAATCTGACTAATGACCCAGCAAGCTAGATGACACTAAAGAGCACAGACGAATATGAGCAGAAGTAGCAAATTACAGCAT
The DNA here is from genome assembly GCF_004027225.2 of Strigops habroptila. Lineage (NCBI taxonomy): Eukaryota > Metazoa > Chordata > Aves > Psittaciformes > Psittacidae > Strigops > Strigops habroptila. The sequence goes on from NC_044278.2 coordinate 102,957,794, forward strand.
TCCAAAAAAAATACAGCATTATCCCAATTCCCAACAAGACGACACACGTGTTGCCTGAATGAGGAATCTGTAACATATTAATGGTAAGACAGTAAGTGATCCGTATTAAAAGACAAGCCCATAAAAATCAGGGGTTCCACTCAGGCAACCCAACAGGAAAACACATGCAGCAGCCTTTGAGCGTGGCCAACCAAACACAGCACTTCAACTCAAGAAGATGCAGGAGCCCCTACACCCTACTAGCACAGCCCCAGCCCAAACTGCACCCAGTTTTAATACTAAATTGTTCAGCAAACAGCTTCAATATACATAAAAGTTACACGTGCTGAAAACATGACATTACCTTAGAAAGACTGAAGGAGCCAATTTCAAGAAAACCTCAAAGAAAACAGTTAGAAAAGCTGAATGACAGTAAAGTATCTCAGCATTCTTTATGTAATGAAAAGTATCAAATAACAGGCTTACTTGCAAAATGTCAAGTTGTAATTGCTAGCAGCACTTGCTACTAGTTGAAGATTTTTTTATGTAACCATTTCATTTAGATCATGCATTAAACAGCATTTTCGCTATTTATAATTTAAACTTTCCCTCCCAGTTTTGAAGTTCTATCACCAAGCAACACAAGGCTGACAGAGGACTTGAGAATCATCATATAATATGTAGAACTCTAAAGCAAGTGCATATTCAGAGACAAAAAAAACCCAGCCCAAAACCACATTAATGCATAATTACAATAGCCAAACAAACCTTACGCTTTCGTACCAGTATAGAAGGAAATGTGACTAGCAGGTTGAGAGAGTTGATTCTCCCCCTCTACTCCACTCTTGTGAGACCTCACCTGGAGTACTGTTCAGCTCTGGGGGCAGCAACGCAAGAGGGACATGGACCTGCTTGAGCAAGTCCAGAAGGTGGCCACAAAGATGATCAGAGGGCTGGAGCACCTCTCCTATATAGACAGGCTGAGAGAGCGGGGCTTGTTCAGCCTGGAGAAGAGAAGGCTCTGGGAAGGCCTTAGAGCAGCCTTCCAGTACCTAAAGGGGCTACAAGAAATCTGAAGAGGAACTTTTTACAAGGGCATGGAGCGATAGGACAAGGGGGAATGGTTTTAAACTGACAGAGGGGAGATTTAGATTAGATATTAGGAAGAAGTTCTTCACAGTGAGGGTGATGAGACACTGGAACAGGTTGCCCAGAGAAGCTCTGGCTACTCCATCCCTGGCAGTTGGGATGGCTTGGATGTCCAACCTGGCCAGGTTGGACAGGGCTTGGAGCAACCTGATCTAGTGGAAGGTGTCCCTGGCCATGGCAGAGGGTTGGAACTAGATGAGCTTTAAGGTCTCTTCCAACCCAAACCAGTCTAGGATTCTATGATAACCACTGGATAAGGCTCCAAAAAGTCTGTCTTACTTGAACTTAATGTTGATAAATATTTTTCATCAATATAAATTTATCTGTGTGTACTGCTGTGTAAATGAACAATGCTTGATGAGAGTTTTACCACAAGAAATTATTCTATAGTTTCGTACTGGGCAGATTTCCACAACAGAGATGTGCAATAAAAGCTTGTGCCAAAGAAACACTGAAATAGAGGTTTGATTTATAGAACTAGAAAGAAAACAAGCCAGGCTGTAATTCTGTGCACAACATTTTCAAATCTCATTTTTTCTTGTCCTGAAAAACAATACATTTAAGTCAACCTAAAATTCTGGTTTGACAGATTAATGGAAGTTATGACTCCCTTAGCATAGGCTACTTCTATTTATATCAATTATGATGACTGTAAAATATGAACTCCAAACAGATTCAAATCGCCACTGATATCTATGCATACTTTATCTGTGTCACCAACATTTTAAAGGTTGTATCATATTCTGAAGACTATTATGAAATCTGAGTATATACAGAATGCAGGATTAACACAAAAACTACAGCAAAAATATCTGCATGCCAGCCACATCCAAGACATTTATTTTACTTTTGTTATATTCACTAATGCTTAGCCAACTCTCTAACTCAGCACTCTATAGTCTGTGACAGTTCTTTCCAGTACTTACTACTAAAGCCCTGTTGCAAGGAGGTCTGCAGTTATCAATGATGAGAAGAAAGCCTACACATAAAGTATAATCTATTTCATAGTATACAGATGATGGCGAAATATTTTTCTCTTGTTTTTATTTTAGGCTGACATCAGCATTAAAAACAAACACAAACACCAATCAAGTTCAATCTGAGTAAAAATACAAAAGATTAAACGCTGAGATAAGGCATGCAAATTGCACAAGTATCATGAATATCCAAAAATATAATACATAAATTTGGCATAAAATGTTCTACACTTAGAGACACATATTGTCTCCTATCGCTGTATTTGGCTACCAAATCTCTAAAAATGAGATATTTGTAACCAACAGGAAGAAGCTCCAAGAATCTTGAAAAAGAGTAACTAAAATTCTGCTAAACTAAGAGGTCCACCAAAAAAACCCCAAACACATACAGTGATCAATTCTAGACCCAGAAAACACTATTAGCTTAATGGCAGAATATTTCAGGATGTGAAAGGAAAACTAATTTGCAATGTGTTGAAATACAGAACACTTATAAATCCCTAACAGTAACAAATTTGGAGTTAAAAAAAACTAACCAAACAAACAAAACAGGGAAATCCAACAAATGTTTATCATACTAACAATACTAACAAGCCTTCAGCAAAATTTCTCCAGCTATCTCACCTGCCAAAAATAAAGGAATGAAATGAGATAAACTCCTAATCTGCAGCCTAAATGAGCACAAAGACTTCCATTTTGATCTCCAGCTGTTTCAACACACAAATTTCCTAATTTCTTCCCAAATGTTTGGTTTCCCTTTTGGCAGAGGAGAGAGAAATGACATCTACCAGCAGCTAAAAATACTTCAGCGTTTTTAAAAGAGGGATGAAATACAACAGTGCTTGTCCAGTTGAAAAAAAAAAAAAAACACCCCAGTGCCACATTTCAACAGCTTTTCTAACAGGCTGGCTTCTGAACAGTTAGATCTAAATAACAGCAACTGCAAAGCAAAGCATGTGCAGGTTAAAGCTGAACAAGTAGGTTTGGTGTAACTTCAGGTCATTTTCACTATTTCCTCTAAAGGCAGACTAAGTTCTCAGGAGAGAATATAAGTGCTGTAGCAGTTCTGCTACAGAGCTAAGGCTCAGGATGCCTCAATTTAACTCTTAGTTGAGTCACTGATTTTCTTATATTACAGGTATTCTGTATGCAAGCCTTCCATATGGAGAAGAAATTAATACTCACCCTCTACCTCTATTTGTGCTTTTAGGAGAATAAGCAGTTACAATCTGTGATCCATAGTACTCCTTGTGCAGGAAGCTGCTGAAGTAAATGTACAGTTGTATACAACACAGGCAGGCATGTATTTGTAATCTGATCCTATTAATGATCTTCATATTCTGAATGGCTTTAAGATTAGAAAACTAAATCGAGCCTGACAAAAACAACTTCTCCCCACCTGTACTGTAAGTTAATACCTTTCTGCTATTGAGGTAATTAACAAAACTTACTACCATAACCCACTGGACACACAGAGTCTGGTTAGTAACTCACACTAGTAGTGCAATTCACCTGACAAAGAGCTTGTAGCTCAATATGCTATGCAATGAAAAATAAAATAAAAAGAAGTAATACCACAAGTCCAATAATTTTAATTGGAGCCACACATGAATCAGGAAGAAACCAATACATCACCTCTGAATTAAAAAGGCAAAGAAGTGCTGTATTATACAACCTGTATCGGATTCAGCTCAGTTACAAGACAGTATCAAGTACATATCAACTGAAGACAGGCCTGCAAGAACAGACTGCAACATTTCTTGCTCATTCTTCACCGAAAGCAGTCAAGAGAGCTCTGCAAGACAGTGCTATGGGAGGGCTCAAAAGACTAAAGAGTACACCAAGATGTAACTGTCCATGCAGGAAGTTTAATCAAAACGGGAAGACTTGCAAAGTCTTAGCATGAAAGCTAATTCACTGTCCAGATGACGCTGACAGAGTGACTTAAACACTCAGCTACCATCGGCTCTTCTGGAATTCTTCACCAAAGCATCTGCTCTGGTTTGGTTTTCAGAAATCCCGTCCTGCTAATCACTGTATATAAGAAACTTCAAAATAACATTCCTATAATCTGTCACACGATGGCTTTTCTTCCTCTTTCCTCCATACAGGAATATTGCCTGCAGACACCATTATGTTTGTTTCAGAAAAATATATGGCATGTAGCTTCTCACTGAAGAATAAAGTAAATAAACTTGAACTAAAGTAGTCACTTCAAAGAGCAGCTGATCTGCAAGAAGTTTTTATTGCTGTTCCCAAAATCATAATCCTTTGAGACATGTTGTACAGACATGGCACACACTGAAAAACAAAGCAGGTTTATGCTGCTATTAACTACGAAATGTCTTACGTGTTGTACCGTATAAATCAAACATGAAGCCTCAATAACTTATTCCTGCTATGAAAGTCCCTTGTTAAAGCACGGTTCTATTTCTGACATATAAAGTAATCTTTTATTACTTCCACAGAAAATAGGAAGATTAGTAAAGACCATACAATTTCAGTAACTGAAACAATAGTCTTGATTATACACAATAGTATCTGATTAAAAAATGCTTTCTAAATTTTCTTTATTTAAAGCAAATAGCCACAGAACAGGAGAAGAAAGAGAACTGGCTCAATTATATATTATTTCATGTGCAACAAAACCTCTATGTCCACCAGCTAATAACTACATTCACAGTGCCACCAGCAATACAAACACAAAACTAATCTTCCAGCAGGCAACAGGAAAAGTTTGCTTTGCACAACTCGGCCCTAAAATTCAGCTAGCAGTAAATCAAGCTTCCACATCGCTCAAGGGGAACATGGTCTGGTCATGGTCTCAACTGAAGAGATAAAACATCCTTCTTACAGGACTTACTGAAAGCGCATTCTCACTGAGTAAAAACGGCTTAGGGCATTTATTTTTGTGTAGGCAAATAACTGTCCTTTCATCTTAGCACATTTTCTTCTGGTGAGAACTTAAAGACAAAAGTAAGCTGTAACTGAACATAACACCTAACAAAGCTCAGTTCCATGGCTCAAATATGGGGTTTAATCTTGAATCTTTAAGTTTGCAAGCATTGTAACTTTTAACTTTAATCTAACAGGTTTCCAACTTGGGTATTAGTCTACATAATTATTCCATAGCATGTCAACCTCCAGATGTTAGAGACCACACAACTTAGCATCTGAGCCACAGATCACTGTAGCGTGGGACAGCATGCTGGAGAGTAAGAACTGCAGCCTTATTCCATTACTTCATTCCCTTCTTTACACACACACGCTATTAGCTACTATGGAAAACACTGTATCAAGCAAAGTCAAAACAACAGTCTGCCCGTGTAAACATAATACTTTCTGATTCCCTATGTAAAGCTTTAAAAAGGGAAAGAAAAAGAAAGGGCCAGTCTTGCATGATGGGCAAAGCAAAACAACCACCTCCTCTTCATCCTTGGATTTGAAGTCTCTTGAAGTTCCTGGCTGCTTTCATAATTTGCCCCCATCTTTTTCTAATAGGAATACTTTCCCTTCATTCCCTGTAGTTTACAAAAGAGGCACAAAGAACCACAGCTAGACAGCTTTTTCCTATTCCTGCACTAACAGCACACAAACTGAACCATTTGTGCTTTGAAGTATTTTCTATCAAGGAATCTCACAACTGCATCCAATAATCCATCACTCAAGCACTGGCCCCACTTCACAGATTGTTGTTCAGCCTAAAACTACCAGCCCTTCTCCTGTTAGTTATCTGCAGCAGTTACTGAAGTGTATCAGAAATGAGAAGAAAAAGAATAAATACAGCATTTCTTAGCTGCTTTTCAGCTACCATTAGACATTCAGCAGCAGCAATAAATCCCAGTCTTCACACGCCTGCACTCACTCAGCTTCCCAGCTTCTCCTCAACGACAAATTCACTTAAGAAACCAATGGAAAAACAACTAATCCGCACACGAGAGGAAAATTAAAAAAAAAAAGGTTTAGAAGTTCCCGAGCTGTTAAGGGATCCCAGCACCCTTCAGAGCAAAGATTATTATTTTTAAGTACTTGGAGACCGCTGGACACCAGAAGACATGCCGGTGTCACGCCGCGGTACTGGTACAAGGGCCAGTCGTGGGGAAGAACACGAGTGGGGAACAGGACACCCGACCTTGAGGGTCCCGGGGCTGGGCGCCGCGTTCTCCGCAGCCCGACCGGGACACACGGCACCCGCGCCCGGGACCCTGGTCCCCGACCCCACACATGGGGGGCTCAGCAAGCCCCCACCCGAGACCGAGCCGGGGAAGGGGAAGGCGCCCCGCGGCTCCGGGGACTGGCGAGCAGCCGAGGCCGGCAGGAGGGCTAGGAACAAAGCTTCCCCCCGGCTGAGACGTAGAGGGCCCCAGGACGGGCAGCTCAGCCCGGAGGACAGGGAGCAGCCCCGGAGCGCCCCGCCGCTGCCCTCACCGCGGCTGCGAGGAGCAAGGCGCCGCCGCGCTCGAGGGGGCTCCCGCAGCGGGATTATCCCCGCGGCGACAGACTGCTAACAAGCGGCTGCTCCCCCTCAGCGCCCCTCCCGGCGGGCAGATAGACCCCCTGGGGTCCACCCCTCCTCCTCCGCCGCGGTCCCCGCACCCACCTGGCACCGTGCTCCGTCCCATCCCTCGTCGCCGCCGCCACTCACCCGCTGCCGCGGAGCGCCTTCGCGGGCTAAGCCTCCGCGCCCATCGCCGCCGCCCCGCCCCTTCAGCCTTTAGCCCCGCCCCTCGCCTCCCTTCTGCTCCGTGCCAGGAGGGGCGGGGCAGAGCCCGCCAATGGGGGCCGGGCCTCCGCGCACACATCGCTGATCGGCGTGAGCAGCATCCAATGAGCACGCGAGGAGGGCGGGGACAGCTGTCAATCAGCCGCCCCTACCTGCGGTTCGCGGGCGGCCGGCGGCGAGGGAAGTCAGCTTCTTCCCGGCGACCGGCTCCCTGCTTTCGGGCGGTGCGGCCGCTCCAGGCCCCGCGTTGGGGAGGGTGCTCTAGGGCTTCCGCCGCCCGGCCGCTGTGGGGCTGTTTACCCCGCTACCAAATCCGCCTCTTCCGCGGCGCAGCATGGCCCCTGTCCCGGCGCGGGGCGGGCCTCACTGCGCTCCCCCAGAAGCGGCTCAGCAGCCGGGCCCCGGGGTCGGCTGTCGCGCAGGGGCTCCCGTTTCGCTGGGGGACGCGCTCTCCCGTCGCACGCAGAGGCGAAGCGCGGGCTGTCGCGGCCCTGGCGCACCTCCCCAGCCGCCCCTTCGTTCCCCAGCGCCGGGCTCGGGGGCGCCCATGCCCCGTCCCGCACAGCCACGGCAGCCGTCTGGCGGCTCTCCGCGTTGCCCGTGCGGCCCGCGGTCCCACCCACCCGCCGCCACGGCCCCTTTCCTGCCCGCAAGAGGCCTCCGCCGCGCTCTGCCCTCATTCCGGGCTGCCACAGGGATCCTCCTCCACCACCGCCATCCCTGCCCTTTGCCTGCCTTTGCGACCCAGTTCCTACTGAATCCAACTTCTGGTCATTCCTGCCCTAAGAAGATGTATATTTACACAACCTAATGGTGACGGGGTCTGAGGGACTTGATTCTGGGGCGGCGGCGGAGCCTTTGCCTAGCTCGCATTGTGATGGCCGCAGCTGCTGACCCAGCCCGAACAATGTCCCCTTTCCCGCACTGCCTGAGATTTCATCCTTTGTGGTTATCCCTATAACGGGGCCTTTTGTTGCTCGCTGCAAAGCCTTTGGAAAAAATAAGTCGGACTTTATCATAAGAATGAGATTGGGGGTGCAGACGGGGTAGAACAATCCCCAAACGAACTTTAATGGCTCAGGGCACTTCAATAAATAGTCACAGCTGAAAGTAGAGGTTATTGAATGCCATCTTGAATCTATCATCTTTGGCAATTGAAAGTTTACTGAACTCAAACCCAATTGTACCACTAGCTCCAGTTATCCACACTTTGCCTTACAGCAAAGACGTGGGCTCACAAGCACCTCTTTTCCACAAGAAATAATATGCAGTATTGCTATTAATTTAAGGGAAAAAAAATTGTATTTAAGATACCAATGCTGTTCGTGCGAAGAAGCAGCAGCTGAGAACCACTGCTGTAATCACTCTGGGTTACACAGCAAAAAGCAGCAAGCCAGCTTTGAAGTGCAGATGGTGACAGTTTTATGATAGCTCGCAAAGCAAACAGGGAAGTCATTAAACAACATAACCCCAAAAGAAGGATGCAGCGGCCTTTTTACTCAGCATAAGACTCACTAAGACAAAATTCACATGAGGAAAATAGTGTCTAGGTTTGGGAAAAAGTCATTCTCTATTCGGAAGGAGAGTATTTTCCCTAAAACACGTATGCGGTAAGAAAGAGGAAACTCCTGAGAGACTGTAAGATAAAATGGAGGGAAAATGACCTGGCATTGTTAAAACGCAGCTGCATTCATGCTTATTCAGTGATACTTTTTTCATGCTGAAAATGGGATCTTGAGGATTGAAAAATATTAATTTCAAACAGACCTATCACTACCAGTAATTTTTTTCTGCTCCATCAATTCAAGTAAGTAGTCTGAGTGATGCAAGGTATTAATTAACATTTATTTTGTTCCAGCTGCTTTCCAGGCTCTTGGATTCCTTCTCAGATCTCTTTTTCTTCTTCTCTTTATTCATGGCATTTTTGGTACTATTTTTAATAATATCTACATCTAGTAAAAAAGGAGCCCAGGCAGAGCTTTGTTACTGGTGTTTTGACCTTGCCTTCGAATTTGCAAGTAAGGCAAATCTGCCAAACAATTGGAGTTTAATCCATACTAAGTTTTCATTAAAAGTCAATAAAAAGGTGGTTGAATTATCTGCAAGGAATAATCGAATGAGCTTTTGTCTGAACCAGTATTATTTTTCAGGAAAGCTTCAGAAAAGTCCTTTGAGAGCAGTAGGTACAAGTTTGGACTGACAGACCAAGACATGTCCAGCATTGATCTTTCTTGTATTAATTTCACTTGTAGGCAGAATGAGGTTTCAGAGGGTAATGAAAATGGGGGGGTTATGGAGACTGAATCCAAGATGAGTTAGCGGAAGTATGACATTTTCTTAATATCTACTTATAATATCACTGACTTAGATCAAATTTATAAGGATCTCCTTTTCTTGAATAGTTAATTTCATAACCAAAAAAATAAGTACAGCGTAAGAAGAAACAATATTTTAAGCATCTGTTATACTGCTTGTTGCTTCCTGCTGCAGAGCATTTTTCATGATACAGAGATCTTTTTGCCTTTCAGGAGACACGAAATTGCTGAATAATGTTAAAATAAATAGTGTTACGCACATGATTTACAACGCCACTGATAATCATTACATCATCTCTGATTATTAGTGGGACATTGATAGGCCCCTGAAGAGTTTATTGCTGAATCAGCTTTTGAAATAAATCGCTTTCCCTCCAGCCACAGCCGCACTCCAGAGAAAGGGGAACCATGTCTTGGCTGAGGTAATTGATTTAGGATAGCTAGTGGATACAGGCAATGCAAAATATAAGATGCTTTATGAATTACTACGTCTCTGTTAATGGAGTGAATTTGCCTTTAACACAAAACTACTTAGCCTTGATAAGGCTGCTGTGTACGTATTTCTAATACTATTCATATTTTCAATATTATGGGTATTTCCATACTACTCATGTTTTTCAGGAATACTTTCATGAGACTGTTAACTACTTTGCTTCTTTTTTTGTTTTTACTTGTTTTACTTTTCATATCCCCATATTGCTGGAATACTGAGAGATTGGCAAAGTATATGAAACCAAGATGTAAGTAGATCCTCAAAGGAAACATTCAATATAAGTTCAAAGAGGCACTGTGTAATCAATCTGGAGAAAAAAATGTGGGGAGACAAGAACAAAAGGAAGCCTAATAACTTTTCAAGACAGCTACTTTCATCAACTAAACAAGAGTTGTAATTCTGCCAATTAATAGTAAGGTCCATTAACTGTAAGTCATAAAAACTATTTGCTATGCAAAGCACTCATTTTTCTTTGCTGCCTCTGACACTTTGGTAGGGCAGTGTAGCAGGATATCCTACGAAAGAGGGACTGGTGATCTGTAGCAGAAGTGGACATAATGTCTTAATGGTTTTACAACATCATCAGTTTATGAAAATAAACACATGGAAGACATGATTCCAAGTTCCTGAAGTGATGAAGAAATTATCTACAGAAAGCTGTAGTTAGTAATAGACTGGTGATTTAGCAGCTGTACGATGCAGGGCACTGCTAGGACTAATGGGATGAAGCTAAAAACAAGAACCATAGGGTAAATATCTAGTCCAAAAGAAGAGGAGGAGAGCTCACAAAGGTAGGTGGGTTTCTGCAGACAGGACTGTGTGAAATGTTTCAAACTGTGCTGTATCAAATGCTTTCCCATCAGCTAAGGATGAGCTAAATTTTCTTTCTCCTGGCTAGATTCATTATAGCTGTATGCTTTTTACAGACCCAGCAGTCCTTTCCTAAACTTCTGTACCTTGTTGTATTACGACCACCAGCCATAACGGAGGTATAATGTCAAGGCGGGGAAAATGTCTCTTACTAGGTAAAAATAGGCTCTCCTGGATAAAAATAAAAGGGCAAGGGACAGCAGCATGTTGCTCAGTGTCAGAGGATTTATGTAGCTGAGTTCTGTCCCAGGCTGCTCTCTCACTCTACTGAGCCTGTAAACAGCCATGGATATTAAAAGATTCATGGTAACTGTGTTTGATTGCTCCCAGCCTGATGTCCAGTAGTAGTTATTGGCAGACTCACTCCATCTGATTTGTCTGTCTCTCTTGTAGTATCATGGGCAAAGTTTACCAACACAGACTGAAATCATCCGCTTCCCACTGGTTTTCAGTAAGAGGTTATCACCTAGCTCTCCTATGTGCCTTTAGAAATCTCTCTTCTCATCCATAGAAGCACATAGAAGGGTGAGTGCATCAGTGCTGTACTCCACTATCATATTTGACTGTAAGTCGGGGGGGACAATTAGACACAACCAGAGCATTAAGATAAGATATCTGACCACCATGTGGCTTTAGCCACTTTCTTTGAAGTCCTATGACAAGTGCACTATTATATCCTGTTGTATGGTAGGGGAGTGACACAAGGCCAGTGAGAACATCTTCTTTCCTTCCAGCACCGTGCCAAGAAGCATATTTTTCCCTCTCCAACTCCTCCACCCCAGCTGCTAGACACAGCTGGGTCACAAGTTGGGCTTACCCAGTGGGCTTGGCATTTAGTGTCCCAAAGTGGAAGAAGCTGAAAAGTAAATGACTGAGGTAAAGATAGGAAGAGAAGTAGAAAATTAAATGAATCTCATATAGTTTGGATGAAGTGAGACAGATTTTTATTGAGACCACCTTTCAAATATATATGTAAATTAACTGCAAATAGAAAAGTTCACACTAAAATTAAATAAGGAGAGTAGTGATAGAGACAGAGAAAATGGGGCCAAAATGACATGAAGAGATCTCTTAATGCACCCTCCTGTGCCAAGGCTGATTAAATGAGATAGATATGGTTATGGACTGACCTATGTTTGATTATTTTAGGTGTTTAATCTAAAGCAGAGAATTCCACAATTTCCTCCTCCATTCTTGCACAGTGCTTATTGTCAGAAAGTTTTTACTAATATCTAATGTAACTCTTCCATAATGTAATTTTAGCACATTCTTTTCTCATGCTGTCCACAATGGACGCGGAGAACAGATGACAACCTGTGATTAATTGAAAGCTTCTCAGATCTCTCCAGTCATTCATTTAACAAATTAAAACCCTAGCTCTTTCGTTGTTGCCTCACAGGACATGTTTTCTAATTCTCTAGTCATTTTCCTTTCTTTCTTTTGGATTGCCTCCACATTTGCTGAAGTTCACTGCACAGAGCTAGGCACGCAGTACTCAATCGCAAAGCCGCATGTTTGCTTTTACTGTAATAGTATGACATTGTTGATACATATTCCACTTGTGAGTCACTGTAACCTCAACATCTTTTTCAGCAAAACTTCTGCCTATTCAGCTGTTTCCCATTCTGTGTTAATGCGCTTGGTTTTTCCAGATTAAGTGCAGACCTTGCATTCTCCTTTTTGAAGTTCATCCTGGTTTTTTGGACCAGCTGTCCCATTTGTCAGGATCCTTTTGATTGGTACTCCACCAGGTTTGTGACATCTGCAAATGTGCTAAGCATACTTTCTACTTCTGCATACCAACTCACTGAATAGAAAACATTACCAAACTCAGGACACATCCCTGGAGAATCTCAGCCAACAGTTTTCTGTTGTAACAGTGAACCTTTGATAGCTGTTATCTGATTACTGCTTTCCAAACAATCTTCTCCAGCTCCTAAAAAGAATAGCATTCAGACGTGTCACACGGCAATGTAAAAAACCTGTATCTATACCAACATTTTCAGGGGAACTGAAGTTAAACATTTCCTTAAAACTCATGTTTATATTAAAGTTGATTACTTATCTCTTGATTCTAGTATAGAACACTTACATTTGCACAAGAGACACAAAATGATGTTTCAGAATTCTCAGTGAAAGACAGGCATTTTGGACACCAGACAGGCAAGATTTTTACTCTTATAAGTTCCTTAGATTTTGAGCATCAGCAAGTAATTCATATTTAAGTGTTTGCTCACATGGCTGAGGGTCAACATAACTTTTAATCTTGAAAACAACAATCTTTCTTTGTAATGAACTTTGGAAGTGCTGCATTGATTGGATTTCTTTTGTGAAGCATAATCTTTAATCGTCCGTAGCAACATAGCTTCAACATGTGAATTCTCTAGCTTTTATTCATCTTTTTGGATGAAGCTGATATGATTTAGCTGTGTTTTACATTCAAAAGCAAGGGAAATCATACTCTTCCTCAAAACACAGTGCACATTTCATTATGCAGAGTTGAAGAGCAATCACCATGTTAGGTTTCCATCTCGAACGTGATATTCGAAGCCTCCTGTTGTCTCAAGTTACGCTTGTGTATCCACAAAGCATGAAGCATGAGTCTCTCCAGGTATCAGTCATAGTTCAGTCCTGCTGACTGCAAAGCTCCCTCACCCTTACATTATTTTAGGGCCTTTTGGTTGAGCTACATGGGGTTTTCAAAATTCCACCTGAATTTTCTGGGTCAGAACGCTCATTTCTTTGCAGGATGAAACCTTATATGAAGAGAGCATGAAAAGTATCATTTTCTGTGGGTCTTCAGTTTACCTGAAAGCTGCATAAATGCCTACAGTCTTAGGGGAAGATGCCTACAGTCTCCATCATATGCAATTCATATACAAGTGCTCCAATGCACAAGCAAATTTTTGTCATGTGCATGCAAACTGGAATAGGCAAGAGGCATTGCACTGCACTCTGAGTGCTCATGTGTCAAAAGGAACAGGAGTGCAAACTCCCAGTGGTAATTAAGCCTTGCTGGGAAATTGAGCATATGTCATACAGAATAGGCTGTCTCCTCTGTTTTCTTTCACTCCCTCCCCCCTCAACTGCATTTTGGTAGAAAGGAATCAAAAACTGAGGGGGAGATTTTAAGTAACTCAGCAGCAGCTTTTCAGTTGTTAGAAAATCTGTTGTTTGGATAACAGCATTAGTGAAGGCATTTTTAACTGATACAGGAGGGAAATAAAAGCAACCACAGCAAGACAGAGCCTAATAGAGAAATAGTAGTCAACTCACAGAAAGGGCTGTTGGGAGGCTCTGAGGAAGAAAGAGAGTGGCAGATCCCTTATGCAATGTGGATGCTCAGAGAGGCAAGGCAGAAGGGAGAAATAGAGGCTATTTGCTCACTCGGTTTTAGCTGGAATGGGAGATGGCTGTCTTTCCTACCATACATCAAACTGAGCTCCAGAACGCCGGAACAAAAACAGTTCAATACAGACTGTCTGCAGCTATGTCTTTTTGATTCTCCTTTTTCAACCAGTGCCTCATCAGAAACGACACCCCCCTCCAAAAAAAAGAAAAAGAAAAAAAGTCAGTTTATAAACAACTGTCATTACACAGCATATTTTCCTCATTATAAGGCACTTAAAGAACAAGAAAAAGCCATCTGCTGTAACTTGGCTGCCCTTTCCATTTTAGGTTAATCCACATTTCTGGCTTTTTCATCATCATTCCCAATTAAACCCTTCTCCAAAACAAATTTAGATGGGTTTACAATTTTTATTTAAACCTCCTTATTCAATGCCAGTCCTTTTGGCAGAGTATCTGACAAAATCACCATATCTTATATGAAATATTTCTGCCTAAACTTTGCACCCATAACTGAAATTCCATTTTTAGATTGATCCCTGGGGAAGAAGACTGCAAACTCCCCTGTGACTAACAGCCCCAGCTTTCTGCTGGATGCTGAAGTACAATGTCATTATAGCATACCTTGAATTTTAAATACTTCCTTGCACAGGGTTCTTGTGTGGAGCTTTCTGTTCACTTCCACTTGACATTTCTAGGAGGCTACTAGAAGAAGCTCTTGTGTTGTGCTTCGTACAGTCAGGAGATTGCACTGTGTCCTGTCTCTTGGGGAGACATTTGATTTTTGCTCTGCCTAGTTCTAGCTATTGTGCCTTAATCTAATACAAAAGTATCTGTGTGGAGAGCAGAATGATGGGAAATGCTTGCCCCAGAGTTCTAACACTGCCTCTCCTATTTCAGTCTTGTTAATGAAAAGCAAAACAAAACAATAAGCCAGCAAGTCTGAGCTTCTCTTAGATATCACAGCAGGCACATGGAATGGTTTCTCCCAAGCATACTGATCGCTTTTACCACATTTATAGTACTCTAATAAATGCTGCTTGGAGCTGCTCCAGGCAGTTGTAATTAATTCTCAGTGGGATGCTCATAGTGGTCACCCCGGATCAGAAAGGTCAGGAGTTTGTCTGTGCCTTTACAACATCAGTAAAAATTAAATACCCACTTTCCCCAAAGGTCATCGCAAGCCGAATGCACGAAACGATCAATCTCAATCAGTTTCCCATTCCCTGCTGTTTCTCATTATTTCTGCAGTTATCCTAAAAACTAAAAGTAAGCACATAAACAAATCAAAGCAGACACCATTTTTAGTGTTGATATAATCCTCTCTCCCGTGCAAGCAACCGATGAAGATGCAAAGAGGAAAAGTGAGAGACCCCACCCCGAACATGTGGAGAGCCATTCACCTACGGAGGCTCTGCCTTTAATTAATCTCCCTGCCTTCTTAGGGTGGCTAAAACAGGAAAATCCAGGCTGGCAGACATCTGTTGCACCGCGCAAGCAGCACTAATTCAAGGTAAAAGCCCACGGAACCTGAAGGGAAATGCTTCCGCTGCTGACGACTGGGCCCGGCGCGGCCGCGGGGTGAGGGGCGCCGCCGCCGCTCAGCACCATGGACAGGGCACGCACCGGCCCCGCAGCCTGGGAGGGGTGGCCCGACCGGCGGCCCCTCGGGGCTGCCGCCCCTCCGCTCCCCTCCGCTCCCCTCCCCACGGGGCCCCCGGTCCCGGCCGCAGTAGGGCAGCCGGCCGGGAGGGGCAGCAGGCTTGGCGAGACCCGTCATGCGTTTTACAGCCAGGGCTCGGCTTTGTTTTCCGTAACTGGTCGTGCCCTTTGAAAAGGGCAATGTGGAATTCGTTGTGAGTTCTTTCTGTTCTTTTTGTTTTTATTAATGCTGCATATCTTGGAGCCTGGCACTTTTGCAAAGCAGGAGGAGGGAGAGACCTCAACACAAAAGAAGCACAAAAATAAGGAAGAGAAATAGAGCAGTGTGCAGCCAAAGTCATGCACAAAATAAAACTGGTTCTGGACCATTCTAATTGCTCAGTTACTTACAACTACAGTCTTCCTGATGGGAGAACATCAGTCATATTTTCTTAGTGACACAATTGTAAATCCAGGTGCCTCTTTCAATATCACTGAATTCTCTTTTCAGTGCAAGAGAGGTGATATTTGTGATTTTACACCAAAAAAAAAAAAAGTTTTACTGCAAAATTTTTCCTGCATCTTCTGCCATGTGTTTCCCTTATCTGACAAATCATAGTTTCTTTCATTGGCCTGGTGGAAGTCCTGAACATGACATCACTTCTTTCAGAAACCATGTAATTTTGCTTGTAAATGTCAAATCCCATTGTTCAGCATGGGAAGTGCCAACCTCAGGGCCAAGGCAGACAGATTGGCTTAAACAAGTGCAAGAGACAGTCTTCAAAGACAATTGGACCCTGGGTGTCATTACACTGCTGGTTTCCCTCGGGACACTCTCCATCTCTGTTCATAGGCTTCTTGCAAACCCCTGAAAAGTCTTCTCAGCCTCCCTCTCCTTACACCAATCTCTGCCTCCATCTCCTCCACCTTATCCCCACTTATGTACATCATCTCGCTCACTTTTTCTGTTTAGCCATTGTGCACACCCATTAAACCAGCCAAGGAGCAGAAAATGTTCAAGCCTCACTGCCTTTTCTCAATGCCCTACTTCCCTCAAAAAGCCAGGGAGCCAAACTAAGGTGGATACAGTCACATCCAACCTGATGTTCTCAAGAGTGTCTCTTGTATATTGTACTTACCTTGTCTGAAACTCATTGGGCAGTCAGACTCTGAACCGTACAATCTCAGAAGATCTTTGGCTGCTGCTGAAGTACAAATGAGAAGAAATTATCTGTCTTCAACCTGTGCACAAGATAATTTCATTTTCCACCAAATAGTGGTCTTGTAAGAGACACAGACAGATGATGGACTCTGCCTGGTGTTTATTATATGAAGTGCAACAACTCCTATAATGCAGCCCTCCCTCTCTCCTCTATCTGTCTATTGATTCCCATCACATAATTAAATTGTGAACTCTGAAAGGGAAAGCCATCTTTCATTTCAAGTACTGATCACCATCTAGCCCACCAGGGCTCTGAGCCATTATTAGATCTCTGGTAATACTGCAATGCAAATAGTGAGGAAGCTGCATCTGCCTGCTCACTAGCCCCAAGACTCCATGCTTGCCTAATGCAGGGGATCTTATATATCCAATAACACAATAGCCAGAGTGACAGATCATTACAGTGCTATTGTGCTGGAAGTGTTGTCATGAGTATAAAGGATTGAGCTGGTTATTAATAATCTCAAAGCATTTTACTTGGGCACAAACATAAATCACAGCACTCCATCCAGTTGGGTAATTATATTCTGCCACAATAAATTCCTTCTAAAATTTCTACCAATAATAGTATTTTTTCACTTCCACTCCTAAAATTTGTGCTATGCTGCTTTACACCACTAAATAGCTGATGTATTTCTCTTCTGGGGCGACCAGTTGCCTTCTGTGGAAATTCAGATGTACACAGAGCTGCACTGTATTCTTTATGTAGCCATCAGAAAACTCTATAAAGCCCTTTCTTTATGCTAAATTATTCATACATGCACAGTTTACTTACTCTAAAGAAAATACACTAATGATGTTTAGCAGCAGAGCTCTTTTGGCAGCCTTTTTGAATGCCAAAACAGTACACATTGACTCCTAAATCATATTTATCCCATGATGTCATCAAATCCAGAAGCAGACAGAAAAAAGAGAAAATACTCTGATCTCCTCTTAATGCACCTTTCAAAATCTCCACATAATTTGGACGGTTCTGAATATAAAATAGCAAAGTCATGTGCAACTGGCTATTTATTATCTAGTGTACAGGGCTATATCACTGTGCATTCCTTTATAATACATGAAGGGAGCTTTCAGTTCGTAAAACAGGGAAGATTTGGCCCTTTACACAGCCACACTTGAGGACACTTGAAAAACCTCGATGAACCACAGTTTCTGGAGACTTGTGCTGCTATTCATAGCTACCATTTAGGATTTGTTCCTCAGACAGAGCAATTCCCTCTGACCACAGTAAAATGTTGGTGTCCAAATGACAATGACATATTGGAGGATGCTGTGGTGGTGGCAGTGTGGGTCATTTCCTTTATTAAAAAATAAGAATAATAAAAATCACTTGCTGGTTTCCTTACATAAGCCCTGCTGCACTCCTTAAATCAGCTTGAAAAGAGAGGATAAATGGACCATCTTTTCAGAACAACATCTCAAAATGATGTGTAACATCTGATATCATCAGTTTTGCAGCTATCTTTGGAAGCTTCTCTGGCTTAGCAGCAGACTAAAGAGATAAGCAAACACATACTAGGATCTGCATCGTTGCTTGGAAACAATCAGTTTGGGACTGGCGTAATCCTATTAGTCTAAAGAAGACCAAAATTTTAATAGACTTCATGCCATTCAGATGCAAACTCTTCCTCTTGAATCAAATTTTACTACAGACATATAACAGCTTTTCCTCTTCTTTTTTTTTTCCCTCACTACTAAAGGGCATACCTAAATGCCTCGTGGCATCGCGACAATGAATAATGATGTGCTAAACCTTTATTGATTTGCTTGGCATTCTCATAGACTCCCCACTCCCAAAACATATGCACTGAATTACGCACTCATGTTTGCAGTATAAAAAATACATTACCTTCAAAAGAGGAGGTTGAAGAGCTTAAAGGACTCCTAATGGGATACAGAGGTCTGGATTATTCAAGCTGGGCTTGGCACAAGAGCACATCTAGGAGCACGGAGGGATGCTCATACCACAATTTTAAGCAACTCCATTGGTTAATGTGTCTGATTAGAGTCCTGCTATTGTGAATGGAGAAACACCAGCATCTCCTGGGACTGAGCCAGAGGATGGGTCTAACTTACTGTCCTACTCCTTCTCTGTTGAGTACAGAAGGAGCCCAGCTACCTAAAAAGATCACTGATGTTAAGCAGACCATCCTCAGGCCTACTCTGATGTATTTTCAGCTCAGGAGTCAGGCTGACACCCTGGGGCTGCTGCAGCACGGAGAAGCCCTGTGCTCATGCTGCGGTACCAGCTTGGGGGGTGCTGGATCATGATGTGGTTCCTTAGCTCTAACATGTAGATAGTTCTAGTGGTGACTCATGAAGACAGCTTTCCAAACTAAAAGCAGATCAGAGCATCAAGAAAGAAATTGAGGATGAAACCTGTAGTCTTCCACCATTAGAATTATGGTTTTGGAAGTACTAAACTATGCTCTGAAATCCATCTTTATTCAGAGGAGCTCTCATCTACACACTGAACTCCCACCCACTTCAGTGGAGCAGAAACTTGTGTAAAGTGTACCATACACACAAGTGCTAGTGAGAACATCTCCTGCCTCATGGTCATGGCTGCTGGCTTCAACCCATCCAAGAACGATACTGTGTCAGTGTGATATTCACATATTGGCCATTGGCAGCTCCTTCTGAGCATATAACAGGATCAGAGCTACTATGATAACCCCGATTCATTTCATACCTGGTCAGCAGCAAGGCAAAGGATAGGAACAGCCTTATGAGCAGACCTGCTTCTTCACCTCAAGACACTTCTCTTTGAGGCAGTGTTGACACGTGCAGGTCAGGAGTAATGCTGAGGCAGCTACTGATGTTGCCTGGTCTGAACTCTGTTCTCTCAGACTGTCAAGCAAGCCTGCACTTTCAATGGGTATAATATTGCTATTAAAAGCATGAATTGTAAAACTACAATTGGGAGATGATTCTCAAAAGGCATTTCTATAGCCAGCAGAAAGCTTCATGCCAATTGCTTAAAGAGGCTTTGAAAGTTTTCCAAGACAGCACAACACAGGCCCATATCACTCCTACCAGTTTAGCTTCATAATTGCCTTCCCTTTCAATACTTATTTTTGTCCTCAGCTGAGTGCCTTCCTCCCCACTGCCCAAGTCCCCTCTCTCTGCCAGCATCCTTCAGAAAGGGCTGAATAGAGCTTCCCTTCCCACCCCACTGTGCCACAGGTCACCGTGGACAGAAGCACAGGGTGCATTTACTCAGCTGTGCCCAAAGGTATTTCCAGCATTCCTAGCATTAAGTGTTAGAAAGTCCATCCCTCAAGCACAGCACAATTGACTGCCAAGTCCCGAAACCTGGAGCAATCCCACAGGTTTTGGCAATTTCTGCTTTGCCAACACAGCTGTTGCAAGGCTCAGCCTTTTCTGTCACCAAGAATTACATGACCAGCTGAGAAGAGGAAATATTTGTGTTTCAAGCAGCCCCTCTGAGGGTTGGGTTTTACTGATACAGGTTTTCACAAGTAACTTGAATAAAAGATCGTACACTAAGCAATAGCATAAGTTCCCAGAGTTTCCAAGAAGCCTTTTTTCACCTATATAATATCTATTCTCAGCCAGTGCTGAAGATCCCATGAATTTTTAAATGCTGTATTTAGATTAGAATTTTTCTAACCTCCTTTTCTGCCATTTCTGTACACATTGTAGAAGAGCTAGTCTGACCTGAGCTCTCTGAGACTACCCCTTATTCTTTATTAACTGCTCTGCTGGTGTCTAGACCTCCTGGGCACTTGTATTTCCACTTCAAGATCTCCTGTGGTGCTGTCCTTACTCCTACATCCAAGCACTGAGAAGTTTTTGAGCTAACTGCTTCAGAAATGCAAATCAGTAGATGAGAAGATAATAACCTTTTCTCCTTTGTGTTCTTTAACTACTTCTTCTGTTAGTTAAAAAATCTTTTCTTTTTTTTTCTTGTCTTTTCTGTACCTTCAGCACTTGAATGGTTAGTCTACTTCTTAGTTCTTCTTCTTTGGATTTTTTTATATATATTGCTAATAACACATATTTATCCTAAAAAGATGTCTCAGCTTCTTCAGTGTCTAACCATGAGATTATTCTTTATTAATATATTATTGTTAGCTGGCTGTTATTATATATGTCTGTGTGGGATGCAGCTGTTTGTGCACCTAACGAGTCATCATGGTCAGCTTTAGCTGGGGAGAGGTCAACGCAGTGTGAGAGTGATGATGCTAAAGTAGCTCAACACCCATTTTTAGTTTCTTTTCTGAGTTTTCATAGGAGCAGAGGGGTCTTTCAACTCCACATATGATCTGAGCTCTTTTCCTTGCTTGCCTCTCCAAGGATCCTGTAGCAGAGGCTGACATGGCAGAGGCCAAGGCTCTAAATGAAATGAAGAACCTAAAGAAATTAAGATCTGGGAGCTGAACAAAGCATATTTCAGGGGTAGCAAGCAAAGCAAAGAACAAGTATTTCAGTAAGAGATACCATATATGTAGATTTTATTGCAATGCAGAGTGGCAAATCAAGGTGTGAACCAAACTAGCAAACTTACAGAAATGGTCCCGATTGGCTTCTCCAGAGAGAAGGAAGAAACCATCAAATTCACAAGGGGCTCGGGGGTGCTGATGCTGCCCTCAGCCCCCAAGTCTGAAATCATCAATCTGAGCACCCAGAAGGGCAGTGAAAGGGGTTGTAAAACACCGGGAAAAGGACCAGACACTAAGACTGGGTATAACAATTTTAGCTGTATTGTTATTATTGAAACTTTTTCTATAGTATTATTCTTTGGTTTTTTCCCTTTCTTTTCCTATAATAATTAGATCTGGATTAATAAGAATTCTTTGATTAGATCATTTAGATTTCAGTTATGCAAAGAGCAGATTCTTAGCTCTGCATATGAAATATGTTTCCTTTTTGTCCATAACAAGGTTTTGAGCTTAACACATTCAATAAATCCCCTATGCCTTGGGGACTAAGGCAATTTCTCTTTCTCTCTTTGTTAACAGCTACGCACACCAGACACCTGAAGGCACTAACATTCTCACCATTCTCCCAGAGCAGTGTAAGAGTGAGAAAGAGGCACTCAGTAGCCACGGAGCATCCATTAGAGCCACTCAGCCAGAGTAGCAGCTTCACCAAGGCCTTACATAACCACCCCAGTATAAAGCATTTCTGATTCCTGTGAGAAACCTTACTTTTTCACATGACTCTGCAGTGCATGCAGATGATTCCCACCAACTCCCAACAGCTCTATGCTATGTGTTTTTTATGTGCTTTCCCTGCTTTTCTGGGTATGACAGAATGAGGTCCTGGAAAAAGGAGAATCATCCCCAGCATCTTTGTTTCTGCATTGTGGCGAAGGAGCTCTAGCACTGTGTTACGATGATCTTCAGCCAAGCATCACAGAGCAGAAGTAAGCCCCATCTGATATTAGACATGTGGGATCTTTTATACCAGTTTCTTGCCTACAGAGGCAGAGTGAGCTCTTAACTATGGTTAGTTTATGGTCATTTTGCCCAAGGAGAGCAATTTAAGGCAGGAGCAGCGTCACCAAGAAATGAGGCCAGTGACCTGGAATTTCAGAGGGATTTGAGCATCTAAGTGGAAGTACAGCCTTGCTGAAACTACTGCACACTCCTTGGGATACTCCTCCCTCTACTACTGATTACTTGGAGCTGCTTTTCCTCTGGTTATTTTCAGCACTTCCAACATTTTGCTCAGAAATTTCCAGATCTCTGCTGAAATGGATGAGTTTAGGAGATGAAATGTCATCATTTCTTTCTATAACCACTGAGATAATCCACTGAATTTCCAAAGCTGCTGCCTGCAAGTCTCACTCAATAGCCAGAACTCCAGTGGGAATTCAATGCCTTTGAAAGTCTGGCAAGGGATAAAAAAAACAGGCTACAGACAAGCTGGAGATGATATTGGTGAATGAAATGGAAGAATAAGTCTCTGAGAGATGTGGTACCCCTTGGAGAAGAGGATGCCCAATCTGGCTGTTATATAGATTTTTAGGTTGCTTTTGAAAAAAAGTGTAATTATGAATATGTAAAAAGAAAAAGTTTTCATTGACAGATTAGCACCTAAATCCTTTACAGAAGAAGTGAATTAAAGAGGAATTTGAGTGAGGAAATGAGAGTTGCTGGGAACAGGAGAGCAATCCTCTATGCACAGTGTACATGTCCTTACAATGTGCATGCATTCTCCTTGCATTAACTATGTCTCTGCCCTCTAATTTAAGGTTGCATGTTCCGACAGTAAATGTCTCACAGCTGCAGAAAGGAAGTGGCAGACAGCCTGTAATTTACTGCCAAACATCATTCTGAAGAAGTTTGCAATCTGTGATAATGGTATTGTTCCTTCAATTCAGTTCTTGTAGCTCATCCTTCATTACACACAACGCTTTACAAAGCCTTCTGTGTTCAGCAGCATTAGCCACTCAAGCAGGAGATTACAGTAAGAATATTTAAAATTTTATTACTGCAGCTATTTGTTTAAGTCCCTAGTGGTGGGAAGTACAAGGTATGAGTGGGTAATGCCAGGAAAAATCATTCTCGTTTGTATCAGGCAACAAATAAACCCCACACGTCTAACACAATTCAACGTAATAAAACCTCAGTGCAATTAGCTCTTAGATTAGTAATTTTATAATTCAGCTGTTCAGCAGTGACTCAAACCTGTCGTATTCCATCTTTCAAGTAACGCTATAAATAGCGTTGCAGGTCTGTTTAGCAAGCAAAACAGACCCACAACTTACTGTTTCAAAATGCACTTTTCCATTCCAGACTTATGATCTTTTTCCTGATAAAACTGTCTGAGGCTGACTTGGGTTAAATGGATGGGCTTTACCCAAAGCAGTTTGAGGCTCAGCTAAAAGTGCATAATCTGTGTCAGCACTGAATGGACTGGGAAAGTATACCCTAGCCCAACAATAGGCCATTTCTCTGTTAGAGAATTTGCACTTTACTGCTTTCCCAGGCAAGATATGCATCATCCTTCACCTCTGAGGAGGGACAGGGGTGTGCACAGAGAATCAGTGCGCAGGCAGAATCACACAGGAGGGATTCAAAGCAGGCAGATTTACTGTGTCTTTCAGCTAAAGGCTGAGGTCTGCTTCTAATAATGCTGCTGGTCAAATCCACATAGGAACAAAATTTGTGAAATCCGAGGGGTTTGTTTGGGGTTTTTTAAATTTTTTTTTTATTTGTGATATTGGTCTTGTTGCAGTTTCCCATCAGTGATTCCTTCCAGAAACATTGGTTAGTGTCACCAAGGGCCTCCTGAGGAATTGGGCGGGGGGGAGGGTGCTCAGCTCTGTTGCAGAGCTGTTACTCACAGGTCACAGGTAATTAATTGCTTAGGATTTGTGACACTGTACTTGACAGGCAGATCATTCCTTTACTTCTGGATTGTATCAGTACCCAATATGTCCTCTGCAGTGTTATATTAAATGGTTAAGATGTTCCTCTTCTGTGTTCCAGTATGCTTATTTTCCCCAACCAGGACATAACTTTCCTCTAGAGAAATAACATTCAGTGCCTCATCATTTTCTCGTGATGTGGAAATATGTTGCTTCTTTATTGAAGAGTCTCTGTTTTACCCTAAAATATGATTTTACCCTCTGGGTTTATAAACCCACTTAATACTGCAGCCCAAATTCCACTGCCTTATATCCTATGTCTTTCTTCTCACCTTAGTATGATGAGAAGGAGGCAACTGTGCAGGCTAGATCACTCATCTGCTTCATGGAGAACTGACCTAAACTGGTAGCTAATGCATCATGCTCTTAAACATGGCCTCTGTTCAGCAGATAAAAGTTTCTCCAACTCTGGTAATATATATCAAAAGGAAATATATATCAAAAGGAAGAAGGATCCTGTAGACTCTGCTTCAGTTGGTAAATCAGAAACCAAAGTATGAATCATCTGCCTTTTTCGTAGCAATCATTAGCTGTATTTAATCAAACACCAGGTCAATAAAGGCTTGTGATCTGATAATTTCTCTAAGTGGAATGAACTTAGATGAGGCAGACAAGTTGATCTGGCATTTGTGAATTTGGATTTGTTTTTCAGGAACAATTTTGGTAAGGTTTTGTAAAGCTAGTGTGACCCTGACCATGTTACATATATAGAGGTGGCGTAATTAGAAGGTAGTTCACAGTTAACGACTATTATAAAATTCTCCAAATGCTTTGGTGGACAGATCATCATATATAGTTTTAAATAAAAATACAAAGAAGATTTGTTGAGAAAAAGTCATCTTTTCAGAGCAATTCTTCGGCTGATTTTTTTTCCCCAAATGCATTGCCTTCTTGTTCTGCCAGGATGAGAAGTTCAACTGCACAAAAGAGAGAAATGGCTACAAGAGTGTGCTTTGTGAGAGTGCTTTAAAAAATCTACTAACAGAAAATGCTTGATTTGCTTTCTGATTTCCTGCTAAAGAATTCTGTGGCCTCTGCTGGTAATTTTTGTCTCATCAGTCAGGAGCAAATCTAGTAGAAGGGTTACCCAGGCTCTGTCTCACTGCAATGTAACAGAAGCGAGAAGTGTCCTCTGTGTGATTTTGTTTTTCCTTTTTTCTATTGACATCTTAAATTATTTTCATAAATACAATATTCTTTATTGTGCTTTTACCATATCCTGAAATAGAGCTTTTGCTTTGGTTTCTTCAGGAAATGGCGTCTGTCATTTTCAGAGATTTGTGGCACAGGCAGGTGGGTAGGTATGAGGCATCTTTGGGCAGCAAGGTCTGTTCTGGCAGCCCTCATATTCTAGCTATTGCCCAGATTTCTTCAGTTAGCAAAGAGCACCATAGCAGCAGGGAACCCCAGAAAGCATCACAGAACCTGCATGAGCAATAAATTAAAGACCAGTTGCAGAATAATTACTGTCTTTCATCTTTGCATGACTGGCCACACGCAGTCTCCTTCTAGTGACCAGCAAGCTGTGACTTCCATCTCCCATGTGAATGCAGACTGCATCTTTAGGATGAGACATGAGCTCTTGGTGGAACACAGACTGACCCCCACAATGGCACCAGGCTCATTTCTGAGGTTGGGCTACACATGGGAGAGTTTTCGGAAGATCTTGCTTCACAGGGCTACTGACTTGTGGGAGCATGACTAAGAACATGGCATGATGTGATTAGATGGGGTGGTGCTTCAGGATTGCTATTAACAGTGAGAGACATTTCAGTTACTAATCCCTAGAGAGGCTGGGAGAGATGTTGCTTCTACTTGCTGAGGACAGGTTTCCATCAGAACTTGGTGATACCAGCCCTAAGAATAGCCTTTTTTAGATATTTTGTGAGTCCTTAGGGACCTGATTGCACCTCAGGGTACAGGCTCCCTCACATCTCTCTTTGTTAAGTGTTTGTGATAACTACAGACAAGCACCTCACCATCAAGCTCATCTGAGCCCACCTCAAGAGTAAACACAGACACTGCTGGTAGGACAACGCCCCATTTACCCACCAAGAGATAAGGTCAGGTTTCTGTTAGAAGGCTGCAAACTAAATTGCCAGCAAAGCAAAAATACAGTTTTAATATCAGCCCTGCAACACTATGTGTCTATTTGCTTAGATTCTCTTACCTAGGACATATCTCCACTCTCAGAACAAAGGGTTGAAGGCACCATCCCATCCTCAGGGTGTCCAGAAGCAGAGCCCTCTTCCCCAGCACGAAGCTGGTTTATAGCCCTTAGGATTGGAGTCAGAGTTAAAAAGGCAAATGCTGAGGAGAGTATTTAGGAGACAGACTAGAAATTAGAACCACCTTAAATATCTACAGACCATCTTTCCTCTGGTCTCTAGACAAGGTAACATAATACATAGCTGTTATATACTTTTCCTGTAATTGATCACAGAAAATATTTGTGAAGCTCGTATGGTTTGCTGTATACTTGCAGCTCAGATGCCCATTTAAATATTGCCTTATTTCCATCCTTCTCCCTCCAGCAAATGTCACAATCAGTACAGCAGAGCTTCTGAAGGTCTTGTTTTCCTCTGATAGCATGAAGCAGCCCAAATAATATCAATGGGCTATGGCTAGAAAGCTTCACTAGGGAGGAGGATTAACCCAGCCGAATAAACATGGGTTAGTTTTGGCTAGCACCTCAGGGTGAAATCTCTAGGTCACTTTGGCTGAAAATGACGGTATGAAATGGGTCAGACATCCAGGCCTCGGCTCCCCCGGTTTTCCAGGCTCAGTCAGTCTTCACAGGCAAAATAAGCAGGGAATATTTTCCTGCTGACCCAGTGGGGTTAACAGGCTCTGGAAGGGCATAGGGGAGTGCTGGAGCCTACAGAAGAGAAAGATGGGGACAACCATTCTTGGGGAGGACAGGGCAGTGCAGAGGAGGCAGAAAGCGAGTATAATATTACTGCAGTGACAGTGAGCTTCTGCAGCACCATCCAACTGCACCCTGGTTCTCTGCACAGCTGAGAAAGAGCAATAATCATGTTTTCAAAAGGTTGGTTTTAAAACACACAATAAATTTCCTGACTGACACCTCCCTGGTAAATGTGTATAAATTCCCTTGGATAACATGTCACTTGGGGAATTACAGGCTCTGAGTGCCTGGGTAAGTTTTACTGCTTCATTTTCTGCTGGCTGGCTAATGGCTGTGAAATTCCCTCCCAGCTCTTAGTTTGAACACTACATCCACAATTTAAAAGCACTCATGTGTTTACCCCTATTTTAGAGAAAGAAAGAGGCTACATGGGTTTTATGGTACGTTATCCTCCTTGAAACAGCTAGAGGGATACCAGAAAGCCCAGTCCATCAGCAAGGCTGTAACCTTAAGTGAATAAATACACAGAATAGCTTCTGCAGCAAAAAACAGCTTTGAGCACTAGGAAGAATAAAGTCCCAATTCTGCAAAGATATTATCAGCAGCCACTGCAGCACCTATTGTTTCTATTCATAAGCTCCCTCCTGTATCTTTGCCTCTTTTACTTCATCAGTTTCAGGCTACTGAGAAATTCCTTGGTTCCCAAATCAAGCTCAAGCTACTGTAACCCCTGGATGAGCTTGAAAGCAGCTGATTCTGATTTGGTTTTTGCTCTATTATTTCAAGATTCTTCCCTTGACCTTTTGAAGAGATACCATTCAAACACTCTGAAAAGAAGCTCTGACTTGCTAGTTACATAAACTTTCACACAAAAGGCATGCATAATTAGATCACCCAGTTTTGTGCAGTAGCAGAAGCCTTATTAACAGAGAGCAACCCTAGCAAAAGAGCTTTTTCTTAACCAAAGCAAAACTACAGTGCTCTGAGGCTGAAATGCTGAGAAAACTTGGACAGTACTTATCTATTGCCATCTTATGGATGACATAATGCTTCTGATTAATAGACTCCAAACACAACTCTTCTTAGTTGTCTTTGTCTACAACTTTGTCTACAACTACAGGCACTTTTAAGTAAGAACATTTCTGTCACTGACCTGAACTCTCTTTTTGGGAGCAATTCTCGTTGCATTCGCAATGGAAACAAATACCAGTAAAACAGCTGTATGGCAAAATAGGGTCATAGGGAGTTCACTCAGCATGGAGTAACAACTTGGTGTTCCTGCCTGTTAGCGATGGCAATATATCATGTCGGGCAGCGCTAGATGTTATACACATTTGCACAAAGCAAAGCTAAAACTCAGGCAATGATGGTGATGGTCACTTGGTTGTTAGAAAACTGCTGTTACAGCTAAACAAGCAAACACCAACTCCAGGAAGATTATGGCTCCTCCAGAAATGGCCAATATTCAGTTACTACAAAAGCCTGTAACCTGCTCCTCAGCATAAGGCTAGCCTACTTACTGGGCTATGTGACCATCACAGGTAGCAAACAGCATCTCTTGGTGTTTCTCTGGGGACATAGAGCAATTTGTACCTTTATGACTCTCTCCGAAGACACATTAAGAGAAGTTGACACTGTCCATGGGAGATAGGGACCAAGATGATGTCCAGATCACAGCCACAGTTTGGGGCTGTGAAAACCTCAATCAATCAGCTTCATTTTCCCCCTGCCATGAGAAACAAGAAGAATGGAGACAAGGAAAACCATCCTGGAGAGCTCAGCTCATCTGGAAGGACTCCAGTGACCTTGCACAGGCACAGCGTGGTGTCTTCGGATCACGTGTGAGCAAGGTGCCTGCTCTGCCTTTATAGTCAACGCAGTCCCTGGATCTTGAGGACAATTTTACTCCTCTTAAGGTAGTTGGATGCTTGGCATTGCAAAGGATGTGTCTCACTCTTGTTTTGATCTGGACCATGAGTGAGCTTTAGAAGAGATTCTCCGGATCAGCTCATGGAGCTTTTCATGGATACTGAGAACAGCCCAAATACTCCTCCCAGCATCCTCCATATTTTAGGGGAAGCTTCAGGTAATCAAACAATTGTCTAATTTCAAAGCTTGACAAAGCAGCTGTTTCACTCCCAGAAGGAGGTACACTTTGTTCTTCTTGAACAACAGCCCTGAAGTCTGATCAGGAAGGGTGACCGTGGCTGTGAAGGAGCACCTGGACCAGGGTGGCAGTGGCAAATGCAGTGTAGATGGATTTAAGCCCCTGTGCACCCCATGGCTCTTGAGTAAGTGCAGAGCTGACTGACTGTTTCCTCACGGGGATGAGAAGAAGGCCAGGGTCACCAGAGCCCCGGTCCAGCTGACAGACTATTGACAGCTCCCATCATTCCTTAACTGGGCCAAGGGCACAGCTGGGAAGGAGAATTCGATTTGAACACTACAGCTTGGTGAGGATGTATTGACTTCTCATTCCCTTTTATTTCTGGGCAGAAATCTGTCACTCTCCCCTGTTTTTTGGTGGAAAAGACTTTCAATGGATATTCTTCTGGGAGTTAAAATGAAGATATTTTCAGGAAAAGAAAATTAACTTCTTTGGGCTCAAAGCATCACTGAAAATTAATCTGCATGTAATAAGAAGTTCAATGTCAAAAGGCAATGGATGTTGAATTTTATTTTTCTTTTATCTATGTGGTTGCTGGGGACATCCTCCTCCTCCCTCTTTCCCAGAAGGAGATGGTACTGGCGCTCTGCCTGTACCGAAGGGTCAGTCACCCTCATTTCCTCCATCAAAATGATTCAACTTTCTGCATGCAAAAAGACAAAGCAGTACCTGACCGAAGCAGGCTCTGCCACCCCTTACTGAAGCAGGCTGCTCTAGGATAGTCCTCTCCGGGGCTGGACCAGTAAATTCCATCTTGGCCGTGTGCCTTGGAAAACACGGTCCAAACACGGTCATGTGTTTCTGAGACAGAAACGTGGCACAGCTTCAGCTCCCCAACAGCCCTAACCATGGCTCATGTCCTCCTGGCACTTCAGTGACCCCCGTGTACACAGCCATGTGTTGTCACTTCTCATGTACACTGACCACAAACACCTTAGCACAGGGAGCAACTCTTCATTGGATGTTCGTACAGCACTTAACACGAAGTTTACAGTGGTTTGGTTTTGTTTCTTCTTTATTTTTTTCAGAAGGGACCCCAGAAATACAAAAATAAATACAAGAAGAAAGCAGAAGATTATGTTACCCACCATCTGATACAAGCTGTTATTCACTGGCATCATAATGAATGTGTTTTACTGAATTTAAAAAAATGTGGATTTTCCCAGCTGGTCATGGAATACAAATGTGAAGTCAGTATGAGGTAAAGATTTGTAACCAGATCCAGCCAGGTCATGGAGAGCCAAGAAGATTTTTCTAGTCACCTAAATCAAGGAATTGTGTGAGCCATGGGACTAATAAATCCTGATGTTCTGTGTCTTCCTGCATACGTCTCTACTGCCTAATGAGGGGACAGTTGTTAGGTTTTCCTTCCAGAAAGGAAGGAATTTCACTCAAACCACTTGGGACCACTTCATCACTGGTTCCTGAGATAACCTGGGAGGGGCAGGACTTGCCATCTGCCCCAGGAGCTCCCCAAGGGAAGCCAGTACACTGGCTACAGTAGTACTGGAGAACCTCTAAGGAAGTCTGGAAATGCCATTTGTGATGTGGAGCTTTTTCCTTCCATCACTTTGTCTTGCTTAGAGGAACCACCAGCTCTTTGGAAAAGCAATTGTGCTTTTGTAAAGTGTCTAACAAAAAGGAGCTCTGGCCTAGGCAGGTGCTTACTAGAGGAACAGGGTGACCCTACCTTTTGAGAAACTTGCTGGTAGGCTGCTCACTCAGCCCCTTTCTCTGGAGAGATACTAGAAATGGAGCTGCCTTGATGATGATGGCTTTTAGTTCTAGAGAACAACTGCTCGCAACTTGTCTTCCTGGCCATAAAGGGAAGGCAAGTCCAGACCTTTCATTTCCTAATTTGTTCCCAGCATGATGAAGCAGAAATTTCTTGTGACCTAGTAAGACTCCTGCAGGGAAATGGCAACCATGTGGAGAGCAATCTGATGAACTGAACAAATTAACAGCACACTCTGCAAAGGACACGGGAGTGTCCTGGTAAGCTTCATCTCTTTGAAAGTCTTTGAAGGATCCTGCCCAGCATCCCCATTTTTTTTGGCATGGTTTCTGTTCCCTTATCCTGCCTTGAGAAAAAGCCAGGGGAGACTGTCAGTCACTCTCCTGCTCCTCCAGACATCCCATCTGATGTCCTGCCTGGAGAGAGGTTATACCTGGACCCATCCTGGAGCTGCTCTGTTCCTGTTCTCACAGAAGCAAGGGAGATGG
This sequence comes from Strigops habroptila, assembly GCF_004027225.2. Lineage (NCBI taxonomy): Eukaryota > Metazoa > Chordata > Aves > Psittaciformes > Psittacidae > Strigops > Strigops habroptila. The sequence continues at coordinate 102,989,175 of NC_044278.2, forward strand.
AGCAGCACTGGACAACTGGTGCAAAAGTCTCTCTTGACTGACAAGTCAATGAATACTGAACTACTTACCTTCCCCAAGGGGTCACCACTTTTGACAGCCAAAGAGCTCAGGGAATACTTGTAGCTGATGGGTCTCTCAGGAGAGATTAGACTTGTCTCACTCTTACTGAGTGGAAAGAGCAAGCTGAGGCCACACTGTCACTGCTGGTTATTTCCATCTGTCCTGCTGCCCCCATCCAGTCAGCCTCATTTGCTGTTTTCCTTCATTATTCCTTTTTAAGATGCAACGGATGAGCTGCGAAGTGCTGTGGGTGATGTCCTGGTATCTCTGGCCTGCTGCCACTTCCATTGTACATGTGGGAGCTGCAGGCTCACGCAAAACCCCTGGAAAAAATCTCTGAGTTTGTCTTCATCACCCTGAGCAAACTTGATACCAGCTACGGTGCAGCAATCTCCACTTTGTGCTTCAATGTGGCACCCTCTGAGAGCTGGGAGAAGGGATCCTTCCCTCTTCCACCAGTGCTCTTAAACTGAAGGGCTGCAACATTATCACTGCCTTATTCCCAGTGTCCAGGACCTGCTGCATGCTGTGACGTACTGACACAAGTTCTCTTGGGATGGGAGCATGGGGGAGACCAAACCTACCAGAGACCTGCTCCACCTTCTCTTCCCAGTCCCACCCTTGAGTGCTTCCCCACTCCCAACTCCCTCGTGGAGACCAGTCTTTACCCTGGCAAGAGGCTTTCTTGCTTGGTACTTGCCTGTTGACTTTCCTTAGCATCTCTTGAGTCTCCGTTGCCCTTCTCCCTTCCCCCAAAGGCCTGGCAGCCCTGAACCCTTGCCCAGCAGAGGTACTGAGGGGTTTCCACTGCAGCCTCTCATAGCAGGCTTCTCTCCTTCCCTCTGCCCTCTCCCTCATGGCTTGGGAGGCCACGCACACCATGCTGAGCCTGGCAGGCAGCAGCAAGCTCATACAAACTTCTCTGTGTCTGTATTTGCTGCAAGCACTGGGGCGCAGGGGAGCAGAGCTGGTCACCCCGTGTTGGACACTTCAGTTTGTTCTCAGGCTGTCACAGAAACCTTTGAACTTGGCCAAGTTCAGGCCCTTTCCAGCTTCAAACAGTCTTGGCAAAAACAATGCCTGCAGCTCAGGAGATTGATGTGGACTGGAAGAAAAAGGCAGTTGATGTAATTCTGTTCCTTAACCTCCTGCGGCAGGGCTTGGAGAGAAGGAAAAGGTGTGATGGGAAGAGGAGGAGGAGGTGGGAAACAGCTCACCGCTTTAACGAAGGCTTTTCAAAATGTCTCACACCTTGTCTCTGAATTCACATGTCTTCCAGAAATGAACACAAGGGAGCATGGTGCCCTTGTTCGAGGCAGCTGGCTGTGGTGATGCAAGATACCCACACTGGCACGTACTTTTTGGTTGATCTATTTTTCCCCTTCTTTTGTTGAAGTTCAAGAAACATGGTTCAGAAGGTGTCAGTATGCATTTCAGACTTTGGGAACACATTCCTTCCCTTGGAGGAGGAAGACTGGTTTCAAGACAAAATTCACTTTTCCTCCTGTGGGGCTATTAGAAACTGGCTTTATAGAGAATAATATTTAAAAGAGTTTTGTTGGAAATGATTGCAGCTTTTTTTGTATTGCAACACACTGGAGTACCTGAAATTCTCCTTCGGGAGTAGCAGCCTTTCCTAGACAACCTCCTGGGATAAACCCATGGAATGGACATCACGCTCCTGAGATGAGGGAACCTGAGATATTCCCTTCTTCTTTTCTCTGCCAGACCTCTGCGCCCACCATGGCCCATCTTTTCCACTAGCACCCACTGCTCGGGACAGGCTACAGCTCCCCCGGAAAATCCACAGGGAATCATCTCCCTCTTATGGTGCGATCCCGTACTACACTTGGGTGCTCCTCCCCGAGTTCCCCTTCATTTGCAGTTCCAACGAGTGCTTGGAAATGCGGAGCCAAGAGGTGGCATCTCTCCTGCCTGCGGCAGGTGGCCAGGCAGGAAACATGTCAACTAAACCATCTCAGGAATGAGCGGGTCTAGAATGGGGGTGGGCTGGAAATTAGAAGAGGATATAACTGCTTGGGGAGGAAAATGAGGGCGGGAAGGTGCTGACAGGTTTGTTCAGTTTATGAGTGAAACCAGAGGAGTGGATTGCCCGCAGCTGCAGAGGGCTGGAACCAGTGAGGCAGAGCTCCAAGCAGTCCTTTACACACCACATCCCAAAATATTCCTTTGCCCTGGAGCCGTGCTGGCTGTGGCTGTGCTGGGGCTGTGCTGGGGTATGTGGTCCCTCCCTGCGGGAAGGATGCTGGGGATGCAGCACAGGTCTGTTTGCCCATCACGCAGGGAGTACTGACCTGGCAGGACTCAGCACTGAGGCTGGAGGTGTTGCCCTCACCACTTTGTCTCAGCTCTCACAAATTCCATACCTCTCTTGTCGGCAGAGTTGCTCTCTCTGGTAAAGCTTGGTCTTACAGCAAGAAGGGCTGCAGCTGGGGACCAGGGGGGCAAGAGCCAGGCAGGCTGCCATGCCCGCAGTCCCAGCTTGCAGCCTGGCTCTATCCCTGCACAGGACCACCGCAGCAGACCTTGTAGATCTTGACTTGATGGCTGCACAGTGAATAAGTTGTCAACCAAACTTGTCAAAACAACCCTTAGAGCTGCAGGAAAGTGCAGAAGGCTGGGCCAGGGCTGGGGTATGCCCATGGCACGCCATGGAGACCCAACTGCCTGGCCAGGAAGCACTGCAACTCCCAGCTGATTGGAAAAGCAGCTTTCCTCTGGCAGCACCTGGTTGGGAAAGAAGGTGGAATGTGCCCAGGTCCTGCTTAGGGCCCCTTGCCTGAAAGATAAGGCTGTCAACGTGCTCTGGTGGTGTACGCCCAGCACCTCCAGCACAGCAGTCCCGGACCATGTTGTTGGGTTACATCCTTGTAATGTGAAGGCTTGGAGAAGGAATGAGCTTCCATTAAAGATGGGAGTGCTATTTACACCTTGCAGGGCAAGGCACAGGGAACAGGTCAGGAAAAACTCACTTCCAAACTGCTCCAGTACCTTCCCTCTAGTGCTGATAGGAGAACATGCACATGGTTAGCCTGCACCAGATGTGCTGCTATTGAGGTGAAATCCCAGGACCCAGAGACCTGTTAATCACCACAAAACCAAGACAGAAAGCAGAAGATGGGTGTCTGTAAATCCTGGATCCTCATTTGCCAGGAATTGTTCAGTTCTAAGTCTCCAATTGTAGCCACATTCAAATTATAGCAAAAAGGGGGGAAAAAAATCTGAGAATTTGTTTGCTATTCTGAAGTAAGTGTTGCTGACTAATGTTACCTACAGATGCAATGATTGAAAATTAAACAGAGATTATGCAATTGAATGAATAGTAATGGTACAGCAAGCAGAGATAGACATGTCCTACTGAAGTTGTAATTTAACATGAAAAGTACAGGGGAAAAAAGCTGACCAGAAGAGTAAGAAGGATACCTACTGCGAGGGAAGGTGGTGATGGAGAGGGAGGAAAAATACCTGTAGAGACATTTGTGTAAATCACCAAGTATTTTGTCCACACTCAATGTCCTGTCCATGCTCCCAGTGCACAGATATCATGGGAGGTCCCTGTCCCACCTGGAAGGAGCATTTGGACCATTAAGATTTCTTTATGTGACCGACTCCTCTAAAGTGGGCTTTCAATGGGCTGCAGTGATGGGAGCTGCTTGCGGCTGCCGTTCCCAGCTTCGGGCCGTGGCAGCAGCCACGTGGCATTGCTTCTGGTCACTGACTGGGTGACATTTCACTCGGTATAAATTACAAACATTACAACTGAATGAGCAGTTTGAAATTCATAGAGTCATAAATTGGGAGGCCGGGGGGGCCATTACCATCAGCAGCTCTGACCTCTGCGTAACACCAGCCATAAAAACACAGACGGGAGCTCCTGCATCCAGCCTGGCAATTCCTGCCCAAGCAGGAGTGAATCTGTGAGAAAGACACTCTGTCTTGATTAAAATCCTGATGTGACAGAGAGCTCATATATCCTGGATGAGATCTCCTAATTACTCTCACAGAATTCATACCTTGTTCTCGCTTTCAGCTTGCTCCTCTCCACAGGGTTCCTTACCTGCATTGCTCACAAAGCTCCCCTGCAAAAACCAGCTGGATATTCCATTGTACTCAGTGGTGTTTGGCTGCCTTAGGGACCATTGCTGTCTGGGGGCTAGATTCATAAATCACCCTGAGCAAACAGGGTGGCATGTGATCGCCTGCAGGTTTTGGAAATACCAAAATATTCAGGTCATTCATCAAATATGTCTTACACGAATGATTCACTGAGCCCTCATCTGAAAGGAGTCAGTGGGTGCTTGTGCCCCCAGTAAGGGCATACAGGGAAAAGCGAGAAGGAGGGGTCGGATGAATGAGAGGATTGACCTGATGAAGGAGATGAAGGAGGCAGTAGGAAAAGAGAAAAAGGGGTTTGGAAGGGAGGGATGCCTGTGCTGGGTGCGGGCTGGACTGAAAGCCAGGAAGATGCTTAACACGGGAGGGCAGGGGACCGGATAGATTCTCCATGTTCACACCAGCGCAGACCCTGACCTCCCATCCCCATGGCAACCCTAACCCAGCTGCATCGCACCGAGGCAGATGAAGGCATAAATTTAACAGCAAAGCCAGTCACCTCAGACCCTCAGTGCAGCCGAGTGCGGGTTGCTGGGGGAACCATAACTTTTTAATCAAGCTGCGTTAAGGGTTTTATTGCTCTGCATATTTATAAGGGTTGGTTTATTCAGATCTGTTGAGAGAAAGAAAGAGAGATTTGCCATTTTGACTGTCTTTCACACTACCCCAGGTTTTTCCCTTGCTTTGTCCTGCACCGGTGCTGGTGTGGGTGATGGGGATACCACTGCTAAGGCCCAACAGGGTGTAAAATAGTCACAGTGTGTGCAAGCAAAACAGCAAACAGAGATGCTAAAGAGAGAACTGCAAAGTGTCTGAGGAAGGGACTTCATCAAGGCGGTACATCAGTGCTTGATACAATATGTAATATTTCTGTGGATTTCGAGTGAAGAGGCAGCTGGGACAAACATTAAGAGGGTGTTTTACATAAATGGCAGCTACAAACATTTCAACAACCAAAGGGAAAAAAACATTCCTTTCTGGAAAGACTGAGGAACAAATGCAACCCAGAAGAGATGTTTTCTCCCCTCCAACGCATTTGCACACCCTTATTATTTCCCTTCCTGGCCTGTACAGCCTTGCTCAAAAACCTACTTGGAAATCCTTTGGAAAAACATCGACACTAGTCTTTGTTTGAATCAGCTGGAAAAAAAGTGTACTTTCCAAAACATTTTGAAAGGCACAAAAATGACCTAAAGAAACTTTTGGAGGCTGTCCCGGGCTCAGGGCTCAGACAGATTTGTTTCTTCGGATTTGGCCCCAGTGCTTTAACATGTCCCTCCAAACTGTGTACTTTCACCCCACTGACCCGAGTATATCTGGGCTTCTTGCTGAGCCCGTTGGACTGGCTGGATGGGAGGTGTGGGATGCCAGGGCCAGGCATCTCCTCCTTCACCCTGGGGAGGACCAAGCTCGGTGCTGGGAGGCTGTGTGCAGCCCATGCCTTGGGAACAGTTTGGCTGCCCTTGCCAACCTTACAAACCGATGAGCTCATTGCCAGGAAAAGTCCCTTCTGAAAGCAGCAGGAAAACCAAAAGCTTCCAGATTTGTGCCACGTGCTTTGGAAAATCCCTTCCAGTGCTCTAGCCATCACGAGCTCCATCCCAGATAAGCTGAGCATCTGGCTGTGCCTCAGCCCAGGCTTTTGGTGCCAGCCCCATCTGGTGATGCAGCAGAATAGGAACAAGACCTATTGCTTCCTCAGTATGACTTCCAGCACTGGCTGCTGGGGCTTTGAGAGGGCTCTGGGCACCAGAAACACTGGGGCCTCTGCAGGGGCTGAGGAGAGCTGGTTTCATTATTCCAGCTAAATAAATCCTGCAGGAGAAGGAGGAAATGGGAGCTGGTACCACATGTACCATGCTGTGTTGCACAGGTTGGGGTGTTCCCACTGCTGACATTCGGCCTCTCCTCCATCTGCTCACCTTGCTGCATCTCCCCGGCCCCTTCCTTCTCCCCCCAGCGATGCCCACTCTCTTGGTGGTGCCAGCAGCAGGCGCCAGGGTATCAGCAGTGCTGCCCCCAGGGCTCTGGGGCCTTTGCTTCTCTTGTCCCTCCTCTAACGCTGCCTGCTCATGTCTTTCCTCACTCACTTCCCTGCAGGGCTGATTTTTCAGCGTTTGAATGCTTCGGGCTTTGGCCGTGGGGACGGTGAACAGGCAAATGCATTCCACATCAAAAGGCTCCAGCTGTGCTGGGCGAGACGGGGGCCAAGCACAGCGTGTTCTCTGCACGTGTGCTTGCCAGGCTCAGCTGCAGGGTGACCTTCACGTGGTGGGTCAGGGACAGCCCCCCCCACGTGCGATGCTGCATGTCATACAAGAGCAGTCACCCTATGGACCAAATGTCCATCCGACCCCTGCCAGCAGCAGATGCCGTGGGAGGAGGGTAAGGAGAGTGTGAACCATTGCAGCACCCCCCCAACCTCTCCTCCCACACCTCTGCGGACCCAAGGGACCGCCTGGGCCAGAGCTGATGTCTCTATAGCCAATAGCCTTTAAATTATTTCCTTTCATAATTTTTTCCTGCCGCAGTCTGAAGCTGCGTCAAGCACCGACAGCTCCCCATGGCAGAGCTCCATGTGCAAGAACATGCTGCCTGAAAGCACCTCTCTGTTTCGAAGCTGCTGCCTCCTGCTTTTGCTCCATGCCTCCAAGGTGTTGGCTGGGAAGAGGTGGTGAACAGTCATGGCCTATTTGCTGTCCCTGGACCTCCTCCATCACCTCTTCCTTCAGCTGGGCAGAAAACTACTATCTTTTTTCTTGATACTGCAACCACTCTATACCCGCAGGTGTCCCTGCACCCACCCCTGCCCCTTCTCCTTGCTGAAGGTGACAGGGAGCAGAGCCCAGCTGCAAGCACACTGGGACTCTCCATTGCACTATGATGAGCATCAAGGAGGAAGATGGTCCCCAAGGGACCTCCCTGCAGGTATGGCATGGCATGGCACTGCAACCCTGGTGCTGAGTGAGACAGTGAGTACCTGCTGCTGCTTCCCCCAAGTGCTGGGCAGGAGATTTCTATGGATGCATTCTGTGGTAATGCCCTTGTGTCAGTAAAGCAATGCAGCACTGCAGCCTGGCGCACACACAGCCTGAAGCAGGACACTCTGGGCTTAGAATAATGTAATTCCATAAAGCTTTATCGGTCAGGCTGTTGCACTTGGCTGTTGGTGCAGAGGCTGAGAGCCCATTCCCACAGTGAGCTGCTGGCACTGGATTCCCACACAGCCATGCCAACTGCTCGCACTGGGCTGGGGACAACACTCACACCTTATCCCAGAGCCCTTTGTGCAGTCACTGTCAGTGCTGTGAAGCCTTGTTTTTCCAGTGCCCTATTCTTCTCCATACAGCCAGTGACTTAGAGAAGAACACACGATTATTTTTAGACCTAACTTTGAAATGCTTCAGGTCTGCAATCGGGTGACTCAGCTGTCAGTGCTATTTACTTTAGTTTTACATTCAAACTGGGCAATTACAGGCCTGAACAGCTATTTAGAGACCACATTTCCTTGTCATGCTGTCATATAGCTTGCATGAAGCATTGTCTGTAAAGAAGAGCTTTGTGCATTCAGGTACATGTCTAAAGGATTTACAAAGCAGGTGGAGAATGAAGTCCTGGGCTGTCCCACCTCTTCCCTCTGGCTGCCTGTGAACCCACCTTCCTGTGCCCTTCCTAACACTGCCTTGTTCCAAGCTGATCCGGCACCCTCTGCCAGGGATGCTGCCCACGATGACAGCTCGCAAAGGATTTCTGCAAGATGTGGGTCACGGCCAGAGTGCAAGGTGGCATTTTCTCCCTAATGAAAGTCTCTCACACAGCTTTTTCCTTTCAGAGGAAGAAATGACTGCAGCTCACAGAGCCATTTGTACTGGTTTAATGATGCTCGAGACACTTATCCCAGGGAAGGGTTCTGCCTGAGCTCCCTGTTTACTTCGAGCCCACTTGTTTATAACAACCTTCCCTCCAGTTCTTGAATCCTTCACCTGCATGAACATCTCCTTTAGATCATCTTTATTGAATACAGTTAAGCGTAGCTCGTGTTATTGAATTGCAGGCATGAACTTACCAAAATGAGATAAATCACTCACATATTAGCCTCTCTCTATTAAACACATTTCACCCTGAGGCATTTTTCCAGAGAACAGATTCTACATATCAAGCGTTTGAATACTTCAAGTAGCAAACGCGGGCTTCTCCCAGCCACAAGGCACGCGACAGGAATGCAGCAGCCCTCTGAAGGAAGCTAAAATATGCATTAGAAACAGCACCCTTTTGTGAGGCTTGAACGGAAAGAGCTTGGGATGGAGTCTGAGCTGCATTTGCTCACATTGGTTCCTCTTTGATGCGGTGCAGTATTAACGGCGATGTGCGGTGGTCATCGCTAGGCGCCGAGCTCTAGTCACCGCCGGCCCGTGCTGTCTGCTCCTGCCCAGCCCCTGGCACAGGAGGAGCGGTGCTCCCCCTGGAGTCGCTCGCCAGCACGCTCTGGCCCAGCACCGGCTTTGTCCCACACATCACCGGCTGAGGGAGATGGGTTTTGTCTTCGTGAGAGGTTTGAGCTCTGCTGGGGCTAGGGGGGACTCCAGCACAGGAAATGCTGACATCTGGGGATGCGAAGGGGACACTTATCTGGGGAATGCTGATCCCAGATTGCATCTGCTGACTCCAAGCCATTGATGCTCTAAGGTCACTGGCTGGGCTTCAGCCTAAGGTCTGTGAGGTGAAGGCAAAAAATCTCTTCCCTCCACTTCACCAGGGGTGTGCAGAATGTCTGCAGGCACGGGTCTTGTGTAGGGAAAGTGATGCAAAACCACCTCCCCTTTTGTGCATTCCTGTCCAGGTACAGAGCTTGAGGGAAACCCTCAGTGGCCTTTGGCATCACTCCTACAGTAAGAGAAGGGACTGATGGTTTTAGCTTGTTGCTCAGCCTGCTGAAAAATGGCTGAAATCTCTGCAGAAATCCTCTTCTAAATGCTCTTATTTCCTGTTTTTTTCAGTGGAGCCAGAGTTTGAAATATTTTCAGTAAAATGATTCACTGAAATACAAAAAAGGAGAAAAAATAATATATATATATATACATATGGTAATCTGCCCTGATACATCAGCATGAAGATTAGTAACCTTTCAGGAACAGGCACATTCACTGGAGCACTGCTGGATCCTTGCTCCTGCTGCACAGGATCTTGTTCTGAATAGCTCTTAGATATTAATTACAAATGTATAAATAATCAGCATTATCAATATTGTAAATCCTGGCATTGTTGAGGATTACACGAGGATTGTTAAGGGTTGATACAGGTGCATTCGTAACCTCAAGGACCATAAACTACTCCACTTAAATACTATTTAAGTAAGTTTCCTCTCTCAAGGAAAATAATTTTTACTATCAATTAATCAGGTTTCCAGCCAGTGAAAGCGGTTTTCAGTGTGGATGCTGAACTTCTTTCTCTGGCAGTGCTTTTAATTAAGGAATAAACTGTAAATTCAATAACAGTGATGACACTTCTATATTATATTCAGTGTCCTCTGTCCACAGAAAGGGCTTTCCTGCCCTGTTTCACAATGTTCCGCAAAAGCCTGTGCTGAAAACAAAGCAGGGGGAGCTCCCCTTGTGTTCAAACTGTGGGTTTATGACATGTTACACCCATGTTGTCTTCCAAACCCGGATTCCAGCTTAGATTGTCCCCATTCCTACGAGGTACGTGCATGCTGTGGGTATACAGCCACCGCATGGTGCCACATGAGTTATCTCATTAAAACACAAACCTCTCTGGTACCATTTCTTCTTGTTTTGAGTGAATTGGATTTCATACTTTTAAATTTCTGTTAAAAAAAGCCCCAATCGACAAATCTGACAGATAAAACTTGATGATTATGTTCTATACTGATCCATTTTCAGTGTCTTTTCTCCTGGGGGAAGCTAAAATCACTCTTAGGGCCACCTCCCACTCTGTGATACTTTAACCAGAATTGTCCATCTTGTGTAAACATGACCCAGCTTGCACTTCATCAGGCAAGGGCACAGCAAGGAATCCCTGCAGGGGCTAAGAATGGGATTGCAGCTCCCGGCACACACTGAACGCCAAGCTCCACAAGCAGCCAGGTGCTCAGTGAGGCAGCTCTTCACCATCAGGTGGTCTCCTCTTTAGCCCCCCTTAGGCAATTTTATCCGCCTTTGAGCATCCATCCACACGTTCTTCAACATTCCAGCTGGGGAAAAGGAGGTTTTACAGCAGATTGGCCCTTCTGGCAGCAGGTCCCTGCAGCATTTTGAGCCACCAGCATCCCATTGAGCCCCAGGGTGCAGAGCAGCCTCTCCTCTCCCCTCAGACCTGACCAGCAGGGCCTGAGCCAGGGCGCCGTATGATGGCAAGGGACAGTCTCACCTTTTCACCCACGGCATGAGGGTTGGATGAGATCAGGTCAACCAGCCACTCACCAGCCCCAGGCGCCGGCTGCCTGTGGCTCAGGAGGCACAGGCTGCTCTGCATGGGGATCTCCCAGTGCAGCCCCCAACGTGACTGTGGGGACTTTCAAACCAGCTGGGTTTGTCCAGCATGCAAGTGAATTGCAGATGTATCTTACCTATCTGCGTGCCTGCTGGTAGTGGGACATAGGTTAGGAGCTTACATAGGGATTTCTAGGTTCCTGGGCTGAGACATCATACTCTCATCTTTTCCTGATCTTCTGAAGGTAGGATGGGGCAGGGAGCCAAGGCAAAGCCTGCAGCCTGTGCACAGAGGACATCAGGAGTGCCTGGGCTGTGTGTGAGCTGCCTGCACTGAGGTGAGCACACCTCAAAGCACACAGCCACCATGGTGATCACTCCTGGCAAGCAAACACAGAATTTATCCACAAGAATCCTTCTTCAAAGCTTGCTGGGTGTCTGTATTACAACCTACAGCAGCACATGGCTGGAGCAGATGTGACGCATGCCAAACAATTTATTCTACTGCCTTCCCCAGCCAGTTAACAGAAAGAGCTCATTAGGGCAGAGCATGGCTGGTGCAGGAAGCCTGGCAGCCCCACATGTACTTGGAAAACACTATAAATAGCAAAATAATTTTAATTTAAAAGTCGATCAATGAGAACAGCTCTGTGCATGCCCTGCAGTGTCTGGTGGGAAGAGCAGCCAGGTGATGCTAAAGGTGACCCTGCATAAACTGGAAACACAAATGTAGAACACGGACAGGTTTTGGCACAGCAACTCAGAGAAGGAATGAGCTCCTATTAAAGATGGGAGAGCTATTTGCACCTCACAGGGCAAGACCATACCTCTTTGCCTTCTCATAGCCGTCTTTGGGAACAGCTTAACAGGGGCCTTCCATGAGCATCTGTTCAAGGCTTTCAACTCTAATCTCAGCACTCCTGTAGGCACTCTCCTTAGAGAAATCCCTGCTTCACCTCCCTCCCTTCCTTGGTCAGCTGGCTGCATTTCTTACGTAGTTGGGGGGTGGCAGAGGGGCTGCTGCTCTTCAAACACACCGAGTGAATCAGTGTACAAATCCAAAGTTCCCACAAGTATGAATCAAAGGCTTGCTCCGAGCACACAGTGGCTTTCCCACTTCCCAGGCAGAGAAATGGAAACATTTACTGTAATATTTTCAGTAAAGGCTGTCCGTGGCGTTCCTGTGGGTTATGTGCCAAGATGTGCTGCGCCGCTTGAATAACACACTCCTGCACTAGCCCTTTCTCCACCTCCCTTGGCTCAGGTTGAGTACTCACCTCGGTAGGACCAGAAATGCAAGGGGACAGTCAAACTCAGCATGAAGGCCAAGGAGACACCCTGATCCCAGCAGGCTGAGAAGTGCTTTTCAACATCCTGTGATGGGGGAGCTTTCAGAGCAGTGATGGAGCTTGTCCAGATTCCCACCCTGGGCTGGAGCTGGTGTGCATCACCCCAGGGTAAGGGCTTCATTAACATCAGCACCACTGCCAAGCTCTGCAGTGCAGGATCACCTTAACTATAGACATTGCTCTGGAGATAGCTCCCTTCTGTCATCGCTGGAGCCAACCACCAGGACAGAGGCTGCTTGAAATCCTTGAGGAGAGGAACTTACAAGAGTCCTAGTGGAAGAAGCAGCTTTGTTTCTGTTTTCCTTTCAAAGGGTAAGCACCTTTTTCTCTACCTCTCCTACTGCTAGAGCACAGTTTGTACATCCCATCATTCAGATATCTGACATGTTATTTCACAAAGTGTTCTTTATCCGTAGCTGTGACAAGCAAATTACACCGAATTAAGCTCATCTACCTTGGTCTCAAGGGATGCTGGCTATTAAACTGTCTCAGAGCTGGCATTCTGAAGCGCCGTCACCACTCAGCCTAGAGAAGATGCCGAGACAGCTGCACTACCCAACAGGAAAGAGCTGCTCTATTCAGGGGGGTAACTGAAACAGCACGTAGGGAGCACATCACTCAGTCCTTCTGCAGAAAATAGTTTCAACTTACAATGCCAACAGCACTTAGTCCCAATAGCAGCTCTGCAACTGCACCACTGGCTCTGAGAAATTATCTGTCTTTCCCGTCCGATACACAATAACCACTGTGAGACCCTGCAGGCTCCATCCCGCCTCCATTAGCCCACTCAGTGGCAGTTGAACTGCCTAACTGTGCCCATAAAATCATCAACAGCCACCACACATGAAACGCAGAGATCACAGCTTGCCTTTTAGTGAAGCCAGGATGGATGTGGGGAGATAGAAGAGCTGCTTGTTGTTCAGAAGCAATTTTAGAAAGAAATGGATGGGACACCAGGGAACAGCACAAATAATTTCTTCACAGAAAACCTTCACTTGTGACTGCCACCTCTGCTGAATGGGCAAGAAACAAACAAGGTGAAAATTATAGGAGCAGCTTCAAAGATCCTCTTTTGACAGAACTTCAGGCCATTTCACATGACATGGCAAACTCCTACATGCTTCACTCCATTCATGCTTTGCCACCTTCTTTTCATTGCAGTTGGCACCAGGGAGTTGAGTTGGCACCACTTCCTGTAAGATAACATCCTGTTGGAAATGATCAGAAATTATCACATCCTGAGTAGTGACAGGACAAAGAGGAATGGCTTTAAAATGAAAGAGGTTGGATTTAGATTAGATGCTATGAAGTTCTTCCCTGTGAGGGTGCTGAGGCGCTGGCACAGGTTGCCCAGAGAAGCTGTGGCTGCCCCATCCCTGACAGTGTTCAAGGCCAGGTTAGATGGGGCTTAGAGCAACCTGGCCTAGTGGGAGGTGTCCCTGCGCGTGGCAGGGGGTTGGAACAGGATGACCTTTAAGGTCCTTTCCTACCTAAACCATTCTGTGATTCTATGGCCAGTCGCGCAGAAACATGTTTCTCTGTGTTATGGAGAGAGCTTTGTGCAAAGCTACCACGAATGTAGCAGCTGGTGAGACACTTGGGCTGCTGATGGCCCTTGGCAAAGAAACCCAGAGGAACCTGCTCTTTTCTTTTCAAGGAGCCCACCTAGCAGAAATGACATGCCAAGGAACATGGTATTGTTTGAACAGGCAATGGCACATACCTCCCACCTGCATTAAGTACATCCCCTGAGAAAACAAAGCATGAACCAACTGAACTAACACTAGGTTACCCCTCAGCTAGGGATTGCTTGGGCACTGCCCTGGGCAATTCAGCGAGTTCATTGAGTATTTTCCAATGTATCTATACACACAGGAAAGGAGAGGACATTTCCTCCCTCAGACTGCTCCTCCCACCACTAGTACAGAAACCCTCTTTAAAAGGGATCATTGCAAAAGTTATTTCTTAAAGAAGCTGGGTCCTTATCACGTATGATAAATCCAGAGCTGCCACGAGCTAGGCTTGCTGGGAATGCCAGGGTGAAAGTGCTGGTATGATGGTATTTATCATCACCATCAAGTTAAGCTTGTAGCCCGCTTTCAACATAAGCCTACTCTAGAAAAACAGTGTATTCTTTCATCAGAGCAACAAAGGCTCTCAGAACGCAGCTATGTGAAATATGCTCAGATGGGTCCAGATAATTGTTGGTGAAAGATGAAAAGCTTTGAAGTTCTTGAGTCTAGCGACAAAAGCTGGGCTAGGTGAGGAAAGAGCTGCGGCTCACACACTGCTGCTGCATGCTGAGCTGCCACCTCCCTCGTGGGGATTTGCACTTCTTCTATTCAGTGTTCTCAAAGGTGCTTTCTTCTTCCTCCCCGTTCTGTAACCCTCATGTAAAAAGCCCCCAGAGCAAACAGGGACAGGATTGGGTTTTTTAAACAGTTCAGGAAAGTAATTTAGAGTCTTGCCCTCAGAATTCCTAAAGCTAGTACTAAAAAAACTTACTCAATGCAAAAGATCATTTATAATTATAATGAATATGACAAGATTAACCTTATCTGTAATAGATATATACCCTTGTCTTGAAGGCACCAGAGGTTATAGTAAGCATTGAAAAACCATTTCTTTCCATAGGTCTAGAGAAAGCAAGCTCACATTCCTCCCCCCCCATTTCCAGCTGACTCAGACATCAGAACAAGTCACACATAAAGATTTTACTTCCCTGTAGGATCCCAGGTTGTTGTGGTAATCTGCAACACATCTACTAAAAACAGAGGAAGAATAAATGACATTATTAAGAGTAGCAGGCTATTCAGAACTAAATGCAGGGTATCATTTAGTTTTATTATAATTAGCTGATACACTACATAGCCTTCTTAATAGCAAAATTAAATTCAAGCACAAACTAATGGCAAGGAGTCTTTTGTCAGCTGGATGCATTTCCCTTTACAAAAAGGAAATTAAACCCAGCCTGCTACTTTTAAACAAAGCATTTGGAGACATCACAATATACTGCTATAAAATAAGGCTTGCATTAATATGAATAATATTAACTATTATGCATTGATATTCATCAATAAGAAAGCAAAGATTCTAGGCTAATGGTACTTTAGCCAAAGAAAAGTTACTCTTGTCACCATTTCAGTACCTAGGAAGAGTCTGGAGATACTAAGTAGGCAAGTTCAAAGCCTAAACATAAATTAAGGAAAGGACAAAAAAAGGCTTTCGCTTGAAAACCAAGCCAGTAAGAAGCTTAAGGCACTCCCACCTATGTGTTTGTGTTCCAAAACCTCAGGAAGGCCAGATTTTCACAACACTTACATCAGAATGAAGAGGGTATCACACAGCATTACTGAAGCTGTATAAGCTTGGCACTCAGGTTTTTCTTCAGTTTTAAGTCTCCCAAACACTTAAACCTCTACACCCTGTGCAGATAATTTTATCTCCACCTCACACATGGTGTTTGCATTTTGGGCTGGCTACCAATTTGGTTTTTCTTTTGCCCCGTCAGCAGCTTCAGTGCATTTGAATGGCTCCCACTAGTTGATACTCACACTACATGAAGCACTTGCAGAAAAAAATCCTGCATATATTGCATATATTTATGTCAGACTCACTGTGTGGTATTGGATGTCAAGATAAGAATGAGTTACAGAAACCTTAGAAGAACTATTCAGATAGGAATGTCTCTAGACTTTGTAGATTAAAGAAGCCATCTGATCTAGGAAATGTAGCTTGTAATAACCCCACGTTCAGTGCATCTCCAGCTGATGAGCCAGAGGTACACAACAGGGAGAGTGACATTTTACAGAGGTACTGCGGGTTTTTTCCTGCTATTAAAAACAAAATCCTTCTCAGCAGTTAATGGAAGCCTGCCTGCTTGCAAGAAGAATTCCCCTCAGATACCAATTCTCAGTACACAACCCGATACAGATGTACGATGGGGGAGAGGATGTTATTGCTGATAAGAAGAAATACAGGCAAAGGTCATGTGCAGATTTATGAAAAATAAATTTATTACATAACACCTTGTTTTAACAATGTTTGATTTCTTCTTTTATTCAGAATACTTGTGTCATTCATGTAAAATAGTTTGATACAGTACATTGTATGTAAGTTTTTCCTCATAAACTCTAAGGCTCTCCTAACACCTTGCTCCTCTGCTGTAGGAATGGCACCCCTAAACATCGTGCGAACATTAAAAAAGAAATGATAATCATTAACTGAAGAGAATTTAAAATCCACTACACCAAGCTGGCTCTCAAAAATCATGACGAAAGAGCTGAATGGATGCCGCACCTCTTTAGGAAATATCACTCATGCTTTTTTAATCCCAAAGCATGCTCACAAATCAGTAACACCAACAGGAAAAAATAAAACAGAACACTGTCTATGACAATCAGTTTGTTTGCTGAACCAAACATGTTTATATCAATGACAACATACTTATTTTACTATCAAATAGCAGCTTTAATACCAGTCAAGTCATAGATTTAAAAACAAAACCAAGAACTCATGTTGGAAATTAATCTTTGGGACATCTGTAATTGCTGGAAAAAAAAGTAAATGTTTGCATGTTCTTAAAAAAAAAATCTCATTGTAGCAATCTTGTTGGTCATAAAACATTGATCTAGGTGGAAAATGAACCAACCCACAAAAGTCACTAAAAATAAACGTCTATCAAAACTGTCTCCGAGTCATGGTTAGTTTGCTTTGCTTTTTTGCCATGGTAACATATACTGTATGCTTCAAGTACCAGTTCAAAGATGTTGTGTACTATTGGTCAGATAAAGTTGTTACACCAAGAGAACTCACCACATACGACAACAAAAATGCTTGCCCCTAGCACATTTCACAGCTTCAACTGCTACAGACTGTCACTGAAAACAATGCATCGGTCAGTCTGAACCATGTCAAGTAAACTACGGAAGTAGCATATCCACAACACAAACTGTGCTAGCACTTTCTTTTCAAGTCTAACCCCAAAACCAGGTACAATTTGGGAGCCACTACTCCGCTCTGTGGAAGGGGGTGGATCGTGGCGATCGGACAGGTTGGAGGTGAGGTTGTACAGTACATTCTCGTGGCCCAAGCCGGGTTCCAGGCAGGCAGCTGTGCGGCCGGTCCTGCAGCATTACCAGCAGTGCATTGACAGTATCGGGGTGCAGCTCAGTACCGATGCGTCTGATGCGAGTACTGTGGCGGCTGCTGGGAGGTAGTTGAATAACCCATGCTGCTCTGTGGCTGTGATGTGCTTGGTCCGGGGTTGGGGTAGGCAGCATGGGGGTTGGAACGCTGCAGAGGGGTAAACGCAGAGAAGTGCAATCCTTTGTAACAAGTACGTCACCAGACAGTTTCATCTACTGATTTATTTCAAGAGGTATCAAGCACACACAGTCTCAAAGCAGCTGCACCTCCAGGCTTCTTTACACTTACTCTGATTACAGCAGGTGCAAGTATGAACATCAGGATACCAGATTAGAAAGTGACAGGTACCACCCTTCAGTCATCCATCGTAATTATCTCCTGTGAGTCTACACACCCATCATAGTCAAACCTCCAGCCAACCCCCCAGACGACTGCAATACACCTGCAAGTTACACAACACTTCCACTGCTCATGGCAGTGGTCTTCTCCCCTTGCTCCCTTCCCCTTCAAGAAGGTATGTTGGGGTGGATGTCCAAACAGCACATCTTACTGCTGATAAGCCACTCTGCATCATTCTGGAGATTTTACTATACATCACCCTTGCTGTGACCTAGGAGTAAAGACTGAGCATGCTGTGATTATTTAGGCTAATGTGTCATCTAGCAACAGCCTTAAAAATACTTGAAGGAGAGTTAAAGGTAACAAGCACAGCCTTCTCAGTGTAACCAGATTATTTCAGGGGGAAATGGCCACACAGTCACAGATTGTGGCTTGGGAGGTTCAGGATGCACACTTAACGGGTGAGGAGAATCCTCAAGGGACCAAGACAGCAGAAGAACCTGCCCAGAGAGCTGTGAAATCTCCATCTATAGCGGTTTTTAAGACTCAGCTAAACAAAGCCATGGCTGACTTGATACAGCATTAGCAACAGTCCAGCTTTAAGTGGGAGACTAGGCCAGATGGTCTCTGGAGGCCCCTTTCAACCAGCATTTCTACCAACTATTTACTGAGTGGAGCATTCTTCATTGCAAAAAGCTCTGAGCAAACCAGCAATTGCCTACTTCAACTTTAACCTAAAATACAGTTATTTACAAACCATGCATTATAAAGGAAAAAGGACCACGTGCCAAATTTTCCATCTAAACATGTGATCACTTAGTAGCCTTTAACATTTCATTAAATTAAGACAATTTCAGTACACTACTGTGCTGGTTTACACTTATGTTAAGGTTTACACAGACAAATTTTGCAGCATTTAGAAACTGCTGTAACTGTGTAACTTCTGACCTCTTGATATCACAAGAGGATTTTTAGAAAAACATGCTTCTAATAAAGGTCTGGAAACTTTTCTAAGGTGAATATTCCAGGCCTAGGGCATTACTACTGAGACATGAATATGCAAAACTGTGGTGAACTAACATCCTGAAACAGTAAAATATTAAAATAGCTTTACAGATTTTGTAAGTTGCAACATAAAATAGTAAATAACAACTCGATTTTTTCCTGTGTTCAGCACTTGGAACAGAAGCCAGAATCATGATGCTGAGATGATGGCAGAAATGAAAAGGCAAACTCTACTTGATAACATATGCTCACAGGACTGAGCTAATTCTCTAGGGGTGTATGGTGTAAAGGGGAAGAAATGGCTGAGCCATCACTTAATGCCAACAGGAACAAACCAGCACTGCTGAACCACACTTAACACAGTGACTGAACTTTTGTGACATTTGTCTTCAGTCTTGAGAGACGGACTAAGTCACTCATCAACAGAAGTGTCACAGCTCTGGGTCACCCATCTCCACATAACAAATATAGGATGCACTTCAGAGAGCAAAAAAGTCTCTGAATATTCTTTTTGCCCAAGTGAGGCTCCTGCATGTAAGAAACCATTACAAGTTTAGTGATTTAAAAACTGACTGTTCATGTCAGTTGTGAACATTTTC
The DNA here is from genome assembly GCF_004027225.2 of Strigops habroptila. Classification (NCBI taxonomy): domain Eukaryota; kingdom Metazoa; phylum Chordata; class Aves; order Psittaciformes; family Psittacidae; genus Strigops; species Strigops habroptila. The sequence continues at coordinate 103,008,258 of NC_044278.2, forward strand.
TGCACCCTGACTTCTAAAATAGATCTTAAGACAGAGGCAATTAAAAATCACCAGATTCTTTCATGACACCCAGTGCAACAAATGCCTTTTGTTTAAAAACAGATACAAATATCCAATCCTTCCTAAATACCATTAAGCACCCAGAGGGTTATCACAAGCAAAAGCCCAGAGTAGTGGACTTGTTCCAGCCTGTTTAATCCCATTGCCTTTGGAAGTATCATACTGCATATTTAAACAACAAGGCAAGGAAGTCTCTGTGCCATGTGTCTATTATTTTTATGCATGGCAGAAAAGGATACAAGGTCAATTTGCTCTGCAGAAAGTAATTCAGCTCCTGAATGGATGGACAAACTGTCTTAGTATGCCTTGCCCAGGAGATGGCAATCCTTCTTCACCAGCTCTACATGGGCAATTTGAGCAAATTAAATGAAGAACAAAGGAGCAGGTGTTTGATTAAAACAGAAGGCTGCATTGTAATATTTGTTTGCCATCTCCTCAAATTGCAGGCTTAGAAGCAAAATATGTGAGGAATTTTTTTCAGGGAGACCTGAAACCACCAAAAGGCAACTCTAAACTGCTTTTATTCTAGTGCCAGCAAGTTCAGGTCTCCTCCCTTTGATTACCATGTTTTCCAAATGCCAGAACAAACCTACCCCCTGCATTCTTGCAAGACTGGGGAAGAGATTTGTTTAGTTCTTTCTGAAAACCAGGTGTTTTGCTTCCTGGAGAGACAGCAAAAAGATTAGTAGGAGCAGTCATGTTACCAATAAGAGCTCCTCAGATAGCAAAGTAGCAGTTGTCACTATCTCAAGGCAAAAGTATTCTGAAATTATGGTTGTTGACAAGGACTGCCCCCAGCTATAGTCCTGGGATGGATACCTGAGAGTTCAAAAGTTCTGATGAGCATGAGCTGAAAACAAACCAACCATCAGCCCTTACGGAGGCAATTTGGGTCTTCTGACTCCTCAACTAGCAATCCTCAGCTCTTGCTCACAGAAGCACAAGCTGAAGTTTGGTCAAAACGCCAAGCTGCAGCAGCAAAATGAGGTGAAGGGCATGTAAATAGAGCATGTAAACGTGGCTCCCTGACACAGTACCTGCAACCTCTGCACCAATTTGCTTAGATATGTGACTCAACATGAGGGGAAGATTAAGAGTTACAGCTGCATTTGCCTTCTTAAAAATATACACACAGAACTAAAGTGGTAGAAGGAGCCAGCTAGAAGGCCAAAACAGCCATCGACTGCAGCTTGCCAAATTGAAAGGGGTGAATCTCCCATAAGAGTGACTCTGCGATGCATAATATAACTAAAGATGTTTATACTTAGAGGCACCCCACACTGCAGCACTGTAGTCAAGGCTGGCCACTGCTTCAAATGTTTCAAACAGCTCTAAAAATTTACACCATTCAAGGAGAATGACTTGAAAACTGATAAGCTATTGATGTCCTAGGATAAGCTGAGCAAAGGCACTTAGTAACTATATGAAAAGCCTCATAATAAAGCTCCTGAAAACTACCTTAAATTTCCAGTGCTTTCAAGTTTTGCCCAATGCTGGAAGCATACGGGTTTAGATAAGGATAAGCGTAATGCCCCAACAAAGGCTTTGAGGGTATCTGATACTCTTGGGGACAAACTCTGAAATGCAAGATTTCAAAATCCATTGGTGTTTCCCCATAAACAGTGTCAAAACTGTGAAAAGCAAGTTGACAGCAGTTTTGCTGACACCATTCTTTCAGTTTTGCTACAGAATATAAGCATAGGTAAGTGGGTTTCCAACGTTAGGATCTCAGTTTTAGATATTAATCTTTAACTGAAAACAGTAATTTCTGACTTTTCCATCTTTTGATTTCATCCAAGACACTCTTCCAACTGGCCTTCTATACTATGCATTCTATGTGAACCAGTATGTAATAGTTCCTGCAGGCTAACATTTCCACCAGCATGCCTCCTCTTGAAATCTTCTATTCCCCAGGCTTCCAAAATCTACCCCCTCTACAACTGCTCTTATGCATATCATTCCTTGTTCCTCTTTTGAGGTTTCCTAGCTTGTATTAACTAAAGGTTGTGTCCTTAATTCTCTTCTCCCCAGTCTCCAGGAGTAACATCATCCAAACTCACAAATTCAGGTATCATTCCCTGGGGTGACTCTGAGATATTCTTCTGCTCCAGTCTTCTGATTTCCTAATGTCTGACCACAAGCTCAAATGCAGGAAGACTAGAACATAGCTTTCAAGTTTTCCTCAGGCTTTTTTCCTACACTCCTCATCTTCCTCACTCATTGATCACCACCACCTCAGCTGTCTCTTCAGATCTATAATACTAGGCTTACTCAACCTGGACTCTCCGTTGGCCATGACAGCATCAGGTCAGGTCTTTCTGCTCATCATCCAAAATACTGCTTTCCCATCCATTTGCCCCACTAAAACTCTTGTTCAAATTCTTACTTTACAGCTTGTTTACTGTAATATCCTTTGCCTCCTGCAGGCTTGTTCAAAAAGGGAATGGTATAGAGCACAGCACAACAGGCTGCTGATTCACAATCAGCATTCCCTAATATGAATGTATTAAATCAGTAACTGTAATAATATCTGATCCTGATTTCCACATTGCTAACCTAAAGAGCATCAGCATATCAATTTACAGGCAAACCGCCAACTAAATGGATCTGAAAACAGATCTGAAAATACCAAAAAATACCAGTTAATACAGTGACATTTACAAAGTTACTTTTTTAGCTTAAAGAAACACTTGTAAACTTGAGAACCAAATACCCCATATATGAATAGAATAAATACCTGATAGTCTGAGGTCATAATAAGTCCACCTGAGGTAGTGGTAGGAGGAACAACTCTCACTTTTTTCAGTGGGGGTCCCTGTGTGTGACTGTTGTCTTGGTTCCCTGGATGACCAGTTCCATTAGTATGGTTATTGCCCTGCTGCTGCTGCTGGTTCTTCTCAATTGTTTAAACACAAAGAAAAATTTCAACTCAAAAGCAGCACGTGAAATAACATGAAAACAGGAAATAGTATGAAAGCCAGTGAAGCACGATGATGCTGTTCTTCCAGTACTTACTTTGTCTCCTTTATCATCTGGCTCTTCTTCTGTTAAAAATTCTCGTTTTGGGTAAGGGATTTGACAACCTGCAAAAACACTGCCCCCAAGAAAAGTCTATTTATCACTGTATTAGAACAGAAGGGTTAGACCTGTAAGATTCATACTTCACCCATGCTACTTTCAAGCTGCCTGAGCCACAGCCCATAACTAATGGAGAAGTTTTTCCTTCTTACTTTCATCATATTCTAAACTTAGTAAACCTATTGACATTTATTTTTAATCTTCAGGTGCCTCTTCTACACTCATTTAAACTCATAATAGTTTTCAGGGCTTCTGTAACTGGTGACCAAACTGGTGGCTAGAAAGGTACACGGCTCATTTGATATCTACAAGGGCACAAAGAGCTATCTTAATCCAGCTTTTGTGCAATTCACAATCTCAGGACTAACTAAAAATACTCCTGGAAACTCCACTGACTAATAATAAAACCACCTTGAACAAAGTTTAAAAAATAACTAGAAATTTGTTATCTCTTGGTCCACATGAATTTGCTACTGCTAGTGCAAGCTAATATTTACCCACCCTTAATCAGTAGAATGTATTTATAATCAAGTCTCTGTACGCCTGTTAGCATTACTCATTGTGTATTCACATTAAAATGCGAACCTAAAGTCAAGAAAAACCCAAAGACTGTCCTAAATGCAGTTTCTGCAAAAGTAAATCATTCACATGACAACATTAAATGACAGAGACAGGTCAGGAGCTGTTATAAATAATCCAGTAGGTTTTAATGAAATAATTTCATTTTTAATTAATTGCTTATAAATATACATACCATATGTTATAAATTCTTCCCTAGATAATGGTAAAGAATCATACACAGGGTGTACTAATAGCACTAATAGCTTTCTTAAAAGGACATGCAATCATGCTTTCTGGCTAGTCTTTTGGGAGGGGGCTTAATTTTTAATGAAATAATTCACTGTCCCTGAATTTTCTTTCTTTTTTTAAATGTCTCCGTGCAAACAAAGAGGAGTGTCTACAGAAAATGGATTTAAATTGTTCAGGATGACAGCACAGAGACACAGAGTTGACTTCCCCACCCACTGAATTAACAACAAAGGCTAAGACACAAAAACGTAAACTAATTAGATAATGTCATCTGGCATTCTGGAGCAGAGAAGTGGACCTACGGGCACTTATCAATTGTCTACAAAGATCTGTAGCATGCATAATCAACCTGTCAGTGAGTAACAAGATTAGTACTGCGACTAATAGGATCAAAGTTCCATAAAGCAAGAGATTAGTAAGAATGCTACTTAATTTTAAAAACCACAAATGGCATTTTTGTGGTTACAGCTTTCTTTGGTTGTTAGACAGTAAGTATTTGGCTCACTATTCACAAACATTTACAGCAGAGAGAAAGCATGCACTTCTAAAGCATCTCTAGATGCACTGATAGGTTAACAAACTGACCACTTACTCGGAAGTGGGAAGAGGATCTTCTAAGAAATAGGGATCCTGCATAGCCTGTTCTGAGGTAATTCTCTTTATTGGATCCATAGTGAGCAATTTCTGAAGCTGCAAAAATAGAAGATAAACAGCTCTGCATTACCAAAACTATTTACAGAAACTTCACCATTATTCCTGAAAGATAAGCTGATAAAAATGCGTATGAACTCAAACCCACAACCATAAATGGCATAACCACATTCTTTTCTCTTGTTAAAATAGTAACTTCATTTCCCATTGAAGAACACCTGCAAAGCCCAGGACACTCAGTTCAGTCACAAATGTTTTAATAAAAACATTCCAAGAATTTCCATGACTTAACAGCAGAATTTATCATAAAACAGTTTGGGTTACAATGAATATGTACATCTTCAACTAGATCAGGTTGCCCAGAACCGCATCCACCCCAGCCTTCAACACCTCCAGGGATGGCACATCCACCACCTCTACAGGCAACCTGTGCGGGTATTTTACAACCCTCATTGTAAAAAATTTTTTCCTCACATCCAGCCTGAATCTCCCCTCTTTTAGTTTAAAACTATCACCCTTTGTCCTCTCGCAACAGGCCCTGCTAAAAAGCCTTTCCCCATCTTTCTCTTAAGCCCCCTTTATATATTGAAAGGCACAACAAGGTCTCCCCAGAGCCTTCTCTTCTCCAGGCTGAACAATGCCAGCTCTCTCAGCCTTTCCTGCCACATAGAAACAGGAAAAGAGCAAGTCTTCGTGTTTTACTATAGGATACAGTGTCCCAGACAAAACTACCCTATGAAACAGTGATCTTTAAAAGAAATGCTACACGTTCTGTGTATACCTTTTTAAAAAATCATGGATTTAACAAGATGTGCAGAAGCTACATATGCAGAAAATACTCATTTTACATTTGCTATTTATATTTTCATGGGATTAAATTCTCCTTTTTATAGAGATCCAGTGTCATGATCTATGTCTGAAGTGGTCATCTCCTTTCACTAGCTATTAAGTGAGTGTATACAACCACAATGCAGACCTCCACACTGCAGAGAGCTAAAGTTAGCAAAGTACATTTTCTCTCCTCAGCTGTCAGTTTTAATGGCATAGTTAAGAACATAATAAATATGTATTACGACCATCAGTCCTGTTTTGTTTTTCACATCATAACAAGGACCCACAATAAGTTATTTCAGCCCTCCAAGTCTGCATGTAGTCTTTGTAGAATATCAGTTTGAACAGAACAATTCTTGTTCTTTCAAACTTCTCAAAAGGCAACTCCAGGAGCCAGAAAAGTGGAGGAAAAAAAAGAGAAACAATTGCCAACATGCTGAAAAACATCACAATCAAAAAACATTGCAAAATTCTGGCGTCATTTCTCGCAATGATGTTGTATAAAGCTGTCCATCACATGCTGACAAGATGTGAGCAAACTTGGTCATAATCAGCAACAGAAAACAGAAACCACAAGAAAAGTTTAATGACCGTGCAACCATTATCACACAGGGGATCAATACTCCTATTTTGCCCCCTTGTTCAGGTGCCAGCATGGAAGTGAATCTTTCACTTACTACAAATATTTTCTTTCTAAAAACTGTTCAATTAAAATTTCACATGACAAAATAAAATAATTTAAATGACAAAATAAAAATGCAGTAAACTTCATGTACCAGCAGTGAATGGGACAATCACTACAGTTCATATGGACCAAAGTAACCAAAAGGAAGATGAAGCATCACTCAGTTAACGAGGAGCAGCAGCTGCATATACCCATTTTCTAGGGCATAAGCAAGTAAGTAGGAAAGAAAAATAAAAATCAGGAAAGTGAAAGTGGAAAAAACCCCCCATAAACTGCAAAAGCAGGAAGGATCCAAAGTTGTCTCATGCTAACACATCAGTTCTGCATGTGGACAGGGACCATATGCACGAACGTAAGGAAAGAGGAGAAAAAAAGTCTCGTTAATTCAAGTTGGGAAATCAAAACATTTCATTTCTGTCAATGACAACAATCTCTGGATTTACCAGTCCTGTAATTATTAGTTCTGGCACATTTACAATAATAGATGTAAACAACTTGCTATGTCAAATATTTTTTTTTTTAATATGTATTGTCATACTATAACATAAGAACATCTTGGTAAGTACTAAAAATGCATTTCTGAAGCTCTGTTATAAATAGCTACATGGTAAAAACTGAATTATGAGCACTTCAGTTCTTCACATATCAACATAAACATTTTATGCATTACATACAAATATATAGACTGCTCAGCAGCTTCCATTGTGCTTGGATACAAAAATCCATCAAAAATTCCAAATCTCTACCAGAAAGAGCTAGTTTCCTTGCTTATGTAAGCACCTCTAGTATTTCATCAACTTTTAACTTTAGAGAGCAGAGACAGTTCACAGTAAACGATGCCTAATGGTACTACTGCCAGGTAACTTCCTGCAAAGTTGACTTGATTCATCTGGTTGTATTTTTGGTTTTAATCTGAATCTTGAATATAGATTCTATTTTAGAATCTATATTCAGTTGCAGTACAACTCATCTGCTTGGAAACGCCCATTCAAAAATGCTCATGAAGTATGCCACAAGAAGAGTATTTCCAGAGCATCTCTGGCTGAAGGATAAATTCCAAAATTCATATGGAGGAAAAAGAACTGAATGGAAAAAAGACGGCTGCTTAAAAACTTTTAGGTCTGATGAGAGAAGGTGCACCTTCCAATGACTTGAACAAAAGCCACATGGTCCTCAGACACCCAGGCCTCTTAACCATCTTCCCTTTTCTCCAATTGATTTCTCGCATCTCCAAGATCAAAAAGCTTCCTGTTTTCTTCCCCCACTCCTGCCTGCCCCCCCCCCCGCAATAATATATTTACCTCACAATTCTAGCTTGAAAGCATTTAATTGAAGTTGGAAACATCAAAGTAAGGAGAATGTCCATTCAGAGAGAACAGCTGGGAATAGCAGGAACTTACCAAGTGGAATGCCTTACTATCTGGTTTAACTTTATGTTTTTCCATATATTTGATAAGGCTGCAGTTGGTATATCTAGAAAAGGAAAAAACCATGATATTTCTAATATACAAATCACCGGTACTGCAAAGCTTTCATAATAAAAAGAACTGTTCAGTCTCCATTGCTAATCCACTAAGCAGGGAAAAAACCACAACTACCAACACTGAAGACTGCTTAAAAATCCTTCAGACACTACAGAAAAGCATTTCTCCCTCACATGCTTGTAAAAACACATTGTTTCCACACAAAAAGTACACTTTGAACCCACATGCATACAGCAAACTATCACTTGGATTTAAACTGCCTTTTAGCAATTTTACTACTATACAGTTGCATTCTGTGTATTTCTAATGCCAGTCATGGAGATAAATACTAAACCCATCTTAACACTCTCCTGCAAAGTACAGGTTGCTACAAGAACATTCACAAATTCACTTTTTAGAAGAGGAGCTCGGAAACAAGGTTTCTAAATGCTTGTAACAGCATGGCAGATGCAAGAAATGTATGCAACAGTACAGCTCCAAATCCCTCAGCATGGAAACAAGGCAACAGGGTAGGAAGGGTCTTAAGTGCAGGTATTAGACTCTGGCAACGTGACAGCAAAACTGAAAAGTATTCTTTTCCTTAGCCTTCACATAAGCTGACAATTACACCCACTGTTTGATGGAAGGAGTATAAGGTTACCAGATCTCTTATGCAGCTATTACAGAAGAATCATTTCCAGTACCACGGATTTGGAACCAGCTGTGACAAACTGTGCTTTGTAATCTTCAGAGCTGTGTGGGGTCTTACTGGCACCACCCATTCCACACCTGCCACCTCACCATTTAGAGTCTGTCCCTGGCTACTCTTCTGATTCACACCACCTCAGCAGGAAAAGTTCACCATTACCAAACAACTCTCTTTTTCACAATCTAAATCATAACCATTTCATAGTCCTCGTTTGGCATCTACATAGAAAACAACCTGAGCTACAAGAAATTCAGTGTAGGAGAGAGAAGTAAATTATGCTTTCTTAAGAAAGCTCAACTCAAAGCAGACTTACGTGTTTCTCCGGAAATCTTTCATTAAAGTTGAATGTTCAGGCATCTTTTTTATGTCTTCCCAATCTTTATCTGCAAAATCAACACTTATTAGTAATATTTTTTCCTTCCCCCCCCCCCCCGAGTAAAACAAAGGCTTTCCAAGTACCTCTGTAGCCCTGTTTTTTCAGATGTTTTTTTTTAAGTCTGCTTCTCTAACCTTGCAGTTACTTAGTTCTTTGTGCTCCTTGGCTCCTATCCCTTTATCACCTCTTCACAATACATCTTACCAACACCTAAGAGGTTCCAGCTGCGTGCTGATTAAGTCAAGAACTGTAAAAAGCAGCTGCAAGCCACAGTGAAGATCACCATATGCCCAAAAGACAACACAGAAGAAAAACATATCAGCCATTGTGCTTGCACCCTTCCAGGCTGTTAATTTAGACAGAGTTGGGATCTCAGGACAGGAGCACCTAAGACTCCTGCAACCACTGTCTCCTTCTAAGGAATTTTCCATTCTGACAGAATTGTCTTTAGTTACCAGAAAATGCCCAGAGGTACTGGGTGAACTTCTGCTGTCTCAATCTAAAAGAAATGCTGTTAGCCAACAAAAAATTACGAAAAAGTAACATTTGCACACTCAAAGAATATTTCATCTCAACTTCTCTGTGTAGACATAGCTTGAAATGGATTTAAATATAAAACAAAAAAAGTACTACCAGCACCTGGCCTCAAATGTATTATGCACTGTAACTCCTGAAAAGGCTCTGTGGGCAAGTAGTTTGATTCAAGTCAAAGCTCTGCTACGTCTTATCACAACTGCAGGATACTGGGAGCTTAAAAATATTAAGCAAATAAATAAACCTGATTAGATAATTATTGTTTATTTAAATAAAAGATTCTTCCTCTTTCCCTATCCCAAAGGCATGTGAAACTTTCAAATATGACAAATGTCAATTAAAAGACAAAAAAATTGCTGCAATTAAATGAAAAGTAATAAATATTTCTTGGTGAGAACCAAACCCCTTAAAAATCAAACGCAGACCATTAGAAAGGATTATTTAAATCAATCAGAAAACAATGAGAGTGTCATTTATTTATGTAAGCTACACAAAGACAATGTAAAACCCAAATGAAGAAAAGCACATAAAGACCACATAACACAAAGGCCATAAAGTTCACATGATAGGAAGAGGAAAGTCCACCAGAAAAGTAAAGAAAAATATTATTAATAGTGAATGGACAACAGCAAAGAACACAAGCAGTGAGGAGAAAGCTGACCAAAAAGTAAAAATAAGGCCTCTGTTATTCTGACATCTTCAATCAGGCAAACACTAGAAGACAAAGCATTAACTGAAAAGATGCAAGACAGCCTGTAGAGAAACAAGATATGACCAACACTGAGGGGAAAATGCAACATGTAATATCCACACTGTAATTTGTTTTGGTTCATGCAACCAGTTCTTTGTTCTGGTTTGGAATAAAGAAATTTTCTCCATACCACAAGCTTTCTACCAGGAAAAATAAATAAATACCCTCCCCTACTTCCAGATGCTGTGCTTGATTTATCTGGAGTTAAACATCTGCATAATTTTACTAAATGTATAGACGTTTGCTTGGTTTCATACAATCACCAGTCACTTTCCAAATCTATAATCAGTACTGAAGACAGAAATATTCCTTCTGATTTTTAATCATCCACTATTAAACATGATCTTTTAAAATTATAAAACATTGGTGCATGTATACAAGATAATCCTATCAATAATAGGAAAAATAACTAATATGACCATTACATGCCAGATTTATAACTCAGGAAATAAAGATAGTGTTTGAACAGCTTTGTTGCTTCTATCAGCTGACACCTTCACTTGCAAAGAAAGCAATACAGATATCTTTCTTTGAACAGCAGTGAAAATACATAAATACGGTATGTACCTGCAGGAAATCCCATTACATTGAATATTCTGTCCAGCTGGTCATGGTGATAAGGATTACTAGTTTTGATATCTTCTTGTCGACAATGGAATATTGGTTCTGATGTTAGGAGCTCTGCAAATATACACCCTATGGCCCAAATATCTTGGAAAAAGAACAGAAATATGAAAAAAAAATATCAAATTAATCTTTCCAAAAGCATCTCAGTGAGGTAGAATGTTAGTTTTTACCTTATCAGAGATAAGGTCCCTGCATTGAAAATTTCAAGTTTCCACTGCAGAAGTGAAACACTTCCTCAACTTTTCCTTTTTACTAGAGATAGAGGTAGTACACAATTCAGTAACTACACAGGAGCTGAGAGTGTATCATACAAGTTTTTTGTGGGGTTTTTAAAGCATAGTCCGCATTTACTGATGTAAAAAAATTAATTTAAGAACTAAAAAAAAAGAAGGAAACTTTTTGGGTAACTGTCCATGCATAATATACAAGAAGAAAAGCCAACCAACATCTTGCCCATTCACTGCCATACTGTCCCAGCCAAGAAATGTGCTCTCTTGATCAGCCCCTGGGTTTAATAAGTACTAAATAACCTAAAAAATACAAGTTGAAAAGCAGTGATATTGGGATAAGCCAAATGCTATGTATAGAATCTTGCAGAAAGAGTAACAAGAAAAATTAGGCCATGCCCATGTACCACACCTCTTCTTTTTCATAGCGTTATTTAAAATAAATAAGAAACCCCAAACCCTGTTTAACTGCTGTATCCCAATCTGCAAAATCAGACAGCCTGACTTCTCCCAGTTTTGCTGATTTTTTTCCTAGTATACACAAATGCAATTTTTAATTTACATACAGTAATGCTACACTGAACCTTGAATGAACAAGAAAAGGTCATGAACAAGGACAAAAGCAAATAATGCAAAGAGCATAACCCCATTACTCAGTGTTTTCATACAGTCAGTTTTTATCTATGCTGAAACAAATGATGTACTAAGGCTATGCTCATCCATGCAGTTTCACATGCTGCAAGCAGAAGAAAATGCCAGTAAAGTGAAGGACCATGCAAACAGAAAAACAAAAAAAAGCCATTTAAGGGAACATATAAAGAAATGTATTTGATCTACAAAAGAAATACAGTATTAACAGAAAAGCAAATGAAAATACATTAAGTCAAACATTTTAGAGCTTCTGACAAAAACACTGACATGGTCTTAAAAAAAAAAAAACAAAAAACAATGCCTGAGGTCTGAGGAAAGAATTTCAGGTTATAGAAGCAACAATAGAAGCTTCAAGTTACAGAAGCAACACGTGCTGACATACAACCTCTGTGTTTGCGCAGATTAAGTGGAGCATTGCAGGAGAAATTACTTCCCCCGAAATGGTTGTCAGGCTTCAACATATCTTTTATACCAGCTATCAAGAGGAAAACTTCCCATTCCTCTTCCCTACAGTGTCTCCCTTCCATGGCAAAGCTGTTGACACCCACTAAAGGCTGGCCTATTCCCCATGTGCTACATCACAGCTGCTCTTACTGCTAGTGATCCCTTACCTGGGAAATGACAAGAACAGGAACTGTTGGAGCGAAGTCAACCATGCCATGACAAAGTTCTTAAAATGCAGACTGGCAGCTAAGAATTAAGTGGCGAGCAGGATGCAGCATTAAGCTGATCTAACTGATAACCATTTCCCAGCATCTGTGTTCTGTGAGGCCTGGGTTTTCTCTGTATATGCCTGATGCAGCATCACAGCCTAGCCTGTTGCACAACTCTGACCACATGCCACTACTTCACGCAATTCCTATTTACACTTTTGCTTTGAAAAACAGAGGCTAAAACATAGCTTATTTTTAGAGCTTAGTTTCAGTGCAGCCAGCATATTCTCCATTCTGTACATTTCTAATGTATTTATTTACACTAGGTAAAAACCTCTGCAATAAAATTAACGTACTGTGCCTCATCATCAGTATCTGGATTCTACTAATAGTTCAAAGACGCATCCATATTTTGTATTGCCTCTAACAGCATTTACCAAAGTCTTGTATGAAAGCTACACAAACTTACACTGCATCCCAGGGCATGTGGAGCCAAAACACAGAAATATTTAATTCCTACATATAGCCAGAGACCATAATAAACTAAACAATTTGTCAAAGTTGAGTATTTCTTTAAGAAATCAATAACATACCTTTAGCTCAGCTATTGTTCTTTGTACTATTTATCAATGCTTCAATATTTGGGTACACTTTACATAAAGAAAAAAATAGTAAGTTTTGGTCCAATTTACTTACCAATAGCTTTGGTATAATGCCTTGCTCCAAGAAGCAACTCTGGAGCTCGATACCAGAACGTTACAACTACTGGATCCAAGTCTGCTAAAGGCTTCAGAGGTGAATTAAATAATCGGGCAAAGCCCATGTCAGCTGCAAAATTCAAAGACAGATGCTTTAAAATTTGAGGAAAGCTACCCTTTTTTCTTTTTTTAACAAACTGATTTGAGTTTACTTGTTAGCACTACCACCATTGCTAAATAAAATGCAAACGCAGACTCTGTAGCAGATATGAATTTTGAGAAACTTTCTTAAAGCTTTTGTAGAAGTTAAAGGATATCATCACCTATAAAGTATATCATTATAAATCATTACTAACATGTGCCATTTAGAACAAAGAATTAACCATTGTTCTGAAAAAGCGCATTGACTCACTTCTCAGGACACTGGTAAATCCTGACTCATTTTACCTGATATTCTCTGGTAAAATATTCTATTATTACAGGATGGTCTTTCAAGAAGCAGCATCTTAAATATGAGTAAAGTGCAGGTTCTGCAAAGGTTAGAATGATTTATAATACATACATGCAGATCACAAAAGCTCCCTCCTCATGAAGTTAGCTATAGCAAGATTTTCTTCACACAAAACCAGCAACTAAGCCTAGAGCATCTGCCTTCCTGCTTATTTTCTGTCAAGAAGTATTTCCAGTATCAAGATACCAGTACTAAATACCATTTAGACTATGACTTTAAAATTCTGTTTGGGGACATAATGTAATTAAAACCTGATTTTTGTAATTGGTAGTATACAACTGCCTAGAAAGCTGTGCGAACTACCAAATATAAGTGACACAGGAGAACATGGGCAGAGACTAAAATAGGCACCTTATCCCCACCAAATTATTTTCCCAACCCACCACTCCCCAAATCCCAAGACAGAGGGACTCTGTGGTGCAGGGATATACACCTGCTGAGAAGACTCGAATGAAATGAGATGAGTAGCCATTCTGAGGGAAAAGGATGCTATATAGCTCAGTGATTGAGGGAAAACTGCAGTGTAAATATGGGTCTGTAACTTGACTGCACAATCCTTATTTTTTTCATACGCATTCCTATTTATGATTGTTTTAATGCATTTAAAAAGAGCAACATTTTACAGTTTTCTACATTAAAATATTGATTACTCAAGATATCAAGTCACTAGTAACTATGAAAAAATAAGGAAAATTGTTGGCAGAAAATATATTTATGTCTCAAAATGACACAAAAAGCCTATAAAAATTATTTTAAGTTAAAATACCAGTTATGTATTTTTTAGAAAACTTAGTTACACTGGAAAAGTGGAAGCCCTTGGTATGGGTATAAATTCTGCATTCTTTTCCTGCTGCGGTAGTATCTTAAGAAAATAAAAAAAACCCCAAAATCTACATTTTGATAGCACACTTAGAAATCCAGGGTCCCCCTCCCTCTTTCCCCGCTGGGAATGGATGGCTCAGAGGACTGGTGGTCCGATACAGAATCTTTCACCTGTCCATTAGCAGAGTCTGACTAAATTTAGTTGTGTTCTAAGTTATTCCCAAATTAATTCAAAACTATAAATTAAGAAATAAATGGGTGGTCTATGCGCAATAACTAGCAAATAGTTGTGTACAGCAAGTATCACCACCACAGTTGAAAGTGAACATGCCCTGAAGATGACTACATTCTCAATTTGGGAAGCAACCGCTCCATGAAGAATAAGGTAACAGGAAGAAATTTTCCCTTCTGCTGTCTGTGCTGTACCTGTTTTGTACAGAGAATACCTCAATCTCTACTGTCAACCTTAAACCTCGGAAGGGTATTAACAATTTTCAGGGTAGGATCTGCAGGAGCGTTCAGCCCCAGCCCATCTGCTCATTGGATTTCAAAGGGTGAGGGAACGACTAGAGCAGCACTGAACGCTCCAAGAAAATCCTGCCCTGAATCATTACACTAGTGATTAACAATATAGTTCAGATAAACAAAACAGTAAGAGTACAGAGCAACAATGCAGAAGAATAATCTCATAAAAGAAAGCCAGAGGGATGAAAAAGATGAACTACCTTTAAAAAACCCTTCCAAACGGGGCTGCATTACCATAATAAATATAAGCAGGCTTTATAAGATTAGCAGTCTGCTATCAAAGCACCGCCATACTAATGCACAGCCTGGTATAGCTTATTACTGTTAGACTACAGTTAATCTCTATTTATTTACTTTAATTTAAAAAATTGAAGCTTTACAAATTATCATCTCACTGTGAACAGTAACTTCCACCAGAAAACACTACAATAATGGGGAAAGTGTTGGGGAAAGTGTTCCTACCCTGGTACACCTCAGTTTTAGCATTTAGCAGTAGTTGTTACTAAGTATTTTGGCTGGATTACTGTGTTTTCTGGACTTTTAAGATTCCTTGCATTTATCTCCAAGGGACTGTCTACCCTTTCAAGAACATTGTGTAGGCTAAATGCCACCTTGATTCCATTATAAAAATTTAAGGTTTGTAGCAATGAGTAATTCCCTATTTAGGTTTTATAAGCAGCAGCAAGATAATGTCATGGCATTACAGGGGTAAATGGAGGAAATGTTCAAATCCCATTTCTTTCTCCTCCTTTCCCCCTAGCTAGCTGTCATCTTCATCCCCATATCAAAATCCCCCACCCCACACAAACACCCATTTAAACAAAATACGACATTTTCCACTTTGTATTGATGAGGCTACAGCATTTCATGGTCAGAACTGGTGCATGGGGCTAATATCAAGAGGCCAGTCACTCAGAAAACAGCATTTAGGCAATGTGCCCAGGCACATACTAGTATTACAGTGACTACTTTATGTGGTACAACTGCACCTTCAGAACATTCTAACTTAAATGCTACACTGGGACTTATCAAAGATATAAACATACCAATTTTTACTCTTCCTCGCTCAGGACCTTCACCCATAACTAAAATATTAGCAGGTTTCTGTGGAAAAAAAAATAAATATACAATACATATACCACGATAAACCTAAACATCAGTCTCTGAAAAATTAGTTAAGCTTTGTTTTGCCAGTTTTAAACCAAGTTTGTTTTGATAAAAATGAGCAGTTTCTCTGTCACAGTAAAGCTGTGCAAGGACCCAGACACAGGCTCTCCCTGACTGCAAGTTCCCCACGTTTCTTTTCGGTGTTTCTGTGCTCCAGCACTGTGCTTCCTAACTCACACCCTGGTGTCTGTCCTCAAATGAGCTGGCAGTCACCAAGCCACTGAGATTTCTACCAAAATTGCTCTAGATCCTTTTGCTGGGAGGCAGTCCCATTGCTGCCCACCACCCTGCACCCCCAGCACAGGGATGGGAAGCCAGCTCTACAACATACTTTGCCCAGGATCTTTAGGCACATTTGCAGACACATTTTACAGTAAAAAAACCCCAAACCACCTAAATGAGATACAGATTAATCATTACCATATCACTTGATACTGGAGAGAAAAATCATCTAAATTATTCCTATTTACAAGTGCATACCAATTCAGACAGCTGCAAAACTGGAAAATACTGCCTTTACATTGTTCTTCTTTCTTCTCTTCCTTTCTTTTACTAGGGATGTGAGTTAAACAATTGAGCTAGAGTTTAACTGGTTAGAAATAAAACCATTCACTTAATCCTGTATTTTCTGCCGTCCTGTTTCTCATAATCCAGTCTTGGCATATGCAGTCTGAAGATTCCTCAAATGCTAATGCTGTTTATATAAATCAAATCTGCAGCGCTTATTTTTAGGGAAAGAAGTCAGGATTTTTTTCAACTAAAGCTGAAAATGTATGCTAGACTTGCTTTGAAATGGAGTGATTTAGATACCTGTTCATACTTTGAATCCTGGACAAAACAGGGGCTTCTATTAGGTTGTGAACTGCAAGAATTTTAATAAGGCTGAGTTACAGCTCTTGCTTTGCTTTCCCAGTTTAAAATGATCTGAAGAAAAAAGTGCTCCAGTGAGATAATTTAGGCTACCTAAAATTCAGTATAAGACATCCTAGTATCTCAGCACGATTTAACAAACTTATTCTAGGAAATTCTCAAGTCTTCCTGAATCTATCAGGCTCCAGTGTAAACACATTCAAAGAAACAAAACACCACAATTTCATATCAATCTGTAAGTAATTCATATTGTGTAAAACAAGGTGCAAAAAATTAGTACTCCAGCAAAAAATTTCTTTGAGAAACATAATTACTACTGCTTATGAAAGGCTCCAACATGGATTTTGGAAACTGTACAATCCATGTGCAAATTATGCAAGAAGAATTTGAGGTGTTGCATCTCTGAGAGCTGGCTAAAGCAGAAGAAAATGCTATAGCTTGACTGTGATCAAAAAGGTAAGATATATCCCATTATCTTATCAACAGGAATATCAACAGATCCAAATTGTGCTGCATTAGCTCAGCAATATGCAGAACAACTTGTGTCCCACACCACCACACCCCCGTTTGGTTTTTTTTAATCAAGGCATACACTCCAGGCAAGTACTGCTGCAACATAAAACAAAAAGCAGCATGTGGGCACACAGCTCACAAATCATTCAAGTTTGGTTGTTTCTAGAAAAGTCCTAGAAATAAACAAGTAGCATAAATCTTTAAATTCAAAGTTAATGTTGAAGTTTAAAGCAATTCAAACTGCTAGGTAAGAACACACAACTTCACCACACAAACCATTCTATTGCTACACTGTGACTCAAAGAGCAAATACATGTATCTTATACAAAAGCCGCTTCAATATATCTGGGTGTTAATAAGATATAGGCCTGATTAATATTTTTTTAGTAGAGCTAACAGGCACTAGTTTTTTTCCAGATAACTAATACATTGATGCAAAGTATAATTACCCCCCTGCATTTTCACAGGTTGATAATACTCTACAAAAACCCTTGCGACATCCTCAGGATGTTTTCATCTTAAAATGTTACTATTTGTATTTTGATAGGGACAACGAGTCATATTCACACAAAGACTCCATTATGCCAGATGGTTAATCAGCACAGCACTGGGTAACAATTCCTGTCCCAAAGATCTTCTACCCGAAGTTCAAGGTAGTACAGATGAGAAGAGAAAGCACAAAGAGATGAGACAGTTCTGGTTAGCAAAATAAGTAGCAACAGCTTGATCCACACTCAGGTTTGGTTTTTTTTCTTTTCTCCTTTCAGTATTTACAGAAAACATTCAAAAAAGCCAGACAATTTAGAAATCTGTGTACAGGTCTTCTAAAGCAGCAAGACAAAAACCCCTCAGTCAATCTAGAATAACCACTGACAGCAGTCCACTCCTTTCTAGAGTCAAGGCCCTTCACAAACGGTTCTGTTTGAAACAGAAGATGCTTACTACAGACAAAAATATTTATACAGTCACATCACTGGAAAGACACATCATTACAGTAAAAGATTAAAAAATAAAACTTTGCAGAGGTCTTATTCTGAAGGTTCGAAGGTTCTCATTCCTAAAATCACTGCATTAGTAGCCTGGAGCAACATCATTAGTTGAAAGAATTTTCCAAACAAGAACATTAATCAGTATTCAAGTTCAACAGGGGAGTATCTACCAGAATGCAGTATAGGAATAGCATTGGTGTTCCTAAAACATAGGCATTTTGAGGACTCTATGAAAAACATTCAAGTCCACTAACAAAAGTCAAATCATGGGCCAGGGATTCTTTTTCGGTATCTTTGACTCAAGTCCACCATCTGGAGTAAAAAAAACCCCAAGTTTCTTTGTGCAACTCATTACGCATTAGAAATATATTCGCAAAGAAAAAAAAGCAGTCATCAGAAAGTGAAGGGAGAAATCTGGACAAACTTCAGTTTAATTTGTTACATTTCAGTTTAATTTTAATTATCCAGAGCAAATGAAAGTTTAGAGTGCTTATTCAAATCACTTGGGCTGAGCAAGTGAAGAAAAATTTTCCAGCAATTTTAATGTTGTGCTCTGAAAACACACTACTTTAAACAGCTGTCTTTTTTTAATAACTACAAATGATCTCATTTTTGTTCTAATAGAGGCATATTTACTCATGCCATGCAAATGAGAAAGCTGTTATGATCCCAAACGGAATGTGAAGAGCCACGCAGTGATGTACAGCTGAGTACTTCAGAGACCAGCAAAACAACTTTCTGACAACCCTATAGAACAAAATATAAGAAGAAAATCACCACCCACCCCCACCCCACACCCCACCTCAGCAGCAGGGAATAACAAATTCTCATGGAAGAATGGCCTTGTGACCACGCCACAGCACTAAATCTTATCCCGTCCTAGATCTGGCTTTGTAGGATTCCTTGTGCCATTCCTAGATCTTGTGCATTTAATCACTGTTACTACTGGGGAGAGAACATATTTTTAGGTACATCTAACCGTATCATTATTTGCGAAGTGCAAACAGAAATCCCAAGCAGCAGGTTATTTTCAAATAAAGGACCTAAAAAACTCCAAAGGTTATACTGACAAGTTCCTGGATCTCCAAAGATCTTCAAGCAGCTACCTTCATCTGCCTGCCCTAACACATGATACTGCTCCCTGTTCACCCTGATCCTAAAGCCTCTGATGAGGAAGGCTGCACATTCTCCATCGCAGTTTTTCCTTTCCTTCCATCACAACAAACAAAGTTACTCCCATTACCTCTTCTCTTACACATCAGTACAAACATTAGACAACCACTGCATGACTGCAAGGATATACATCTCTTTACAGTCCTACCATGTGGATTAAAAGAACCCTCTTCTGCTCAATGTTCCCTCCTAGGTCATTTTTTTCTGGATGTATGATCATTCTTGTTGCTTCCCTCTAGCTGTTCTGCCTTGGGCCATCTATTTGTTTGAACTGGAGTGCTCCAAATTGCATACTGCTCCTGCTGAGACTTCACTAATGCTAAATACAGCAGAGGGATTGTATTATATGCCTTGCACAGCATCTTCCACTTATACAGTCCCAGTATGGTATCTTGTTTTGCCTCATTGTATAAGGTTATTGATTCTATGTTAAGGTTACAAGCCATGCATTTTGTTCACATCTTTTCTCCAGGACTGCTACTTAGTTTTTCTTTCTTAAAAACAAAATCATTGTTCCATTTCAACAAACATTGCAGCCACATACTGCTGCTTAACATACACTGAAAATGCTGGTGTTCATTCAGAGAGGAAACTCAGACTTTAGAACTGACTTGGGTTTCTATTTTGAAGATAAAAATGCAAACAACATGAAAATTATACCAGTCTATGTCTTGATGAGATGTGATCATATCAACACAGACAGCATTCCTGTTGCTCTCAGCAAGTTACTCATAGGAGAAGGAGATGATTACTTATTCTATGTCAGCATACTAGATGTCTGGAAATCACAGGACATTTTCTTGTGCTCCAGGAAAGGTATTCTGCTCCTGGGTCCTCCTTCCACCAAGTTTTACTTACCAAAGCAGCGAGGGGGAAAAAAAATGGCACTTTTTGACATCTTAGCCATTGTAATCTTTGATACTAACTACTTTTAGCACCAAACCACGTCCTGTAGGAACTATTACTCCACTATTTTTTTGCTACTAGGTCGTTTCTGAACACGTTCATTTTCAAAGGTTGATTTTAAACGTGCCTACCAATGAGCAACCAAAATTCCTTTCAATTATCTATGGCGGTAGAATGTAGATCCCCCCTGCAAGCGAACTGTTTTCAGTAGTCCCACTTATATTTATGAACAGATTCACTCCCTTTATACTTCTGTTTTAACACATGTTCTAATAAGGGTTTAGCATCCTTGCTAGTTTTTATTCAGATAATTCCATACTTAAAAGAGTTTGGCTGCTAAAACATAACTCTGTAGAGGGTCCACAGTTATAAGGTGAGTCACACCAGTGACTTTTGTTAACCACTAATATTTGTGCATCGTTAACAGCTGTGCCACTCATTCTCAGAAGTGGCCATCCCACCCATTCCTACCTGTCATGAGCCAAGACAATAGAAAAAAATGGTTTTCATTTAAAAACAATCATCTTAACTTCAAAAGAGCAATAGTAAACAAAGTGTTTTTATCCCTAAATTATTTTGCTTTTGCAATCATTATCCCAAAAATGGTTCTATTAAGATTTAGAATTAATAACTTTAATATTTTAGAGTTCAAAGTGTTATATTAAAGAATACAGGAACAGACTCAAATGCACAATCCCACAATCCTACCAAAAAAAAAAAAATCAACTTCTTCGTCTGTATGTGAGCAAGTGCCTGAGAAGCATGAAACATAAATGAGTTAGAAATGTCTTGATGTGAAGTTTGTAGTTCAGTGAACATGTCGACACAACCATAATCAAGTGATAGCATCAGCCTTTTTCTGAAGTTTATTTCTTTGAATTCAAAGACGTGCATTCACAATTAAGATATTTTCAGTTGCATTTATTAACTGATTTGGGGCTTTAAAAGAAATTTTCAAAAGACACTGGTGAAAAAAAAGGCTCCACAGAACTCAACATGTATTAAATCAATATATTAAAGTCTACTTTTCAATTTAAAACACAGACGAATTGTGAAAAGCACTGGAAAATTAAGAAAATCTATTTTAATTTAATACTTCATGTTAATTATCTTCTTATAAAGATCTCAATTGTTTAAAAAAATAAAGTATCTAAATAGAATTCTCATTAAACCCAGAAACCATTAGTATTACTAGTAACAATCAAACAAAATCAAACACCTAACTAATCAAAGCACACATGCTCAAAAATTTTAGAAGTACAGAAAGTATTTGGGTGGGATAGAAGATAGAGGGATGCTGTATCTATGCCAGTGAGGCCTTCTGCTAGTTACTGTCAGCATACTTTATCTCTGTTTCAAGCCTGATGAAAGCTGTTGGCCTCACTATCACATTTTTATGCTCTGAACACATTCCAAGAATTTCCTTACGTTGCTGTCATTCAATTACTGCCAGCTTGGGGCTGTGTAATTCACTAAAGCCTGTACATAGCCTAATACACAGGCTTTGCTATCACTTTTATTGGAACTGTATTAAAGTTGAAAGAAAAAAATTAATCACACATTTCAGGCCAACTCTCCCACTCCCTAGAAGTGTCTCTCAGGACAAGCTGCAGGATGTGACTTTATGTACTAGGTCTCTAAGGAAGGAAAGGTGGATATCATAGGCAAAAACATTATAGCAGGAAAATCTAACATGCCAAATAGCATTAACACATCATTCAAAGGTGTAATAACAAACTTCATAAATTAAAACAAATAGTCTTGCAGAAATATAATTCCTGTGTGTTTTGCTACACAAGCGATTACTCTGTGCATAGGTCAGGATGTCTCTGGATGCTCTGGACACATCAGAGCAGACTCAAGCGCAAGAGGAGACTGCGCACTGAAACTGGGTTTTAGGTACTACTTATTCCAGACATAATTCTGTCTCCTTTTTCAATTCAGAGCTCTGCCGTACAAGTGAGGATTTTGAATGGGTAATAAAAACATCAAGCACTATTTTTGCTCTACCATTTTGTTGCTGCAGCTTCTGCAGGTTGACAGGCACTCAGTAGTGCCCTAATCTTGTACTTTCTAATACTTTCACATAGTGGTAGCCCTTGCGACCTTCCTCAACAGCCCTATTTTATTTTTGGTTTTCATTTAAGTAGGACTGTCATCGCTTCCATATCACCCTACTTGTATTGACTAATACACAACTCCTCTGGACAAAGAAAAAATTAAGAAAGTGAAAAGCCCATGCAATTTATTACTATGCACTTTCCAGTGGTTGCCTGGGCTTTGTTAGTGCTTACTTGTTAAAGCACCTTTGTGCACAGAACAAACATAGTATTTCAAACAACGCCCCAAAGATTGTGTTCTGTGTCACTAGTATTCAGAGCAAGTTGGATAACGTTGGGAGTTCATACAGAGCAAGCTTTCATATGGGATAAGTGTGCTCTATTTGTAAGGTGAATTTTATGCAGGTTCCTTTCAAACTGCTCAGATTTAATCAAAATACTGCTTTCTTATCTTTTCAACTTTTCTTCTGTGAGTATAGATCATTCACATAGATCATTTCATTTTCTGTCTACAACAGGATCCAGACAAAACAATTACGGCTATTTAACCTATTTTGAACAATTTATATTCTTATCTTCCATACCATTTTCAACGTGCTAACTTTGTCACAACCTCAGTAAGTATTTGGTACTAAAAAACCCAACAAAACCAAACTCTAAATTGCATCTAAGTGTTTCTGAAATCATACTACAGGTTTTTGACCAAATCAGGGTATTTATAGACTAAGCTTACTTCAAAGGTACATTTGTGATCAAAGAGCTTCTGGTCCTCCACACCTCTCTCATGTCAGAACCAAAAGTTTTGTTGATACATTCTCCATCTGGCTAGTACAGCTCATTACCTTTATGATGAGAATTAGATCTGAAGCTTCCAGAATGCCTTTTCGCTGAAGATCTCTTACCTCTATTTGTATTTATGAGAGTTATCTCAGGCAGTTTACCTATCACTACTGTGTGGCAATGCACTGAGATGACTGAGTCCGCCTTCAAAGAGGGAGGATTACTTACATTACACTCTTGGCAGCACCATAATCAGATATCTGGCCATCTTGGAAAGCCAACAGATTAAAAAACAGGCTAATAACAAAAGAACAAGTTTAAAACTACAGTGAAGAAAGAAGTCTACGGTCTGCCCATCAGTTAATGTATTTCCATACTCAAAATTCTACTTAATTCAGGCAGGGCTTTTGCTATTAAAAAGATAAAAAAATAGATTCAAACAACTTTTTAAAATCCTTATATAAACAAACAGATATAAAAAATTATCTATATATCAGGTATCCAGATATAAATTATATTCCCCATTACTTATATTACATATAATTCTTATTACATTGTTCTACTTCAGTTATCTATTTAAATGCCATAGAGTTTAAAAAAGTCAAAATACTTCTAAGCTTGAAAAAAAGCAATAGCTAAAGTATTCTACCAAATCCAGACATGACAAAACAGCACCTTAAGAAATGAGCCTTCTTCATATAAAGAATGCTGGTTCTACACATGGGCATCTTGCTTTCTGAAAAGTGCAGAAGTTCCAAAAAGAGTAACTACATTTGCTAGGAGGGTATCTCCTTTGCAGTACTCAAACTAGAGTACTGCAAACTATTCAAACTACTGAAACTAGAAGAAAGCAGAATATTTTCTAATATTCTGACCAAAAAAATAGTTATGAAATATAGAAAACTTCCAAATGTTCATTTTTGTTGCAAAGACAGTGGTCATCTGACCATCTTTCCATACATCCAAACAGCTACGTACAGCTGCTGCTCCTCCTCCCTTCTTCTCCCATTTTTTGTACTGCATGACAGAATGAAGTTAGCACAGGTTTTAATGCACACTCCTTTTGCAAACAGCTTATTTTCTTTTCTGAAGCCTTTGCGAGGACAATATAAATTGACTCAGACTGAAGCAGTAATAGCTACTAAATGAATTTATGACTGAAAATACCAAATATAACACATACAAAGTGATGGCATCCCTCAGCTGTCAGACAATTCTGGGTAGCTGACTAGAGATTTTCAGAACACCACATTTCTAAACACAAGAAAGTTGCCTAATAAAGAAACCTCAAGCCTTCTGGACTTTTAAACAATGAAGGCAACTTTCACAAGGGGCTCCTACAATTTCACAAGTAATGTACTAAAGTAAACCTTTCAAAGGCTCCTAATGGTCCAATTTTCCCTACATAGTCAGAAATAACAACGCATCATATATATTGACATGAAGCGTGATATTGCTTTTTTAAGCAATATGAGGATCAAAAACATCCCCCCGAAACCACTTTTCCATATTTAAAACCCACTATTCTTCATTCTACATACTCTTAGTAAAACATTCATCACAAAAATCCTTGATATTTTCTGGTTTAAAAAACGACGGTACTTAGGCAACACCTGTACATTTTTCCAAACACTTTCTAGATGACCTGTATAATTTTCCAACAAAAAAAACCCCAAAAAACCCAAACCCTCAATTATTCAACTTCCTGCTTTGCTGCGTTTTCCTCCTGCCCCAAATTAAATCAGTCTGCTATAGGATTCTCCATACTTTCACTCAGAGATCCTGCAGAAGAGATATATTATATACAATTTTAACGGGTAGACATTTCTCCTATCTAAAACTCTAAAGCACCTCCATGTTTTCAGCTTAAAAGTCAGTATGCAATATGCACACTTGTGTTTCTGGTGCTGTTATTAAATGTATGTTCCACCAAACAAAGGCAAACCTCTTACAAGCCACTACAATAACATTAATTCTGATGAAAGGCACTTAAAAGGCTTGTCTTGGTTTGATACCCTGTAAGGTAAAGACATAAATGGTTAAAGATGTAAAGATCAGTCCTGAAACATTCTATCTAGCACTGAAGGGCTTTAGGGGAAGGAGCAGAGACCAGCATTTATAGCCATACGAAGAAAATCCACAAGTTACTTTCAGTCTCATATTTGCAGTTCCCCTTTTGCAACAGTTCTCTGCTACCTGTTAATAGGTCTGAGATCAGGAGTTAAAAATTATTAGATCTGCAATGATATAGAAATGCCAGGAAAAATACTCCTCTTGCATTGCTTGTGTCTGACAGTTCTACAGCAGATCAGTGAAAAACATCTCACTAAAACATTGATAATCATGTAACGTAACTTAAATGTCTCCAAATAGTCATCTCTGTTGTACTCATTTGTCCCTAAGATGTTTGGTGGTTAAATAAAAGCAGCCTTACTTTTTCCATTTCTTTTCTGCACCTCATACTACTTAGATGTAGAAGTTCTCTTTGCCTATTGAACTCCAAATTCAGAAACTTTACCTGCATTTCCTCTAGGCAACAACAGTCGAAGAGTAAGTCTGCTTAGGTTTGGTCACATTATTGGCTAGATAAAAGAACAAAGCTCTTCTAATTACATATTCATTGCTCCACCTTGATCTTCCATTTATACTTCAGACAAAGACTGTGTTTGTTGTTGTTTCAAAACAAGGTATGTTTATGAATAGAGCAAAACTGTGTTGGCCAGTATCTCCAGTTCTAAAAGACAAGGCTGTGGGACTCAGTTTTGGGTTTTTTCACCTCAAGAGGATTAATCATTTTAAGAATTATTTATGGAAAAGAAATACTGAGCTAAGAACCAAGAAGTTATTGATAATTACAACAAACAAAACATAAGACTGTACATCAGACAAACATAGTCAGACCTTTTGGAAACACCTGAAGGCAATTATAAAAAGCTAAAAAATAAGACTTGTCTTTATAGTCTTTATGATACTCAAATAAAGTTGGATTTGCCAATCAAGTAGATGGGGCTTTGAATAAAAGCAATAGTCTAATAGAGGTGGATTTTGAAAACTTTCTTGATATTGTCAGACTTCTGACCTTTCCTTGCACCCCATTTTCATTTGAATCAAGTTGATAAATGAGTTTTTCACTTGCAATCAAAATACTGGAGAAAAGTATTTGGAGAAAAATATCTCCAAAAAGTTCCCCTATTCAGCACTTCATCTTTCTATAAATAGGAGTCTATTGTGTGGTAAAAGATCATCAAGAACTTTAGGACTGGTTTCCCATTTTTGCTAAACACTGGTAGCTTAGATAAAAATTATTTTCAGGTGTACCTGTTGATTCCACATATAATAATAAATCTTGGAGTTTTACTCTCTACTTTCACAATCCTTACTTAACACTTGTTAAATGACCTTACACTTGATCTGAGATCAAAGATGATCAACCTGCAAAAAACTATGAAATACTATATTTGCATTCAAGAATTGTTTGAATGGAGGTGGCCTACAAATTAAAAAAGATCTGTTCACTATGTTTAAAGATGGCCAATTTGTAAAATCCCCAGGAAGCCCTGCAACAAAGACCCAAATATAACTGGACTGAATATTGTATTTTCATTTATCTTTTCCATTTTATTTCAGTCCTTTAACACAAAAGGAATAGTATTCCAGCGAAGAATAAAAGACATAGCAGTAATCCAAAAGAGGTCTAAAAATTTGTATCTCCATAACACTTTAATTCTATAGAATTGACAACTTTTTTTCATCTCTCAAGACGAGGGTATCTCTTTCTAGAGATACTGCAGTTACAGAAGTGTTTCATACTCAAAGTTGGTGACAATTTGATGATCCAGTAGAAATACATATTTTATGACCAAAGAGCTTCCGTAAAAACTTTTGGGGATATACATCATCTTTTTTCCTCAGGAAAAGTAAATGGCACCATGTCCTCCCTCTCATCATGCTGTAGTCAAGATACATCATGAAAATGTCCTCCTTCACTGCAAAGCTTTTGTATTTCACTTCTTTCTTCACATTGTTCCTTTTCCATATGAGCTATTTGATCTTTCATATTCTTACTCACACCTGCTCCCACTTCCCCCTCTACCACAGCTTCTAGTCTATTGATTCATCATTATTTTAGATTTTGAAAAAGCAATAATTGAATTTTTTGAGACAGATCAAATGAAATCAAAGACATAACACATCCACAGAATGGCTGAGGTTGGAAGACAACTCTGGAAATCATTTGCTAATTGTTGAGAGTGTGTTCTGTCCCATTGTCCAGGTTATTAATGATGATGTTAAAACAGCACCGAACCCAGTATCAGTCTGTGTGATGCTCCACTAGTGACTGGTGTCCAGCTCAATGTCCGGATGGACTGGTGTCCAGCTTGGTGGCAATCATCACAATCCTTTGAGCCCATTGACTCAGCCAGCTTTCAGTCCACCTCACTTCACTGTGCACTTCGAGAGTCTGTTCTTTCTTTCTTTGTCTACAAGGCTATTACGGGATGCAGTGTTGAAAGCCTTATTAAAGTAAGCGACATGTTCTTCTCCCACCCACCGAGACAGTCATTAAAGGCTCTCAGGTTGGTCAAGCATGATTTCCCCTTCGTAAATCCATGCTGACTACTCCCAATCAATCACCTTTGTGTCTTTCAAATATTGGGAAATGGCTTCCAGAAGGATTTAATCCAGTGAACAAGGCGAGAGTGACTGGCATATAATTCTCCAGACCCTCCTTCTTGCCCTTCTTGAAGATTGGAGTGATAATTTGCTTTTTTCCCCTCAGGAACCACCCCTGATTGCTATGACCTTTCAAAGAGAGTGGCCTCACAATGCTTTGTTTATATGATTTTACGGTGAATTTAAAGATCTCCAAGCATTACACCTTCTAATTTTCCGACTGGAAGGCTGGCAGTACTGCAGCAATATATTCTGCATTTCTAACTTCACATCTGCATTTGTACAAACCTGACAGACATGACTCAATCAAGAGCTTGACCTAATAGGCCTTTGCCAACAATGATGTCCAAGAAGAAAGCCAGACAAATGGCTTCTCATTTGCACAGCAGTTCTTGAAAAAAAAAAAGATAAAATAAAATCACTTTGATTAGTTAATGGTTTGAAAGTTTCATCTAAGACAAAGAAAATGCTTAGAACAGCGAGCAGAAAGTAGTCATGTTCCCTGTAAATAGGAGAATTAAGAAACACCAGATAATGTTATTTTAACTATAGAATATTTAGAATTACAGTAAATTACAGCTCACAGGGAAGCATGTTAGTACAGCCTATGCAAGAAAACAAGGTTCTGCCAGACACATTGTTCTTTTGTGAACTCATGAAAGCACACACTTACATAATGAAAAACACCTTGGAAACAGAAATTTTGGGAAATGCAACAGCTGACAACCAAAACTGTGATTGGGTTTGGGTTGGGTTGTTTGTTTCTTCCTCCTTTTAAAGCAAATCACCTGCAAGTCATTACAATGCCTTTTGAGAAATAATGCCTATTATCCATTTATATATCTAAACAGGGTAGAAGACCACCCTGCTTTTAAAAGCTGTTAACTTCTTTCTAGTAGGAAAAGCTGTGCACATTACTATTTGTTTTTAAGCATTTAGGTGCATTCCTTCAGATGACCAGTTTTGTAAGCACTACAGCAGGACTGAAGGGCATTTCTATATTTCTGAAGTAATCTTGGAATATTGATGAGACACATCCTTGGATTCAAGATCTCTAATGTGGAAAACAGTAAACTGGCAGGGTAAAAGTTCCATATATTTAACTTTGCCTAAAGCATATACTTAAGTGATTCACAGCCAGAGCCTGGAAAGTCATTGATGTCTACAAAAACAAACCCTGGCAGTGGGTCTCCTCATTTATTGTTGAAAGAAAATCTTTAATGTTCTTAGTAATCCCAAAGCTGGCAGCAGGTACCCTTGGGAAGAGATCCCAGGAAGCTACATTCCAAATGTATTAAACTTGTCTGCCTGAAAGCTTGTTAAAAAACAGCGCTCATCCTGCAGCAGCAGTTCAGCTGAGCTGCACACTAGGAACACATTAAATAGGCTGCAGTATCCTGTGCTAGTGCTAGTTTGCAAATGGCCACATCCACAGTGACACAGTCCCAGACTAACTAGGACATGGATGTTATTGACAAAGGCTAAGAGACATCATTCCTTTGGCAAGAGATAGAGATGAGGAACAGGAAGCAGGAGCCCAGCACTGTGTTATCCACTTCCATACCTGGCTTGCCAAGTGGCACCCACTCACACCACACCATACACAAAGAAATAGGCCAGGGAATTTAGTCTGAAAATCTGGGAACAAAAAAAAAAAAGACCAAACCCAAAACATTCCATCGTAGTGTCTCAGCTGGGTTTTTTGTTTGGGGTGATTTGGGGAGCATTTTCAGGGGTGGTGGTATGTTATTAAGCACTGTTGCCCCACATGAGCATTTTAAATCGTTTCAGTGCAAAATCTATTATTAATTTAAACTATGATTAATTGCAGACTAATCTTACTGTCACCACACAAAACCAGTGGAGGGGTGCTCATCTCTTAGCTGAGACTGGATCCTGACTGTGTGGACAGGACCGCTACAAACTAATATTAAAGAAAGATGCACTTTTAAATACTAACAGGCATGAGACAGATGTTGCTGTACCATGCAAAGAGACCTCTATTTTAGGCCCATTACTTGAAGAAATCTTCCAAGCACGCTGCCAAGTGCATCCTCTCTTTTCTCTTGCTCTTGAGGTTGTAGAATGATGAAAACAGATCTATAGCCACTCTTCTGCATACGCTTATTTTTGGTGTGGAATAAGAACTTTGAGTAAAGGAAGATGTCCAATAGCTGGATATCATGAACAGGAAAAAATACTAGAAAAAGCAGTCAGCAAAACGCAGTATGTTTGAAGCATGCTTGATAACTAAATTCAAAATATTACTAAAACTATAATTGATGCACTTTGTGGTAATTACATGAAGTGTTATTTCCTTCCTGCTACAGTCAGAGCATGAATAAACAATCTGCTTTCAATTGCTCTCAGTCATGAAATTTAAAAAAGCTGAAGCATATGTAAGTCAAATAAGAAATTTTAAAAGGACTGACAGTCATTGGTTGAAAAATTTTACTGGTATGTTTCAAAGCCTTATGGAAAAGCTAACTACTCAAGCGCAGCGGTATTCAGACAACAAATACAACCGACATCTCCCTTGCTCTGATGGAAATAGTGAATTGGCTTTCACGTCAGCAGTGAAAGAGGAAAAAAACAGCAAAGAGAGCCAACTATTTAAATAGTTAAGTTATTGCTAAGATGTGTATGCATTTCCTTTGTAAACAACAAACCATGACTATAAAAACCTCAACAGACAATTACTGTCTTCCTATGGTTTTTACTGTTTCATATAGAATATCTTTAAGAATCTTACAGGAATTAAGATTCCTCAATTTCACCATTCTGAAGACAAATTTCAGTCTAAGTTGATGATTTTAATAGCCATTAAGTTTTACTGCCTAAAACAGGCAACAAAGGAGTTACTTTATGCCATATTTTCTTTCTGATTATGCAAGTCAAGAACTCAGAAACTCCAAAACATTGGCTACCTAAAAGCTAACTTCATTAAGACAGCTTAAAAAAAGAACAAAGCCCCAAAACCAGAAAATTGCACTTTGATGAAAGATAATTACTTTCCCAAGAGATGAGCTTTCTTACCCTTTAAACAAATCCTCATCCTAAGAGAGACGCAGCAAAGAACAGATTTTCTTCTGCCAAAGTACTGTTCCTCAGCTTCCCACCACCCCAAGCACCACTACTCTTATAATAGCTCGTGTATGAAACAAAACAAAGTTACTTTGAGCAACAATGTGGGTGTATCTGTACACATCTAAATCTAGGGAAACATAAAACATTTAGCAACACCCATAATTTCAAAGGTAGGAGAAACAACAGGAGAAACATCAAATTTGTCCAGCCACTCAGACAAGAGTAAAAAAATTATTTAACACCAATATTCCTGAAGGCTGGTATAACAGGTATCCTGGAATAGAAACCCACATCTAAGAACAAGCATTAACGTCAGTTATTTTGCTTTGGGTCAGACTATATGTACCACTGAAGTCCCGAATCTCCAGCTTAAGTTTACACCAGTATGCCCCTATCTTGCTAGGCCAAAACACTAGATAAAATCCCTTCTGTTACTCAGTCTATTCCCTGACGAAAGGAAGAAAATAACTGACAGATACAATTCTGACTTTTCTCCTGCATGAAACACGTGTCTTCCAATTTCAGCTCAAACTGAACGGTTTCAAAACAACAAACCCAAAGGTTTCCATGGACAAGGCAGCACGGGCAGCCCCGGCACAGGTTTTATGGGATTCTCACCAACATGGCTTGACAACGTTCCAGTGGGAAGACCTCTCAGTCTCTGCCTCAAGCTTTTGGTCTCTTCCTTAGATTATCAAAAGATAGCCAATTGTGATGGTGGTTTTCCTGCTGGAAGAACACTTCATGCTGGACTGAGACCACCAACTCATTTCACTTAGGTCAGAAAATGAGATGGTAATAGTTATTTGCAGTTGCCAACTTAAACTGTATTTGAGCTACAGACCTAGATGTGAAAGGCTCTGTAATAAATTACCAATCTCCTGAGCCATCCAGTTAACAACCTGCATGGTTTTCTTTTTAAACTCAGTTATGCTTAGGTTCATAAATTTTCTGAAACTGTAGAAAGTAAAACATCAGAACAATTAAGATTCTTGGTTATAGGTCACTTGTTTTCTGTGTGCCTCTTGACAATACACCAAAGAGTACTAGTGCAGGCGGAACATTTAAATAAGATTACATTTTGGTTTAAAATAAAGTGTGCCTAAGTAGTAACAAGCACTATGTATTTCTACATTATGTTTTGCTCCACTATTTCATGAGTCTTGACAATGCCACCACAATCCTTCTGACTTTTCCCCTCAGTACTGCAGTTTCTGTTCCATTTCCAAGATCAGAAGCAAATTAGATACAATATCCATAGAATGATTTTAATAAAGCAAAGCTTCCTTGCATTTCAGTTCTGAAAATATTATTTATCAAAGTTAAATCTTTTCCCCATGAGTTTAAACAGGCACTAGCACTCTGTCAAAGCATTTACTAGGCACAAAAATAGAAGACAAATAACTAGTCATTGACCATATTTCCAGAAACACTATTAAAGCTATTTCAAAGACAAAAAGTGACTCTGGAAGAGTAATAAGGAAGTCAGACTTACTGCACCAAGCACAAAATAACACTGGTAATACTGACTCATGGGAAAGGTCAAACTAAAGATACTCTCATCACTAATGAAATTTCAGTAATTAGAAGCATCATACATAGATAATACTTTGATAGCTTTTTTTTTTTCCAATTTACTTCTAAGAATAAGAGCTACAGACAACCAAGTCAGAAAAACTACCCAACATTAAGACAGAACCAGCCCGTCCAGCCATGGGCATATTTCAAAGGCAAATATATAAGAATTGATGAGATTCACCAATTTAAAACATATAATGGAATTTGCTGGTTAAAAACCACTCAGCTTCAAAATGTTTTGCTTATACTATAGTTTGGATAAATAGTTTATTTGCAGAACTCTTCAAAAGTTGGCATGGCTATATTTCTGATAGATTATAAGTATTAAGAGAAGATAATGGCCTTCAAAAGTTACTTTGTATATAAAAGTGATTATTTTAGGGAGTTCTTATTTTTCGAACAGTTCTTAGAGCCAATCATCCTCGCCCCCACCTACACACATGCTGTACTTAGTTATTTATCTTGCCTGCAGTGATACTACCAAAGGCATTTTCTGTACTTCAACATGCCTCTTACTTAAATGAACACTTTTAAAGTAGTTTCTTTAGAAAATCAAAAATGGAAACCAGCCATCTGATATACTTTGCTATCATAAGCATATCAGATTATAGCCAGCTTTTAAAATTCACTCTACTAATCAAGGCTGACTGCAGTATAAAAATATCTATTTATTAACACATGCCCTTAGCAAAAGGTGGTTTTTCCCCATAAATTTTTCATTAAAAAAAACATCCTTGCCCTCAATCATCATCCCAGTGCTAAAACCCATTGCGGATCCACTTACCAAATCCCTGTGTAACACCCAGTTAGCATGCAGGTAGTGAATACCATCTAGGATCTGATATAACAGTGACTTCACCATTCCCCGAGGTAACTGAACTGGTTTCTTGTTTGCTTTAGAAGCCCTGTGAAACTTGATTATGTGCTGTAAAAGGGAAAAAGAAATCAAAATTAAAAAGCATAATGTTATCTACAGCATTACACAAAAAGACTGCCAGCAATTCCTTACACAGACTTCTCAGCTTTTTTTCAACCTTTCATCATTCATTTTCAAAACTAGAAACTTGTACTTTTAGTACTAGAAAATTAATACTATACGAGGTAAAGTGATAACTGGCCTAAGCAAATCTCTCAAATGAAATCAGTTGTTGCTGTAGCTTAATCCTGGCAAGCAGCTAAGCCCCACACAGACACTCGCTCACTCTCCCAGTCGGATGAGGAATACAAAACCAATACAACTGCCAAAGCAAACTCCCTTGCAGATCACTGACCTTGGAAGGTTTCGGGGTATTTTTGTTTGGGGGTTCTTTTTATTAAGATAGGCTTCTATTTTCTATATCACAGGAGAGAAATAAAAGTGCATTACCTAGCTCCTTTATTATCTTAATTTTAGGTTTTCTCCTACAGCTATGATGACACTGTAATATTCAACACATAATGCAAGACAAATTCTTGCAAACTGTATTGGGAGTTTTAAACATTTTAATTAGAGGCCCAGATTTACATCATCTTTATTTACTGCACCCTTAAAGCACAGTACTCTAAAAACAGAAGCTGTTGACTGAGCAAAGTTATAAATCTGTCAACCTTAAAGTCAGCCACCAAGCCAGACACAGAAAACACCTTTAGCAATTTCAAGTGTATACACAGGCAATAATGTCTACCAACAATGAGAAGTCCAAAAGGTATGTTGTCTTAGCACTTGAGTCCCAGGTGCCACTAACTTCAATAGCATAGGGTGTGCCAGGGTCACGATAACCATTTCCATGTTTGTCTCCTTTTAAAAGAGAGGTCATTTCTAGAACAAATTTTTTCATGCATTC
Organism: Strigops habroptila; assembly: GCF_004027225.2. Lineage (NCBI taxonomy): Eukaryota > Metazoa > Chordata > Aves > Psittaciformes > Psittacidae > Strigops > Strigops habroptila. Next base: position 103,042,540 of record NC_044278.2, read on the forward strand.
ACACTTATTTTCTGTACTGGCTTGCACTTGTGCAATCATAAAAACAGCCCTGACCTTGTCCATCTAAAACCTGGCACCAAACTCCCATCACATGTTCCTCCTACATTCCTGAACTTTCATATTCCAGGTGCCAATGAAGCACCCAACTACTCAAACCCCTTTGGGAAATTGCCTTTCCTCTCTTGCTGCAGCCCAGCTCCATACAGCCTCCCTCCATTGCTTCAGGTATAGAGCTTGGCTTCCTTGGGAGAAAAAGGCACATCCCTGCCCTGCCAAAGGTAAAAATGGAGCTGCGCAGAGGAGAGAAACATTGATGAAAAGGTGACAGTCTCTGCGCAGTCAGCCAAGCACCTTGTGCATGAGCATCCCTCAGCTTGAGCCACAAGTTTCGCCTCCCACTTCCACTGACTCCAAAGCAAAAGTTGTTTTTCATGCAGTGGCCAGAGAGAAGTGAATCTTCAGAGACAAACAGATGGCTCTCCTGGACTTCTTTATTCTCACTCCAATGCACTCTGTGCCCTTTTCCCTGGTCTTGCTTGAGACTTGCTGTGCTAGATATGCTCAGGACTGGAGGACTTGGTCCATAGCTGGCCCTCGGGGGCAGAGCCAGTAGAGCCACTGCAGCTATGTCTCTTGCATCCAGATACAGTGAACAATCAGGAGCTGGTATGGCCGGGGAGTTCATACAGGTATGTGGATGCAAACATAATGCTCAAAATTGAGGGTCATTCCTAAGTTACTAATGTACAAGCCAGTGTTTCATTAACAGAAGTGCTTCTGCAGTGATGCAGAAATGTATAAATACAAATGAGGACAGGTCACTACTAGTCACAATCATCCAAACAAATACTAAGTCTTATCGCATATTTTGGAAAAAAAAAAACCAAAAACAAAAAAAAAACCCAAAAAACCAAAAAAACCAAACCTCCAACAAACTCAGACATTCCTAAACTTCTGGAGGTTAACATATCCTAAATATGGAGCAGCACTTAAAAAAAAAAAAAAAAAAAGTAAAAAAAAAACAAGTAAGAATGTGCTTGTTCTTTTTTCCAGGTAAAAAACCCCAAACCTTTACTCCATTTCACCAATATTTTGGTTTTCCTTTTGTTGTTGTTTTGTATATCAGCTTTTAGAATGTCTCCACATTTTGACATTAGAATATCTCGACTCAGTAACACGAGTTTTCTTGATCTCTTTTAAGGTTCTATTATGAGAGCAATGCTCAGAATGCATGCAAGATTTAATTTGAAGACCACATACCTTTTTTTCAGGGAAGTCAAGGTTGCATGGTATTTTGGATTCTTTACAATGCCACTTTAAGTATTCCAAATGGATGTCGAGCTTCCAAATACCAAATTAATCAAAGAAAAAGGTATGTAGCTTAAAACAAATTTACTTGGCCTCCAATGCATTTATATTTTAAAGCTGCGTTTTGTAATTAGGAATAAACAGCCTTCCTTCCAAATATATGAAATTTCAGCAGATGAGTAAAAACCTCTTCTGCTGAACCATATGAATTAAATTTCCATTATATACAGTGGCATTACTCTCACATCCATTCATGGATGACATGCAATGTAACTAAAACTCTGAACTGCCACATTCAGTCAATAATTCCATCGTTTTTCAAAGGGAATCCACCTGTATAATCAATTACATTTTCCTGCACCCTACTTAAGCTGTAATGGAAGGCTATATCTGCATTTATTTAACTAGATTTCTAGCTACTGAGAGCTGAATACAGATTTTTATCTTCCAAAACAGGTCACAGATTAACTGTGTAGTGTGTTTACCCAACATTTTCCATTGCTTTTCCTTTAGTACTGACAAAGTTTCCAACAAACAGGGAGTAAGAGGTTACACTATTTTTAAACCAATGTGTTTTCCCTGACCTTGTCCCTTTTCTGCAGCTAAAACATTAAGCCTGGTACCTACAAACGATTCATCTTACCCAGAGGTCATGCTCAGCGTAGTCAAAGAGAAGCCACACTTTCCTGTCAGCATGAGAAAGAAACACCTTTTGCAGAGAAATGACATTTGGATGCTTGAGCTCCCGCAGCAACTGCAAAATAAAGAAAGTCCAACAACAGTTATATCCATACATCCAGAACTGTGAAAAGGGCTGGAAAGATGAATACTTAAAAAAAAAAAAAAAAAAAAAAAAAAAAAACTTTGCTACATACTTTACAATAACAACAATAAAAGTTGAAATATGCAAGTCACAGAAAACAGCACATACTTTTTTAATGAAAGAACCAGTCATTAGTTTGAAACTGAAGCTGAAAGCAGGTCATAACCCCCTTAGGGCATTCACTTCCTATCCATTTCCTAAAAGTTGAAGTCTGTGTAAACCTCACTATTATCCAGGATCAAGAAGACTCTGCAAACAGCCAGTTGTGGCACCTGCCCTTTCCCATAAGCTATAATCTTCGATAGAGCCATTTGGGGTATCCAGTTTTCTCCTGACTCCCAATTATCTGGAAACCCTGCATTTTGGTGGCAATCATTCAAGGCTGAATGGGGGGACTCATTTAGATCCTGTCAATGCAGCCAGCTAAATGAAGATATGGTTTGTAAGATGCAGTGAGCTGATCTACAAGGTCACCACCACCTTCAGAAGAAGGTCCAATTCCTCCCACAACATATATTACACCAGTTACAGTACTCAGAAGCCATCCACGAAACAGCTCCCAGTTCAAGAGGAAACTAACCCAGACAAAAAAAAGGCAATAATTTTCTGCTGAGTTCCTGAGCTGAAATGGCCCATAGCAGTAACAGCAGACCCAGCACTAGCAAAGGGACACAGCTAGGAGCCATTAAGCCAGCTCAACTGCTTTAGAAACTATAGCTTTAACTGTCACCAAAAGGAAAACACAACCAAGACAAAGCACAAAAACTGAATGCAGACATCAACAGTCTATTTGAGCTCTAAGGGTCATGTTGCAATCACACTGTACTCACGCAATTGCTAAGAAACAAACAAAAACTTTATTTAAGCTAACTATTGTCAAGGGTGGCTACCCAAGACTAGGTGAATTCTTGCAAGCTCAGTCCACCAGAATTAAGATATTTTTAATAAAAGGAATGGCTTTTAAAAGCCAAAGTCAATTTGGACTATTTGAATATAGAATAGAATATCAACATTTCTGAGACTGACCATTTTCAATAAAATATAGTTTTCCTGCCACATAATACAAGAAACAAGAAAATTAATTCCTTTCTACTGATACCTTTGTCACATGTGGTAACATTTTAGCTGCTACTGAGGCAGTAAAATGGGAGTGGATACCCGCATATGTTTATTTCCTTCTTTTCTATTTCATTTGAGACAGACTCCTATCCCTACTCACTGACCAGAGTCTTCAGTGTGGCATTTTTTGAGCAAGAGGACCTACAGCCCACAGAGCTTTTATGTCAAGTATGAGATCAAACAGAGAGGCAGAGGGTTGAGGGGACAACGCAGCATTAGAAATCAATGCAGAAAGTAATAGTTTCAGCATGTTAAACCTCTTAATCTCGATTTGTAAAAGCATTACACAGAGGAATTTCAAGACAGGATCTGCAAGAAGCAGTGTGGAATTCTGTAAATGCCTATAATCCCTACAAAGCATAAGATCAGTATGGAAAAACAACCAAGAAATGCTTATTTGCATTTTTTTATCAATTACAAGTGGTAGGTTGACCCCAGCCAGCAGCAAAACCCCACATGGCCACTTGCTCACCCCCTCAGTCAGTGGGAGAGAAAGAACAAAAAAAGTAAGAAAATTTGTGGGTGAGGATAGACAGTTTAGTAAGTGGAGGAAAGAAGAATTTAAGAAATTAAGATGCCCAGCCAGCTCTGAGCAAAGGCTACCTCCCAAAAGGGAAGATGCTCAGCAACAGCCAAAATACCGGTAGGTTATCAACAGTGCTTTAGTCCCAAATTCAAAGCACTGCACCACACAGGCTGCTATTGAGAAGATTAACCGCATCCCTGCCAGGCGCTGTACAGCATCAAAGACCATCAGTGGGAATCAGCCTTTTAATAGCAAATGAGGCTACAGGGTTTAAGAATAGACTGTGCCAGTCCTTACCATGAAGGACATTGTTGAATGAGTAAATTCACAGCTTTAATTTATGCTGAACAATTTGATGAATTAACTGTCCCCAGAAGATCACACGGCACTCCAGCAACTGTGTGTCCATATCAAAGTTTATCTGATTGCCTGTGGTCTGATGACACACTTGTATTAGACACGACAGACATTTCCAGCAACCTCACTCTCCATGAACCAGGCCTCTCCAGGTCACTGGCCACATGCCTTTCCTACCAGATGACTGACTCATGCCCAGCAGCTGACAGAGTTCACTGAGGACAAAGCAGACTAAAACAAACATGGTTTGACTGTGAGTACAATGCCCCCTAATGATAAAGGCCTATTTTTTTTTTTTATCTAGTGACTCTGATATCTAATTGCTTTTGTCTATCCTAGTCCAGTTTCATAGAACACAGACAGAAAGTAGAAAAAAACTATGCATTTGGCTCTCAGTAAATTACCTTCCTTTCATTTGTATATCATAGGATGGTTCAAATCCATTTCTACAACTAGAAAGCCTTCCCTTAAATTAGTTGGTCTGGGTGTCCCTTGTAAAGAAGGAAGATCCCATTTACCTTCAATAAAATAGAAATCGGCCAACAAAGATGTTGATAGATCTGGTCTGACTTAAGTGTTATGACCCGATGCTGTCCCTGGCTGGTCTTGCCCTTGCTTTCATAAATATTATTTAAGACACATCATCCTTATGTCCCCATCATCCATCTCCCTCTTCAAATGCAGAAATATTTGTTCCACTGCCACAGGTCAGCTGAGGGACAGCAAATTAAAGTGTTCTAATGATGTGGAAGTTGTTACATTGCTTCACAAATAAGGACAAAGTGAAGTAAGACAGGACATTATTAAATAATCAACAGCAGCAGTAAGGCAGCCTGGGAAACCACCACATGACCAAGGCAAACCTCTTCTTGCACAGGGACGCTAACCATAACGACCTTGCACATCAAACACAAGCTGAACTCAGTACAGGTCTTCATGAACATGACCTCCTTCCTCCAGTGATGTTCTTCCATTTCCTGTACAGCTCTCCACCACTAGACAAGGCGAAGAGCCAAGACACAGCACTCTTCATGTGAGGGTTTCTAGCTTTCCTGCAAATGTCATTCCACCTCCACTCCTGATGCTTGCTACTATATGTGGTCTGCAGGCAATGTAAGCTGCTCAGTGCTGCAATACTACCATGCCTACTTCCACCATGCTTACTTTCACCATTGAGTACAGACTCATTTGCTAGAGCAACTGGCCAGGTAATCTGGTCCAGAAGGAGCTTCTCTGATGTCCTGTCTCAGGCTGTGAGCTATTTTAGAAAAAGGAACTCCTTGCTCTCACCATCTTCCTTTGAGTGCTATGCAACATGTTTCTCCCAGAGCTCAGGACAGTCACAAAGCTGGCTAGACACAAAGCCATTGGCAATATCAAGCAAAATATTCACATAAGCAAAAATCACTATTGATTCATCTTGCTAGTTTGATGGCATAAATTCAAAATCTAATCATCATCTCGAGCTTCAAAAAGGCTCACATCAGTTTTATCAAGTGATCCAGCAACAAGCACATCATAGATTCATAGTCATGCCATGGCCTTGAGAGGGAAAATGGGTAAATAGGGCAGTGAAACAGAAAGCAGATTGAAGCTGATACATAAAAAAAGGCAATTTTCAGAGCAGAAGATGACTGACAAGGAGGATTTAGTCATCCTCTAACAGATAAGATCCCAGTGGAACTACTGCTACAACAGATGAGTAGAGACAGTAGTGAGACATAACCTGAAACACTATGCACAGTTCTGGCCAATTCAGGGAAGATGAATTCCAACCGCAGCAGGGCAAAGAAAACTCAAGCCTACACCCAGTGGAAGGGAGAACCACAAGCCAAGCTAAAATCCTTATAGCCTGTCAAAACTAAACCAAAGAAAGAAACAGTCTCTCTTTAAAATGAAAGGGGGAGAGAAGGGCTGTTCTAACTAAATGACAATATTATCCAGTACAAATGGGTACGAACTAGTCGTGATTAATTTTGGCTTAAAAGCTGAATAATGTTTACAAAGTCATTACTAGAATGAGTCTCAGGAACTGCCTTCAGAGATTTTTCTGTTCAAGTTTAACTCACAGTTTGTTAAATTTCTCATGGTGCACTCGGCTTGTCTGAGAGAGCAAGAGCAGAATATGATGACTCCAATTCTGTATTAATTAAAAAATCCTAAAACCCATTCTAATCGCTCTTCTCAGTTTCCTATAAAACACTGGACCCCTTTAAACTTGTTATTTAAACTAAAACCCAAATTTTATCACACAAGTTATTAAACCCCAAGTTGACTTAGCTGCTACACCACTAGATTCAAAAATCTGTTTGTTTCAATGCAAATACAATTTTAAAGTTTTATATTCTCATGAGTCAGATATTCCACAGTTCTAAAAAGAACAAAACCCCTGCTGAAAGTACATGCTGTTTTCCTTTCAAAAGTATTCAGATAAAGGCTTACAAAGGCAATGTAACAGAAAATTATAATACTGCTCACTGTAAGAATTTGTTATGAAGCTGACAATACATTTTTGAAGCTTCAGTTCTTCAGACATACAACCGTGTGAAATTGTTGCTTTAAAAATAAAAACAAAAGAATAAAGTCCTAAATGTTGCAAAAAAGAAGCCTGACAACACGAAATGTCAGGAGAACAAAAAACGCATATTTCTGTTCTCAACTTCTGGGTTTTCCAAAACAAATGTGTCTTACCTGATCACACATACAAGTCAGTATTTATTAGCACCGCTTATACATTCAAAGTATTAGAAGAGGTGTTAATAAAGGTTCTCTGAAAGTGAGGTGGTGGATGAAGAATCCAGGAGACAGACATTGGATGTCAAACTTGGTCACATTGTGCTGTGACAGTAATTGGTTCCTTGCCAGGGAAAGATGTTGAAAAGGGACAATCAGTCACCCAGTTTCAGCTTCTGCTTCATAGGGTCCCTCCAGCTGTTGCATGCTGCCTCAGAGTCACCCTCAAACTGGCTCTGAGAGGGCCTTTATACGCCTCTTCCATCCCCTCTACTGGCAGAGGGGAAAGAGGCCTGATAATCATGTAAGGACATGTTCTTGTCACCCAGGATACGGAAGCCCCAGCAGTCTGCCTGGGCTCTACATCTCTACAGCAGCCTGCTCCGCTGAGGTCAACTTGGTCAAGACCACCACAGCAGCTTCCTTCTCACCTGCCATGCAGCACAAGCAGGCTGCTCTAGCTCTGCCTCCTTCCTGCCCAGAAGCTGAAAGTCTGAGGTAAGACTGCTGCAGAGGCTTTCCATTTCAGGTAAGGGCAGCAGTCATCAACCAGCCACCTCTCTGCTTATTCTCACACTCCCTGGGTACCACGTGCCTGCTCCCTTAAAACCCAGCCAAGTTCCTGATGCAATGAGATCTGTTTGGCACCAAGCTTCCTGCCTGGGAGGCAAAAATCAGTTACTCCCCTTTCTTTCATCAGCACTCAGACATGTGAACTTTAGGGTTCTGCATTATACCCAAACTACACACACGGATTCCTACCACTTCCTATGAGTTACACTAGGCAACGGTGCAACCAAAAGAAGCAGAGGCAAACCTGCTAAAACTGACTGAAAAATGCTAATCAACGAGAAAAACATCAGAAAGTCACTTGATTACTTTAAAACATAAGACTTCTGTCGAGGAAACTGCCCAACCCAAAATCCCGAATTTGAAGCCTGGTTAACTACTCTAGCTTCCTACAGCATTGAACAATTCTGCTTTGCAAACTGTGAAATAGCATTTGCAGCACTATTCCAGGTGGATAGGCTTTAATGACTTTCTTCCCTGTGATTAAATCAGAAAATGAGGAATGGAGTGTTTGGGCTTGTATGTTTCGCATATTTTTATACAAATTTTCTCACCATCCTATCCCTTTGCTCTCCTTCTAATAACAAATCCATCTCTTGGTATGATGAGCATGTAGTTTTAAATGACTGCTTAAGTCCTCAGAAGCCAAAGTGCAGATCACAAGAGAAACCCAGCATCCCAGGTGGTACACAGGTCTGCAGAGAACAAGAGTCAAGCAGCCAAATGTTCAGTTAAGGTTCTGGAAGAAGCAGGATTCACAAATGCTTACCATGTGGTGGATGACTGGGGGAAGATAAGGAAGATTTTAACACTACAACTATCTTGATATTAAAGATACTAATTCACTTAGCATAATTAGCACAATAACTGCTAATTCTACCAGTTAAACAAATGGTTTATATAAAATCATTTAAAAACTCCACTTTTTCAACAGAGTAAGAGGCAAGCTAGGTTCTTGAACACTACGTCTGAGTTCTCATGCTGCAGGAAGTACAGAAACATAGGCAGTCTTTCAAACACATTCACATAGGTTGAGCTCATCCCATAACAGAGTCAGCTGTTTCAACACAGGTCTCTGACCTAGTTCAAAAGCCTTTCCCTGTAATTGATGTATTTCAATAAGTATTTTATTTTTCTGAAGAAGGCTATGTGCATTTTTAAACATGTAGGTTAGTCAATAGTCCAAAACTGAAATTAGTCATCATAAGCAAGACAAAGGCCATTGCAGAGTTACAAAAACGAGAGTTTCACTGGGATTTACATCAAACTACACTCCTCCCAGGTCGTCAGAGTGAAATACACAAGCTTCAGCTCTCCAGAAAAACATAAATGGATATACCTCATGCAAGCCAATTCATCCTAGTTCCTCTTAATACCACCATACTTGTAAAATGCGTTAATTGGGGTAGTCCAGAACACATTGTAACAAAGTCTGAGATTCAGCCTTGACTTTTTAAGTGTGACAACAAATAATATAACTAATTAGATGTACAGATGACATTTTAGGGCACAACACTGCTGATTAACTCAGTAGCATTTTCGTATGTACATTACACATACTCACATAATCAGCATAAACAGTATGGCTACTATCCTTAATTTGATCCATCTCCAAATGAGGTTCCCTTTTTCCCCTTTTACAATATTAATTGATAGAAAGGGGGGGAAAACTCTATTTAACAGAATTAAAATTAACAATTTGGGGAACTTTGACATTTTGGGGGAAAATATTTCCTGTTAACTCCAAAGAGCAAGATCAAAAGAACAGTAAGGAAAAGAGATTCAAACCCTAGAAGTCCATGGTGAATTATTAATTCAACTGCAGGAAAATTCAACCACAGAATCAGCAGATGCAAGCCTGGAAGCATGACCAGAAGCAAAGTCAGCAACAGCTCAAGAAAAGCTGCTTCAGGCCACTCTTTCCACCCTACACCTGCTTTCGGGTTCCACTCCCATCTTTGCTCTCCACGCCTGCCTTCTTGACATCTCTGGTGTCTTCAGTATGTTCCTCTCCTTCCCACCACTAACTGTGTCGTCCCACACAAGTCCTGCATTGCACTGCTGTTCTCTTCAAAGGGCGCACGCTGCAGCAGCTCAGAGCAAGGAGAAAGCCTCCCTGCCTCTTGCTCCTCTTCATCACTACCAGGGACCCTGCTGCCAAAGAGGAATGACTACACAACACTCTTCAAGCCACGCAATCAGGCCAAATCCTTCCTGACTGTCAGCCAAGTTACTGACTCTCTTAGTAGACAGAAATTGATTTAGGGTCATACTGAGAGCAGAAACACCTCCCTAACAGTAGCCAAGCTTCTGCTGCAGAATAAACTCTTCAAAACTCTCCAGGTAAATCACTGCAAAATAACAAACAAACAAAAAAAAAATGCCCAAATCTCGCTAAAATGGCAGCTGACTTCCCGAAAGCATTCAGCCTGAAGGAGCCATAGTATTTGGAAAATTTCTGCCAAAATGGTTGAAATAAGCAAAACGTAAGATCCTGTTTTCAGCTCCTTTAGTTCAGAGTGTACGTCTACAACAGTGGGAAGACTAAGCTTTCACCAGTGGACAGGAAGTGGTTCTCCTGAAGAATGTTTTTTAGGCTGCTTTTTTTTTTACCTCACTCAGTTCACAGACTAACACATTTGAAATCACAAAGCTGACTAGAAGTTGACAAAGCAGCAAAGCCTGGTACTCACTTCAGGCAATCAAAATGAAATTAGGGTAGGTATAGTTTTACACTCCTGAGGAATATGGTCTGAAAAGAAACTACTCACTTTCCCCACACACACCTAAGTCACACACATTTCCTTTCACTAAGCAATTTCAGATGAAACATTTCAAGAAAAATAAACCCAAGCAGCAGTATAACATAAGAGCATACAACACTTAAATTTCAGAATACCCGTTTTACCAGTGTTTCTTTGCAAGCTTGTCACAAACCATCACCACATTCACCAGCTTCTAACAACATGGAATATACAAATATAAACCTGAATAACTTAAGAGAATGTTTGAATGATATTCATGGGTGTATTACGGCTCCCGAGGCAACGACAATGCCAGTTTAGTTTGAAGTCTTCACTTAAATAGAAGCTACAATGTTTTGATCATTATGAGCCAATAAGAACCCATCTCTTTAGGAAAATAACTGAAGCGCTAATGCAAATTACATATTTGATCTGACTTTTAAGCCACTGACTCTAATCATGTTTTTAAACTACTGCGTTTAAAGTTAATCTGCCCCGAGGCAGGCAGTAAATTGTAACTTAAAAACACTGTCATTTTCAGACAGCAAAGATAACAGGTCGGGAAAATCTTCCAAGACATTTATACTTGTTTTCTACCTCTATGATAAAAATATAGCACCCATAGTAGAATAACATGATTCAGCAAACAAAACCCAGCATGCACTCAAAACAATGCTTTTAATAAGTCTGTTTGCTAGTAGAAAGAACCAATGTTACTTACTGCTATTTCTCTGCATGCAGACATAGAAATTCCAGTACCTTCTATCTGCTTTAAAGCGTAGTCTTTATCATCTTTCCTGCAGAAGAAGAAAAGCAGCGGTTTTATTTAAATTGGACCATGGATTCAAAGCAAGCTTTTCACCACCAGAGGACGGTTTCTAATTAACACAAATTCTGCATGATATCTTCTTTTGATTCTTCACTAGTTTAACATCTGGATACCCAGCTAAGCTGTAAGCTACCCACACCATCGTGGTAAAGCTAAAATATAAATTTGATCTCACTACATAGATAGGGATTTTTTTTCCACAACTTTTTTTTAAATGCAATGATTGACATTTCTTCCATTCCTTCCTTTTCATATTAAGAAGAAAACAAAGCAAACATCCAGTACATACTAGAAATAAGTCTAGGTAAGGCTACATCACCCATAAATGTATTATCCTGGGACACAGTAAGTGTCCCCCGATTTTAATGATTTCTTAAGTAGTCAAGAAGCAACATCACAGTAACATCTTCTCTTTCCTCTAGGTCAAAAAAAGTAACCTAAAATTAAAAATCACCCCAATGTATTTGTTATATCTGAAGAATCCAGATAAATGTTTGTTCAGCTTTAAACAGGTATACAATTAAAAACCTGTTTTGTATAACCACACCCCCCTCATACTTTAAGCAGTATGTACCTTGCAGTCATTTATTTAAAATGCAAGCCTATTAGTAACTGACGACCAAAAGCAAAACAAAGAAGAGATGCACTGCAGCAAAAGAAGACATTGAACTCTTGCCTATCCTCAGCCTCAAAGAGCTCAAGCTTTTAAGGGATGGAGCACCAGTCCTGCTGAGTTATGGGCTGGCATCCACAGCACTCCTAGGGGACACGGCACTTAGCAGTACTGCCTTCAGTATCTGGAACACTTGTATAGCCCCAAATCTCCAGGTTACCTAAGAATCCTTACTAATTATTAGTGAATCCAGCTTTCACATGCAAAGAGCCATCCAGAAAAAAAGTGCAACTAAAGTATCCTAAAGGCAAATAAACCAAAACTGTAGGTAAGCATTTAAAATGTATGCACTTGTTTCTTCCAGCTCTTGCTAAGTATTTGCAAGGCTTTGAATTGCTGTATTGCTACCTGAAACACACTTTCCCCTATTCATCACTACCCATTTAATCCCTCAAATTACCAGGTCCTGTCCAAGAGATCTTTCACGGGGTTCAAAGATAATCCATTGTTAGCAATAACCTTTCAAAATGGAGAAGAGGGGAAAAGTGGGAAATTAATGGACAAAATCTGAACACACTTAGTGAGGAAGAACAATGAAACAGCAAGCGCACATGAGCACATTTCACTAAAAGGGCTATTACATGGATTCAGCAAGATAAGAGGGGTGAAGATACAGGACCTGACGCAAACACGGAAAAAAGGTCAAGAGGACAATGACAGAAGGTATTAAAAAGCTTCCTATAATAAAACCCTAGAACTTCCCAGCCTGGAAGAGAAAGAGCCTGTGCCGAGCACAAACTCATACATGTCCAACAAAAGGCGTGAACAGGGAACAATTCCCTCTTTCTCACCTTAAAGGAAAACAAGTTGCACAAAGCTCAAAACCAAGAAACCATTATGGTATTAATTATGTAATTAAGCTGTGCAAGTCATGATGACAGACTGTTATAGGGATCAAAAACATAAACAGATTTCAAATCAAATTACACACATTTACAGCAAATAGGAGAGTTATGGACCATTCTTTGAGCAGCTACTGAACATAACCCCCATCTGCTTTCCAGCACAGAAAGTTCCTATGCTGCTGACAGAAAAAGATATAGTGACATTTTCCTAGTTAAAAATCATTTTACCCTTTATCTGCCTTATCTAGCAACGGTTCACAGCCCTTACTGGATACAAACATGAAACAAAACGGACTGGACTAGAGGTTATTCTCATTGCCCTACGTGTATATCTTAGTTTGACGTGTTTGGAAAGATCAAGGACAAGGGGTAATGGGTTTAAACCAAAACGGGGAAGTTCAGGTTAGATATAAGGAAGAAGTTCTTTACTTTGAGGGTGGTGAGGCACTGGAATGGGTTGCCCAAGGAAGTTGTGAATGCTCCATCCTTGGCGGTGTGCAAGGCCAGGTTGGACAGAGCCTTGGGCAACATGGTTTAGTGTGAGAAATCCCTGCCCATGGCAGGGAGGTTGGAACTAGATGATCTTAAGGTCCTTTCCAACCCAAACCATTCTATGATTCTGTGATCCCTATTTCATAAGAAGTGCTACCACACAACTGATATTGTTACAAGAATCATCACCAACAGAATATGGAGCAAAATGGGTCAGACTAAATATTCTTCTCATTACCCGGCTGCTCATCTACGTAGATATCAAGTTGTTTGAAGGAGAACTCAGTATAACAGGAGGTGCTACCATACAAACAGTATCATTACATGCATTTCTGGTGGCACTGTCTACAGTGAAGCCTGCTCTGCATTTAAGATTGCACAACTATTTTTAATTGGTCAAACTTTTGCCAAATGAAGTCTGGACTAAAATTTTCCACACCAGATGGCAAAGTTTCTCTGAAAAATTTTTAGGGGGAAAAAAATTAAAAATAAAATACTTCAGCTTTTCCTAGAAAAAAAAACCGAAGAACACTTTCAGTTGTGCGTGTTAACTCTTTCACCATCATTCCTTTAATGCTGAAATTTGACAGGGTGGTAGAAGAAATGTACCATCTGTCTCCTCAAAACAAAAGATGAAGAAGTCTCTGAAAATTAACGTTCTGACATTAAAGGCAGTTAAAGAGTTGAGATGCAGAGATAGCATGCCCAGACTTGCTCTGCCCTTACAGCAATGCAAGGCTGTGGGGAATCAGCTGCTCACTCTTTGCTCTGTCCTGTGCTGCACACAGGAACTGAAAGCAAGTAGCCTCTGCCCTGTTCTCAACCTGCCCAAGCAGTTTAGATGAACTATAAGAATGGTAAAAAGGAGGAAAATAAATTAAAATTTAGAGATAAAGCACATTTTTATCACTACACTACACTCTACTCCAGAACCTGAAAAAAATAACCAAAGACTTCCAAGACTTAAATCCTGAATTGTGTACCCACAGTTGAGATAAAGTAATAAACCAATTCCTAAGCCTCCCTAACATCTGTTCTACAGTGATGCTGGTAATATGCCATGGCTACCCATTACACCATTAATACCAGCATTTCCATTAACAGAAGTAGGAAAATCCTACTTGCCTTTGAGCCAAACAACTTTTGTTTTAGTAAAACTCAGTTTAATTCCTTGGGAGCCACAGGAACTGGGGGAATAGCTTTTAAAGGGAGTGATAAGAGTTTACAAAAGCATTATGAAGCCAAAAGAAAGCCCAAACAGAGCCACCAAGCTTATTTTACACAATTTAGGAAATTTTGCCACTAGTCTGTTTAGAATCATAACACAGCTCAAAATGGATTTCCCATGGTTTTTGATATGGACAATTTCCTTGTCTGAAAACAAAGAGATGGTCAATGACAAGACAGGAAAAAGCAAATAACAAGAGAAAAAGTGGGAGGGGGAACCCCATTATAAATATTTTCTGTAAGTAACAAAATCAGCCACTAAAAGCAGCTTGTGTTCTAAGGGCACAGTAAGATGCAGAGCACAATTCAACTAAATTTCTTCCTTCTAACTGAGAGGTCTCATTGGGAAAACCTGTCCACTTTCTCTGCTGCCTGGGAATGAGACATTAAGTAACTCCAGCAGCTCCTCCACCTACCAGCAGGCTTAGAAAAGCTGGTCAATCTGCAAGCTTATTTTCATACCAATATATTCATGCTTTCCTGCTCTTTAACAGGCTGGCATCTTCAACACAGTAATACTCCCCACTAGTAAGAGGCAGTTGCGAGGGTGATAAGAAAACTCACTTGTAGAGGGCTGCTGAAGTATCAGTGTTTATTGTAGTCATGCACAAACAACATAACCTTGTGTAAAAATGTCATTTCCTCAGAGGGATAACATGAGCATCAGAGGCAGAAACGTGAAAGAAATGGGTAGCTGCAACCTCACTTCCAGGGGGCTTTAAAAACAAGAATAAATACACCTGCAAAATCACCACAAAAGAGCATAACTGCCTAATTCTGTTCTTACAGCTTGAATAAATTAAACAAAAAAAAAGTCATCTTTCAGAGAATTAAGATATTATTATAATGCCACTTCCAAGTATTATTTTTTTAATGTTCTGATGAATTTGGAAGTACAACAGCACCATAAGAAACATTCAGCCTATCTGAAAAAAAAAATAAATAAAATATCAAAAGCAATAGGAACAGATGCCTGCTGAATGTGAGCATGTTGCAAAGCTTTAGTATTAAAATGCCTGGTATTTCTACCCTTTATTTAGAAGGATACTTCAAGTATAAATATGTTCAGCAAGTGGGAGAAAATATCCTACATATGGAGAAAAAGGAGACTTATTACATAAAAGGCAGTTAAAAAAACCAACCCTGTCCTACTGTTATTTCATCTCACATTTTGTAGAAATGTACTGACACAACCTTACACTACTTTCTTTATTCAGATCACTGTATCAGTTTAAACTTTAATTCAGTAATAAAAATAGCAGAATAAAGTACTGAAGCCTGAAGATCAGTGGTAATAATTCTAGATTTACATTAGAGTTAAAAAAAATCTCAAATTCAAAATTCACAGGTCAGAATTTCAGAACAGTTCTGTCTTATAAACAAAGAAATCTAAAACTTGACTGCAGGAAATAGGCTCTACAGTCTGACAACTACCACAGGGAACTGTAAACGCAGCATCTCCTCTACTGAAAACTCTAAGGAATCTGTTAATTGTTTACGGTTCTTATTCCCTAAAGAATACAAAAATCCTGATAATTACAAGATAAGCCTACCAACAAAACACGTGTGGGTTCTTCTAATTCCACCCTTGAGAATTCCACTAACATCAATAGTAGTCAAAGTAACACATCCTGAGCAAGCACAACTTTCACACTATTGCTGGAGTGATTCAGCCTCAGCAGAACTAACTCAAAATTCTCTGAATGCATTAAACAATGGCATTTTGATTTTAGCAGCTGAAAATTTTATGCTGTATAGCACCTCAACTTTGAACACTGAGTAACTACAAGCCCTACACTGTACAAACAGTAGAACATCTTCACTACTAAAAGCAGAATATGGAGAGAAGCTTTAACACATGCTAAGAAGCCAGGTAAGGCAAAAAAATACTAAATCTTTATTACCTACTAAAACCTCCAACAAGGAAATGGATCAGATATTTTATTATAATTTACTTACAAGAATCAGAACAGTGCTCAAAAGCAAGGGCTTAAACTACAAATGAAGAGAAAGATAACATGGAGTTCAACTGTGGCATTCCAGTTAGTTTTCTTTGTCCCTCTCCTCTGTGTTTTACTGAAATTGAACATAATAAATAACATGAACACACTACATATGTAGATTTGAGATGGAAAGAGGAACACACTGCTATAGGTTAGTGTATGAAAATACAACACTTATGATGGCAAATTATAACATCTAGCAGACTTAGTATTTCCACCTTGTAGCATCATCGCCTGATTCCTTCCCCAAGTCACAGCAGTGTTATTTTCTGGTTTTGTTTTTAAATCACATTTTTAAATAAATGAAAAGTCACCCTACTCACACATAACAGCCAGTGAAGTCTATTAAAAGAAGCAGCTCTTTGAAAGCATATGAATATACAAATGCAATTTTTGAAGTGGAAAGATTTTATACTTTTATACTAATTACCAATGCTGTATACACAGCAAACATTTAACTACACACCAAAACAATACATCATTTTCTAGGAAGCGCAGCAAGATGCAGGCAAACTAGCACCTATTCAAATTATGACTTGAAAGAAAGTAATTACCTCAGTTTCCTCTTCCAACACCACGTGCCTGGCACCAAACAGTCCTGCCAGAATAAGATATTTATACCAGGAGTCCTATTTTTCTTTTTTTTCTTTTTTTTTTTTTTTTTTTTTTTTGCATTTTGCATTTTGCACCTATTAATTACGAACACATAAACCAAGTGTGGTCGAGAACCAAGTGACAAAGGACACACGGGAGGCCAACGTTGTCAAAGCCTGCTTGGCATTGGTTTTGATACCACAGTCCAGTCTCACAACTACCACATTCCCGAGGCTAATGAAAATAAGTAGAGGAAAACCAAATTAGAGATGACTTCAACTAACTGGACACACAGATAAGTCCACGTGAGTAGGTGGGCTGCATTCAAGGGTGCTTAACAGAGCTGGCAAACGTCATGGCAAAGCCACTCTATCATCTGTGAAAGGTGATGGTGATCATGGCAGACTCTTGATAATTAGACAAAGGCAAATATCAGGACCCTCTAAGAAGGGCAAAAAGGTTCTGTGTTATAGGCCAAGCAGCCTAACCTCAGTCCTTGAAAAGGTCACGCAGCAAACCCTCCTGGGAAGCTGTTTTCAGACCCACGAAGGAAAAGAAATGACTGGAAACAGCTGGCAAGGATTTTCCAAGGATGAGTTGTACTTTATCAACCTTTTTGTCCTAAACAATGAGAGGACCTGCTCTATGGACATTGGAAAAGCACTGGGTGTTACCCTGGCCTTAGCAAAGCCTGTGACATGATCTCATAGTACACTCGTGGCCAAATTAGAGAGCTTGGACAGCTGAACTACAGAACAGACAAAAAAACCCAATAAAAATCAATTGGACTGCCAGACTTCATTGGTTGTGATCAATGGTACAAATCCAACAGGCCACCAGTTACTAGTGCATCCCTCGGGAGCAGACACTGGGGCTGAAATAACATCTTCATTAATAAATGGACAACGGGGGGAAGGCATCCTCAGCAAATCCACCGATGATGCTAAACTGGGGATAGTGGTTGATGCACGGAGGAACTGAGCCGCCATCTGGAGAGGCCTCAGTAGGCAGGAAAAGTAGGCAGACAAGAACCTGAGAAAGTTGTAAGACAAGTGAAAAGACCTGTCTCTAGTTTGGAATAACTGCACACAACTGGACACCTTGCTAAGTGAGTCGAAAGCAGCTTTACAGAGCAAGACCTGGGGGCCCGACAGCTAAGCTGAACACGACGCAGCAATATGCCCCTGTGACACAGGCAGCCAGACACATCCTGGGCTGTACTAGCAAGAGCGCACCCAGCACATGGAAAGGGGTGATTATTCCCCTATATGCAGCAGTACAAAACTACATGTGGGAGCTCCACATTCAGTTTTAGGCTTTCCAGTACAAGACAGACACTGACATAATAAGCAAGTCCAGCAGAGCAGCAGGAGTCTGAAGTACATGGCCCATACGGAGAGGCTGAGAGAGCCAGGTTTGCTCAGCCTTCCTGAAGGCCATGGAAGGATCCTATCAGCGCCTTCAGTTACCTAATGAGGGGTATAGGGAAAGAGTAGGCTCTTCTTGGAGGTGCCCAGTAAACTGATGAGAGGCAGGGGTCACAAGTGGCAAAAAGAGAAATTGTAAAATAAACTACACTGTTCATGATTCATCTGAGACTGTAAGGAATTCCACAGCTTATTCCTAATGCCGTTTTCCATGTCTGACAACATTGCCAAAACTTAGCTAGAAAAGAAACAGGATACATACATAACTTTGAGGACCTTTTTCTGTAGAGAGATTTAAACTCCTGTTCAATTTAATTTAGATCAGTGTAAGGACACAACTTTGAATTCCATCTCTTCATGTCTGGATTTTCTTCTTTTCATCTCCGGAATAGTCATCTTTCTTTATTCAATATTTAGGATTTGTTCAAGTATTTGCAGTGTGTGCAGTGGTAACTCTCTTAAAAACAGCAAGCCATTATATGGCTCCTTGTAAAGCTAAAGCAATGCACAGATACTGTCTATGAATAAGCAGCGTAAAAAAGAAACCCAAAGGTTACATTTTTGTGGGAAAGAACAAGCCTTTAGAATTATCTGTTTCCTCAATAGTGTAAATACTGGTATCTGAATCTCCAAACCTTAATATAGCCTGTGGATGATTTGTATGGATGTCACACAAATCAATAATTCATTCTACCTACTGGATTTCAGTGGCTTTCATGTAAATTCTGCAAACTTCTGAAGTGCTTTGTGTTTACACACAGAAAACCAGAGACCTAACAAAAACCCTTTCATCCCTCAAGTGAGTTAAATTATGTTCCAAAGACCACTGCACCCTGACAAGATCAGTGTATTCTAGAAGTGGATACTACAACACTGTATTGGTTTTGGCTGGGATGGAGTAGTTCCTATGGGGCTATGTTTTGGATTTGTGACCAAACCCACACTTGCTAACACATCCATGTTATTGCAGAGCAGTGCTTACACAGTGTAAGTGTCTTTCCTGCTCCTCAAACTGTCCCACCAGTGAGCAGGCTGGGAGTGCACAAGAAGCTGGGAGGTGAGACATCCATGACAGCTGATGCCAACTGTCCAAAGGCATATTCCAGACCATATGATGTCGTCCTCAGCAATAAAAGCTGTGAGAAGGATGAGGGGTGGGCATTTGGAGTTATGGTGTTTGTCTTCCCAATAACCACCACATGTGATAGAGCCCTGCTTTCCTGCAGATGGCTGAACACCTGCCTGCCTGCTGATGGGAAGTGGCAAATTAATTCTTTATTCTGTTTTGCTTGTATGTGCAGCTTTTGCTTTACCAATTAAACTATATTTATCTCAACACATGAGTTTTTGCACTTTTACCCTTCTGATTCTCTCTCCCATCCCACTGCAGGGAGAAAGCAGCTATATGAGACTGAGCTGCCTACCACGGTTAACCTTAACAAGTACATCCAAAATATACAGCTTTTATAACTGAAGAATGCACCAAAGTATACTCAGGTTTATAGTCACAGTCCAACTGGCTGAGACTGAAAAAAGCTTCAAGTTCTAAAACATTTCAATGTGTGAAACCCACTGGTTACCAATGCATACATTTAAAGGTACAAAGCTGGGCAGACATACCTGTGCAGAATGAGATTATAACACCTCTGTGAGGATAGAGGGTAACAGCCAAACAGCAAAGATGATATGCATCAGCAGAAAATAAATTGTATAGGAAGAAATGGTACTAGCAACTTAGTACAAAGGCTGAGAAATTGCATTATAAGCATCTGACTTCCCAGAAAGCATATTTTGGGTGAAACATTTTGTCAAATTAATTAGTACACACAGTATGTGTGTATGTATGCAAGCTATGTAAGTATGATCACTGACCCTGTACCTTGAGATAAACCTAGAGAGCAAAATCTTATGAATCATTCCCTAAAAAAAATTCTGAGCTAACAGTGATGCAACAATAACCACTTCATCTTTTTGTCATTCCATTTTTACAAAACCTGCTGAGTAATTCATACATCTAAATGTTTTACAATTATTCTGATAAAAAAAGAACTGAAAACTAACAGTGAAGTTATGGCTCAAAGCAGGCTACTGTACAATAGTCTGCTGTTGAAAGAACCCCATCTTCATCCCCATGCACACTCCTGTCCTTTGCACTGGAGCCCAGGAACTCATTTTCAGACAGAGATGGGCTTATTCAGAGTAGAAAAGTAATTCCACTTTTTTGTTTGGTATGTTATCTGCCACATTAGTGAGATGAAGTGGCCTGCCAAATACTCAGATGAGCACAGGAGTTATCTAAACGCAGAGAGCAGACATAGCAGAAGCACAGCGGTTTCCATCCCCATTCAGGATGAAGTTAGTTCATCTTCCAACAAGAACTTTCTTTCCACGTCAGCTTGATGCAGTACACTCACCTTTTCCAGAAAGCTGCAGCTAAGTGCTACATCCACTGAAGAAATAATTCTGTTCACTGAAAAACTCCCCACAGCAAAAGAAACAGGCTTTTTCAAAACATATAAACAGCAAAACCTAGAATTACGTCCTTCACTTACAGCTCTTTGAGGGTCACTTGAAAGATATTTTACTTTGGCTGATGCTCTATGCATTATATATATACACAACTTCCAAAATGAGATTATTCTAAAAATACCTGATTTTCCAAGGGCCACTTGTTGTGGGTTTTGTGAGCAAGCAGAAAACACATTTCAGTTATACTGGATAAACAAGTTGGATGAAGCAAGACCAGCAGACAAACATTAGCACAAATAACTTTCTTCATTTCACTGAACTTAAAAACATTTTGAAAAATGGGGTAGCCCCATAACATGCGCTAAACCTACAGAAAATAGGTTAACATTATCTTCTCTATTATAAACTGCCTGCTACACAGCCAAAGCACAACTATTTTTAAAAGTTCAGATTTATTTAAGCCCAGAGTATTTAAATGTATTTACAATCAGCTTAAAGTTTATCCCATCACAGATTTTAGCTTGTTCCTTTCATGGAAGAAATCTGCCAAAAATCAGATAAAACCCCAGATTCTGTCATGAAAGCCTCTTACGTATTAATAAATGAGAAAGGATCATGAATAATGCAACCCAGTCAGAAAAGCTGGGAGTCCAAGCTACTTTACCAAGGATTTCAGCTAAAAAGAATAGTTTGCAACTATTCGTCTCTCCTTTACAAAGTTACCTGCAAAGACTTTCCAGGAAGAGTTGACAGAATAAAGAACAGTTGGTACTAATTAATCCGAAGATGTGGATAAATACAGTTCATAGAGTAGCATGGCTTCTTACATATTCGTGCTTGCCACTAGAAGCAGCGCTTCGCATCCATCCTAATGGGGCTGCCGGCATCAGAACATGCTTTACAGTTCCACATGCTTGTAACAGTGCTCACTCTCAAAAGGGAAATTTCAGACTGTGTCCATATTTCTACAGTAATAAGTATTATCTACTACTTCTCTATCTTTGAACATAAGCTATGCAAGAAAAACATGAATCAAAAAATGCACGGAAGCATCACATCCCTTATCTCCTTAGGTTCCTCTTCCTTTGTGCTTAAACAGTGCAAGAACAACTACAAGTTAACAATACAGCGGAAATCCAGAACCCCAAATTTTAATTTCACCTTGAGACAGTAGCTCTGGATACCAGATGAAGCAGAAACTTGCCAGTAGGAAAGCACTGCCACACGTTTGCCCTAGTCTTGCTTCACTTCCTAAAGATCTGCTGGAGTTAACTGTCAAAGACAGCTGGATAAACCTTTTCATACAATCCAGAGCAACCACTCCCATTAATCAGTAGAGCATTAATTTTACAAGGATGTTCCACAGATTACAGCTATCTCCATCCAAGTTTCAATCAACACATAGCATGATTACACTCAGTTTTGGTGAGCCTTAGGAAGTGTTTGCATAGTCACAGCATTAAATTTAAATAAATTACAAAACTCACAGAAGTTGACAGAAACTTCATATTTCATTTTAATTACCCTGCTGTTCTCTTGGCCTTCCAGAGAGGTAACAAAAATATATTACTATCTTAATGCCAAGCAGCAATTATCTTAAAGTTTGTCGATAATTTCTAGCTGAACTGAAATTTAACTTAAAGGACTAATAAAAAGATCATATTTAAATGTAAATACTAAACAACCTAGAAAAATAAAGACATCTCTAAAGTAACATTTCAACTAATTTGCATGGGTAGGAGTTATTTCCCTTCTGAAGACATGTACATGATACACAAAAAAAGCAAACAGGTAAAAGACAACATATTCAGAAGCAGGAAGAAAAAAGCCAGGTTCTGCTCTTTCTTGTTGCTATTAGCCCCCTCCTCAGAAACATACATTTTATCCTGAAAGAAAAGTAATACTTCAGCATGACTAAACTTGTTAACACTTTAATAAGCAATCTTTAGATACAGTGTGCTTTAAGACAAAAAAAGCCTTTACAGAAGGATAGAAAGCTACAAGGAACACAGTTTGTGACTGAAGCACATTTTATGGACTGAGATCTAAACTTACAAGAAAATAAAGTCGTATTACTCACCAAAATGCTAATACAGAGAAATTATTGCAGGGGAAGATGCGCTAACAGAACTGAATTTATTAAGGGACTAACTCAGGCATTCATACTTTTTCCATGCCCAGAATACTTACAGGACATGGCGAGACTGCAGCACCAGAACAGCATCATTATTCTTATCGGATAGCAAGGCTTATACTAAGAATATTTTCTACTTCAAAGCAAATCTTTCAGTAATAAGACCATTTCATAGGTAAAGAAAAGGTAATTTCCACAGCTGGAGGAAAAATCATCAACTGCAAGCCAATAAACACTAGGGCTTCTGAGGCAGCTTATACTGTGTGGTGAATGGCAATTACTGACTCACTTTATTCCTTTTGTTCTTTGTGGCTTTTTTTTTTAAATTAACACCTTTCACCACAACATGTAGTTTGGCAAGAAGTTCAAAGCAATAAAGTAAATTCACTGATACACTGTACACGTGGTTCTTGTGATCTAAGAATTTGCTGCTGTCAAAAGAAAAGCCTTTTCTTGACATCTCTGCCTTGCTGCTTCTAGCCAGAAAATCCCTCCCCTTATGCCAGCTCCAATCTGCCCCACTCTCCTCCATGACATAACTCACCTCCTGCATTTGGCAAAAAGTTAAACACTTCTTTTTTCCTGGGTTAGCAAATTCTGTTAGGCTACACTGGGGTAGGACGAGTATAGAAACCAACACTAAAATATGTGGTAAGAGCAAAAGGCGATGAAGGAATGAGTAGAGAAGTGACAACTGGAGGAGAAAAAGCCAGATGCCACTCACTTCACTCCCTGCTTTCTGGTGGTGGTGAAAACCACAAGGAGTGTGGCTGGCCTTAATTAAAATAAATAAATAAAATTAAAACCAACTCAACCCCCACACCTAGCTTTGCAATTAACTCCAGCACAGAAGTTGCACAGAAGCAGAATCCCTGGGATTTAATGAAGAATCTTATCCTCCCTTCTCCCACAAAATTGCAATTTGACAGCCAGCCTAAAAAATAAGTTTTAAACCCACGCAATTATGAGGATTCCTATGAGACCAGCTGATGAGGAGCAATACCCTACTCTGGACCCAAAGCCCCATGCTGTTTTATTCAAGGACACGGCAGTCTTACCAGTACTTTTATATAAATCCAAGAGGTACCTACGTAAATTCTCTATAAAGGAAAAGATTGCTGTATTTCATTTGCACTGGCTTCCTCTTGGATTGCTCTTAGGTCACCTCAACATTTGTACCACTCCAGAAACTAGAGGTTGCATAAAGACAGCACAGCATTTCAAAGCATCTGTTCTGAAAAGCAAACAACAAACAGGGCTTAAGTACTGATCTAAATTTTAGAAAACCACAATTTCGTTAGGTAACTTCTATTTTTGGCACTTTTTTCTTCAGAAGTCAAATCTGTGAAATTATTTAGTTTACATGGAGGAAACAACACATTTGCTGCTTTAAAAGCAACTCATGGTGAGAAGCTTTTTAAGTCACGAACATACTACTGACAGAGCTACAGATTCACAGGTGATATTTTCTTATTTCATAGCACTTAATAGGTTTTTCTTTCATAAAGGTACCCAGTCATTGAATGACTGTTTCCTATCTTCTCAATGACACTCAGTATTTTAGAGACTCTCCCTGTCCCTCGCTCTCACAGACAGAAGAGTCCCTGTCTATGGGAACAACTGAAGTTTTCAGACAGAAAACCTTCTGAGTACCCTTGTTGGTCCTCCTTAGGCCTATTATAGCCTGCCTGGGACAAAGGGATTAGGAATGCATAGAATACTGAAAATAGGATTTACAGCAACAATGACACCATGTTTGCGCTCCACTCCACTGCTAGAGAGTCCTGTGATTCTTTCTGCTTTTTAGCATTTACTCCAACTGAGCTGGCACTTTCACAAAACCATCATTATAAACTCCAAAATCTTTTTCTTAAATAGAAGATTTTGGAGAAAAAGATTTTGGAGTTTATAGTGATGGTTTTGTGAAATAATAAATTCAGAGGCTGCCATTGTGTGAGTAAAGAACCATTTTCCCATACACATCACTTCACATCAACGAGCACGATATATTACTGCAGAAGGACTTTGTGATATTGAGGGCCAATCCTTCACAATCAGTCCTTCCCTTCACTATCCCAAGCAACACTCTCATCAGCAAAGCCATCTTCCAACTCTTGATGACAAGTGATCTCCAAACAAAACTTTTGAGCAGCACAGATTCCCAAAAGATACCACTAACGACCTCTCACCATTAATTCACACCTCTAACCCATTTCTCTATCCAGAGAAGGACCATCTCTCAGGTCAGCTTAAGTCTTTGGTAGGGGACTTTACAGAATGCCTTCTGGAACTCTAGACAGATTACATCTACTATGTTGCCTTAACCTGTATGTTAACTCTGTCAAAGGATTTTAATAGAATGAATGTATTTTGTAAGACCGTTGTCTCCCCACCTTAGCACCTTTCGTGTGTCCACTCTCTTGGCTCTCGGTTTAGCTTACTAGTTAGCAGTTCCTACTCTTCGAAAAAGTCCTTTAAAAAACATCTCACCAGTGCCCCTTTCCAGTCTTCCAAGACTAGGACAATTTAATGCATTGGGTTATACTTTCTGGGTAGTAATTTATTTCCTTCTTGCACTTCTTCAGATGTGCAAACACAGCTTGACAACAGCTCTTCAGTTTGTTCAAATAGCCCCTTCCCCAAACACTCAATTTGAGACAGATCCCCCAATGCATTCCTTCACCTCCAATTCTTTAAGTTCTTTCATAACACACAGACAAATCCAAACCTTTTCTCTCACTGTCATTTCATCTTCTCTAAAAACTTATTTAACAGGTCAGTGATGCCCCGATTCTACAGATAGTTTTGTGCTACTGGTGCATTGGAAAAGAGAGAGGAAAGGAAGATTAATTTCACTACCTTCTCAAGTAGTTTCTGAGGGTGGGAGGAGCTTGTTTGTGTGTGTTTGAGACTAATATGCAGGGGAAGTTGCCAGGGAGGATGTCACACCACAGTTTTACACTTAGCCTACCATCACTAACCTTTGTATTTCCAGATTCATCATTCATAGAAGACTTCATTTTTCAAAGGACATCCCCTCACTCTCAAGGGCTTCCTTTACTATTTCACCATGTCAGATTTTTTTAATTGATGGTTTTACAGTGTTTTGCTGAGTGATAGATAATCAGAGTCCAGCAAAGCTTCAAAAATGGTTCTTAAGCAGCTTGCAACATTCGCTTTCTTGGCTCTTTCAGCTTTA
The DNA here is from genome assembly GCF_004027225.2 of Strigops habroptila. NCBI lineage: Eukaryota > Metazoa > Chordata > Aves > Psittaciformes > Psittacidae > Strigops > Strigops habroptila. The sequence continues at coordinate 103,068,612 of NC_044278.2, forward strand.
AGAAGCCGTCTCCTTCCTTCATCACCCCCCTATTTTCTTTTTTAACTGAAGTGGTACTTCAAGCAGTTTTCTCAACCTTGTGTAGATTCAGCATCCCTCCAGGAGCAAAGAACAGACCATATTTGTCACAGCCCTCAGTAGTTACAGTTTGAATCTGCTCTTTCATCCTACTGCAGGGCAAGCCCTGAGTGAATTCCCCCATTGGGGGTGCCCTGACTAGCTGTTTCAGTAAGTTGCTACTCACTGTCCCATTTTGTCTTGGCATCTCTTCCTGACAGAGCATTCCCCTAAATGAAACGAGGCTAATGAGCCATTCCTTGCTGTATTTTCTGCTTTGTAGCTTCACTGATCTCACACAGAATAGGCAAACTAGCCAGGCAGATGGAAACGTATTCCTAATGCTATTTTTCCCCTGTATGCGTGCCTGGAATTCTATCCATAGCACCTTCAGTGTTGCAATAGCTACCTTTTTTTCCTTCTTCTTGAGCCCTTCAGAACCTGACACTCACCTGGCGGAGTCATATAAGCTTCCAGTTGAGCTTTTCTGAAATTGAACATAACAGTGAATGGCACTGTTAGCACATTTACTTGCAAGGGGTTGTTTTGTTCAACCCTACTTAGACAGGACTGACATTCACCAAGAAGAAAAGAGGGAGTTTGAACACCAAGCAGTTCACGTACAAAAAGTCAGATAAGATTTAAATTACACTCAGGGACAAATCTGCTGCCTTGCTGTCTTGAAGTCCACCCAGGCAGATCTTGCTCCAGTTGCTTTTGTTATGCTCCAATACCTTGCACAGTAGTTCCGTGAGAACAATGGGGTTGGTGAAACCTGACTTTCCAAGGGTTCGTTGTGGGATTATCCAGTGTCTGAATGCAAACTGTAATTGAAAGTACACCTGCAGTTAATGCTCCCCCTCTCAGGGTAAGGCTGTGCCTCTCCCAGAAAACACAAAGTGAAATAAGGGTTTGCTGCCATTCAGATCCTTTTGTATTCCAAGTTCTCAGTTGCACATATTATTCACGCAGACAGTAATGAATTAAGTCTTCTTTTTAGTGCAACTCTCAAGTGTCCTTTATTCAAATGTCAACATCTTGTACGCAAGGTGTTACAAGCACACAGCATGGAGCTTTCCCAGAAAAACAGGCAGATTGTTGCAGTGACCTTTAGTTGTGTTCTTCCCTGTTCGCAAAATGTGCACTTTTATAAGGCTGATTTTAATTTTGGATGTTTAGGCTATCATCTGTAGTTAAGAAAATAACTATGTTCTCTCGAACATTTTGTCCTTTAAAGAAAATATCTGCAGCTTTAATCCTGGCTTATAGTTCTTTCCCTGCAAATTCTAAACTGACTGCACAATATGCTTTGCCATACTACCACTTAACTCTCAAGGTAGTTAAGATGAAGTTGAATAGAAACTGTCGCCTCAATAGCCGTTTTGCTGAAGTGTTGCATACAATTTTACAAGGACCCTTTAGCAACCTGATCTTCATATGCTTAAGTCAGTCTTTCATTAGGATATGCAGAACACAAGCAATGGGCAACATCAGTAGAATTCTCTGTAAAGACCAGAATACTGTCTATCCAGTACCTTTCCTACATAAGCTAAGGATTTTATATGCTTCTATACTGTATTTGAATGTATTTAGTCAAATAGTCATTTCTCAAATGGGAAGCCTACAATACCCAATAGTTAACAACTAGTTCATGAGTGGCCTTGTATCAAACAAAAAATTGTAGCTATGAACAAAGCTATGCTGTAATCCTAAATGTGCTATTATGGGGGCTTGACAAGGTCTCAACAACCATTTGTTGAGCCTCAGAGGAGACCAGAACACAGGCCAGCCAGAACACAAAACCCTCCTGAATGGCTATCAGCCAGCACATAGCAGTAACACACAGCATTACTTGCCAAACCTGCAAAGAAAAGATGGGGGCAGCAGTGGGGAGAGGAGCATGAGAGTTGGAGTACTGGTGGAATGGAGCCTGAAACTGAAACTTTATTCCCATCCACTCACACAAGACGGGTGTCTCTAACTCTAAACTCAAGACTGCTTTACAGTGGAAGAATACCAGAAAGAAAGCAAGCCTTTTATAAGCAGCAAAGTAAAGTATCTTGATGCTCCTACCTCAGCTTCATCACCTTACTTGAACAAATTTAGATGAGGGATTTTTCTGTATGGAACCTTCAGGAGCATTTCCAAGACTTAAATTAACAGAGGAGGGTGAACTGATTACCACCACTTACATAAAGTCAGAATCCACAATTCTGAGTATAAAATTACAAAACAAAGTGCTGGCTTGCTTTGCTAATACTTTAAGCAAACATAAAAGAGAGAAAGAGGCAATTATATATTGATCAAACATAGGCTTACTCGGTTTCAAAATGAGAATTTTAAATGAGATTTGACATCCTTTTAGCATCAGCCCTTTTGTCATATTTCCAATGTTTAAGAATGTCAGTTCCTCTTCCCCCAAGACATGCCCAGAAGGCACAGCATTTTTACCTCGAATCATTTGAGCTGATCTAATCTAAGACTGCTCATGGCAGCAGACTGGCAGAAGACATGCAGATTGTTACTTCTGCACAACACGTTATTTACCTTATCACAGTAGATAGCACCAGCTGCAAGTATGCTTCTATACTTCCAATGTGAATTTGCATTTAGACAGTGGATAATTCCACAATAAAGCAAAGAGCCTTGGGGAGGAGGAAAAAAAACAACCCAGGTTTTCATACATGCCATTACACAAGTACAGTGCAAGCTACAAAAGTTGCAACCAAAGCTAATGCAGCCTGTATGACTTTCAGACAGCAAGGCTGCAAGTCCAACTTCACTGTTCTAGTATCTCAAAAGCAGCTGGTACCTCAGATCTCTTTATACACAGAATGCACTGGGTTTTAACAGGTTCAGAAATAGAGGTTATCAGTATGTATAGCCATAAAATTAACATTCTTTCCTTTTTTTCTTAAGTAATTTCTGGGGTTTTTTGCAGAAATATCTGAAATCTGTATTTTCTGTAGAACAGTTATCACACACACAGATCACAAATAATAACGTTTAAAGTCAGCAAACAGGTTAAGGAATACATCTGGATATTCATCCACTACAGGTTACTCCTTTAGAATCCACTATGGTCCTGCAGAAGCATGAAAAGGTGTTAGAGCCTCCTCACACTCTCCCTTAAAGGCAAAGGAGACACCACCACTACTCCTTTTTCGTTTGTTTCAAAAAAACACACACACAAAACCCTCTAAACTTTCATCAGGTATGAGGAAACGCTTTCTCAAAATCTGCTTTCAACCTGTTCACTGAACCTTTTGCACTGCAAATTACCTGCACTGTGTGTACTTACCACTTATCTACCTGAACTTTTGTTCTTTAAGTACTTTTATTCAAATACACAAAATTACTAAGTCAGATTCACCCTTTAATGCCACTATTTTATTCCTGCTTTCAGACATAAAGGCTCCTTCCAGGCCACGTCTACGGTCTTTCCATAATTTCTATCACAACTCTCAAAACTCAGTGCTGGAACCAACAGCTGCACGATCTGTCCTCCTGGTCCAGGAGTCCCCCAGGACCCAGTTTCCTGACTCACCTCTCCCTCCCTAATCACTCCCTGAGACAGAAACCCAGTAAGGGTTCATTAACTCTATGGCAGCCAAAACCAGGACAGAAAGAATTCTGTTTCCAAGCAAGCCATAAGGGAAAAAAATAAACAAAAAACCCCCAAAAAACCCAAAACAAACAAACAAACAAACAAAAAAAAACCCAACAAAAAACCCCAAAAAAACAAAAACCAAAAACACCAATCAAAAAAAAAAAAACAAACCACCAAACCCCAGGATTTTGTGGAGAAGATGCTGCTACCCAGACATTTGTAACTTATGTCCTGCTTCTCATCTGTGGAAAATTATTTTGGTGGAAGATGGAAGCATCTCAGTATTAACTGCCTATTCAGAATGATCTGCTTCTATCACTGTTTCAGGCACACCAATGAATAAGTCAGTAAGTTCAATGAAAAGCCAGATTTTTATAACTATTTTGATACAGTGGCACAACAATCACCTTTTAATGCCAAAATGGACACATCAGTGCTGTAACCTGGAGGTCTTGTGAAGTACATATCACCACTTGGCTGTTGTTGCATACTGCTGGAGCGCAACCTTGCCATATCTGAGTCTGAGCCATTGTACCTTCCTTATGTTTCCACTGGCATTTCCAAATTTCAGCATTACTAAAATTCTGTTCTTAGACAAGAGGCTTTTCAGTTTCTGCTAGAGCAGTCTGCAAGTTACAGCTCCTTGGATTCCAATGGTAATAAATGACATCTCTGTTGTTTTGTGGGGGTTTGGCTGGCTATTTTTTTAAAACTTCCAATAGACTTCAAAACAGAAAAATCAAACACCCAAGAGGTGGAGTAAACATGCTATCTCACTGTCATTTGGTCAAAAGCAGCATTCTCTGATGACATGCGCCTGCTGCAATCAGCACCCTCAAAAACTACTCCCTCGTGAGGAATCAAGCACAGCAGCACATGCCCCCTTTATTTACATATATTATTCTAATTTGTGAGTCCAGAATAAAAGCAGATAGAGATCTTTAGTGTTTTGCAACACTACTTCCACAGCCTCCTCTCTGCACTTGTCAAGGCTTCTGGTAGGAATGAAACACTAACTCGGCTTTGCTGGAGGCTATGAAAACAAATCAACACATCTGCAAGAAGATAATACAAGATCACACCAAATAAAGTCCAAGGGCTACAGAAGGACTCACTCAACTGCATGACCTTAAAAACCTATAAAGCTTAGAGCCGCCTAACCAGGTGAGAAGGGAAGGAAGCAGATGGGAAGACAGTTACGTGAGTGGTTTACCAGAAAAATTAAAGAGCACAAGGCTTCATGCCATACAGCATGCATACCTCATTATGTAGATACAGCTAATTAGGAACTTTCTAACTACTACGGTAATGGATCCAGGAGAGGCTCGGGGCATATATTTTAAGAAGATAATACCACATATTACATACATAAATAAAGTCTGAGGCATTTAGAAATTCCACGCTATTGCCGACAGGAGCCAGAAGTCAAAGGCTTGCATGCCCACACCGCAGCTCTCACCGCCTGCCTGTATCTGCACCAACTGCTCCAGTTCAGAACTGTGAAAATTGACACACATGAACATTCAGGAGAAACAAAACAAAACAAACAAAAAAAACCATAAACTGAGGGAAGACAAGAGTTGTTTGGAAGTTTACAGTGAAAAGTAACAGCATGAACTTCATGATACAATTTTTGCAAAGGCTCGATACAGAACTAATTAAGAAGCTCAAGTCCAGACCTGTTGTTTGCTTCTTGCCAAGTAAAATTTCTCCCAGAACTCATTACCTCTATTTGTGGCACTCCCAAATTCAATGTACCTCTCAAAAAAAATTAGTTTGATATAAACATTGACAAAGCGATCTATGATCTGACATAACTCAGTCAATACACACCCATAAACACAGAAAAACTGGAACTAATCTGGTATCAACCTTAAGAAGGGCCAAGTGTTTAAAAAAAAAAAAAAAAAAAAAAAGAAAATTCCTAAAGGTGGGCTTTTCTCTATGTACTGCAAAGCCTGGCCTAACCTCTAACAGAGCAGCCTAACTTCTAGAGCAGAACAGTCAGCCAGTTAGAAGAGTCAGAAGTGACTGTTCTTGGTAACATTACAGAACAGACACTAAGCTCCTGACTTATTTTTGCCTTTGACAACACATTATGCAGTTTATCTACATTGCATTAATATTTCCTTCTTGTTCATCAAGAAATTCCATGTCCCCCTCTTCAAATATTGTGAAACAAGAACAGCACCTCTATCTTACACATTAACCATTCATTATTTTATCTAACTGAGGTACATTCTACCTTCTTTTTTTTCCCTCTCCAAGGAAAATACTCCCAATCTTTTCAGCTTCTCTTTACACAGAAGTTTCTTAGAGAATCATCATTCTTGCAATATCCTTTTAACCAGTAAGTAGGAACTGTAACATACTGTATTAGAGATGAAGCAAACCAGTAGTTTATTGGACATCCACTGGTTTTCCACCATTCTGCCTCTTGCACAACTCAGACTCTCCAGGAAAAAAAGTAGCTACTGATTTGATTGATTGAAGTGTGCAAGGAGAAGTCCAGTACATTAATATATTTCCATTATTTTAATGTGTCAGTATGTCCAAATGAAAGATTCTGTCCTTCTACTGACAGCAATACTTCCACCACAGAACTATAATAGCTGAAATAAAAATAAATTTCAAAAAATGTCCAATTGCACTTGTGTTTGGGACCCGCATCACTTCTCCGTTTCTGAGTGTGACTAGGAGAGCACTAGCTTGCTCGCTGTTGGTTGCTCACCAACAGAGTCTCACCACACAAGTCTCCTTCCAAGAGATTGAGAAAAGCTTCCAATAAAGCACCAGGGGATGTTACTATAATTTGAAACCTTCAATTATACCATTTTTGGCTGTTGTAATTAAGAAGTTAGATACTTCCTAACAGTGACATTCTTATGTCACTAACAGTGACATTCTTATTCTCATCCAAACCACATCTAATAAACAGGAAAAATTAATATTTTGAAACACTCCAAATTGCCACTGAAACAGACAGTCTTGCTCCGCTGAATAGGCTTCTCTCTCAGATTTCTGACCATATCTGTACCATAAAACAGCAGGAAGAGAGGAGAGTGAACAAAAGAAAGCACTGCAAGATCAATCCCGTTAAAACTGGGTACCAGTTCAGCATCAGCACATGCTGCCAGCTCCAGGAGAGTGTGTACCTGGTGTGCTGCACCAGGCTTGCACAAGCTATCCCAGTGTCCTGCACCTCAGGCTCCCCATAGCTGGCTCTCAGTTCCCAGTGAGCTTTGAAGGTGCTTGATCCAGTCAATTACAAAGAAAACAAAATCTGCATGTTAGTCCAACAAACTAAAAGCTGCTGGCATATATTCCAAGTCCAGCATAAGTCAAATAGACAGGGTTAATACCTGAGCTGAACAACATTCCTGAGGGAGCACCTAACGGGCACTCAAAGCAGCTTTTATGCAGGAAATAACTGTCATTTTCTGGGCAAAAAACCGCAAACTATCCTACTACTATTTGAGACAAGCAACAGCTTCTTTATCTGAAGACTGATGTGCAACATGCCATGACTGTGTTCCATTCCCAGTGTCTGCCATTAGAGTCAATTGCTGCCTTGTACACCTTTCTGCTATAAAAATAAACCCCATCAATTCACACAAAGTTTGTTCTAAGCAGGTTTTAGAGCGCACTGCAGATACTGCACTGATGAAAGACAGCACCATTCAATAAAAAGGCAGGAAGATTCAACCACAGAGACCACGAACTTCAAAATAAGAGGGATTAAAATAAAAGCTTGAGAACAGAATGCAATTTTGCTGCAGGCAATGCACCAGGTAGAGCTCAGCTGCGGTGCTTGACATTGTTACTCAGCTGATTTGATGTTCGGCTGGGTCAAGTTTGGCAGCTAATATGGAGAGCTCGGTGGAGCTGTACCTCATGATCCTCTGAGACAGACCAGTCAAGACCCCAAACCTCACCTTACAGCAAAGGGTACTGCAGGGCTGGACTGGCAGTTTTGCTGGAAGAGGGCATGAAATCCAGGTTACGCCCTCACCAGCTCACTAAACCGCATTCTACAGAACATCCCTTTCACTCACTAGAAGGATTCTCACTCCATCAAGGTTCCTACAAGACTGTCCTCCAAAACATTCCCATGTAGCTTTAATGGCATACAATTAACTTCCTACAGTTAGAACATGCAGCTGCTATCTAGTTTTCAACCACCACACTGCACCTCAGAGGCAGCAGTAAAAGCAACCAAAAAACAAAAACAAGAGGCGAAGATTGCAGTCATACTACAGGCACCGCCTACTACTACTCAAACTGGATTTTTATCATCAACATTAAGGGAAAAATATGAAAATTAACTAAAAGATGGAGAACAACTTCATGCCTATGGAAAGTTTGAGCTATACAAACACTACAAAACTCAAAAAGCAGGCTGGCTAGTCATCATCAGTATGCACCATTTGGGGAATACTGAAACAATACCATAATATTTTTTTCAGCTTTTTCATTTAACAACAGACAAACACTGAACTATTCTATATACTCCCCACTGCAAGATACAACATACATCCATACGTTACCATCGCTTCAGGAAAATGAAGTCTTATCACATATTTGCTTTTGCAATTTAATTTATTTCTTTGGATAAAGGGATGTAAATGGAACCTTTAACTTCAATTCTAATCTCATCCACGTAATTAAGATCACATAGGTACAAGTACGCTATAAGCCACAAAAGCATCTACGGATGTTTGTGGTTTACATATCTTACTGATCGTCCAAACGCAATTACACTGTATATTTAAAAGAGAAACTTTTCAGTAATCCGGAAAGGAAGAGGATTTAGAAATCACACACGCTCAGGAACCAAGAGGAAATCCTACTGCAAATCCTCCTTTGAGTACCTATCCATTTTTAAACCACACAACTCCATTTTTTCCCCCAAATTTCTCAAAATGGCACTACCAGCAGCAGCGCTAAACACCCTCTCCCAAACATCATAAAGCAGACTGATGATTTCACCAGAAATACAATGGAATATATGCTTCAGCGGTATCGCTCGCTGAATTCCCTACACACTGCTGCAGTCCAACATGCTGCAAAAAGCCTGACATGGACATTAGAATCGTACTCCAATCTTTCAGTACCTCAGCCTATTTTTCACATTACAGGTCTCTTTATCGGCACTGAAACCAGGGCTGGCTGTACTGGCAAAGTTACTACCTGCTTGTAAGGAGACCTGGGGCAATAGCTTATCACGCTCACAACAGTTTATTCCCCTTTCCCTCCCAGAAAACAAAAGCAGAGTTCAGGCAAGGTAAGGATCTCCCCTGTGAATAGTTTGAAGGATCCCAATGTAAAATTTGAGTAGAAAAGTAGTTAGCTGACTCATAGTGGCAAACAAAATTCATGCTGAAGAAGCCGTGCTGCAATTAAAATCAGCGTGTTTAAGACACAGACAAGACAAGGTGCAACCAGTCCCGTTACAGCCCTTCTGCAGGTACTGGCTACGGCGTTTCTAGAATTAAAGCTTATGTAAACAGAACCAGTTCATACCTCAGCTGTGACTGACCACAGCCTGCTTTAAGAGTTCTTTTTTTAGCGTATCATCCGCAAAAAATTATACTCCAACTTCTAAGATACACCTTGTTTGAGTGACAGAGCACCACTGTAACAGAGCAAATGGATGTAATTTGCAATGTAGGACCTGTTACGAAGCCAACCCCTGCCTCTCATGCTTCCTCTGCTCCCTACTTCCTATTGTTCTGCTGTTCAGCAAGTGATGCCATGTCATGGGCGAGGGAAACCTAAATGACAGTTTGCTAGATCTTTCTTTAAAACATTTAGGCAAAGAAATTCATTTACTCGGGTCTGTACTGAGAACTGGTCACACATAAAAGCCCTTTTAAAGCATTCTAAAGCCCCCAAAGGACCAACAGACTTTGGTTCCAGAGGCAGCCAGTGAGAATACGTAAAATGGTGACTACAAGTAATAAACCAGACAAAAAGCATTATAAATAAATAAAATCAAACCCCGTTCTAGAGAGCTGCTGGCCAGGCTGAACACTGAAAGCGGCTGCTGATTTATTCACAACGAAAACCCGTTTTCCTCAACTACACATTTTCTTTCCTCGGAACCTGCCCGCACCGAAGCGCGACTCCAGCACCCCGCTGAGGGGACGTGGACGCTCCGAGCGACCTGCGGGAGCGGAGCACAGCCCGGACCGCGAACCGCGGGGCTTCACCGGGCGGCAGCAGCAGCCGCGGCACCGCGAGGCGGCACGGCGGGGCCGGGAAGGGCAACGGGCGCGGGGCAGGGCAGCGCAGCCGGGGCAGGGCAGCGCAGCCGGGGCAGGGCAGCGCAGCCGGGGCAGGACGGAAGGCGCGGACGGGCCGGGGGATCGCGGAGAGCCGGCGGGCGGCGGCCGGGGGGTCCCCGCTGGTCACTCACCCGTCCTTCCGCTTGGCTTTGTAGACGTGCCCGTAGGTGCCCCTGCCCACCTTGCAGCCCTCGTACTCGAACAGGTCCTCCACCCGCTCGCGCTCCCCGGTCAGCTTCACCTTGAAGTCATAGTCCATCTTCAGCGCCCGCCGCGCCGCCCCGACCCGACCCCGACCGCCGCGCGCCCCGCCCGGCACCAGCTGCAGCAGCAGGAGGAGCAGGAGACCCCCGAGCCGCCCCGCGGACCATGCAGCAGCAGCGGCGGACGGGCGGGCGGCGGCGGGGCTGCTGCTCCCTGCGCTCCCGAGCCCCGTCCTCCGCGGCGCCCTCCCTGCCCCGCCAGCTAGCGGCACCACAGCCGGCCTCCCGGGCGGAATACGGCGGCCGCGCCTGGCCGCACTGCCGCAAAGAAGCGTCGCAAACCGCGGACACCTCCCCGGCCCCGGGCGCGGCGGGCAGCGCACCACGTGGAAGGCGGCGGGCTCCGACCCCCGCTGAGCCCCGCCCCCCGTCCCGGCATCCCCCGCGAGGGGTGGTACGGGCGGGGCGGGGCGGGGCCGCGGGGCATGCCGGGAGCTGTAGTCTTGCCGGGGGCATGCCGGGGGCTGTAGTCCAATCGGGAGCTGTGGTCGCTGTGC